>NC_087240.1:3815761-4415761 GCF_034640455.1 Diachasmimorpha longicaudata
CATTTTTTATAGCCCTCACTTCGCTCTACAAAAAAGGTCATGAGAAACGTTTCGAAATTCCTCTTAGTTTTCGAGGTATTTAGTGAAAAGTGACTGACAGTTAAGATTAACTCGAACAGGTCGTTGCTTCGCGACTGAAGTTTAATTCTGAGGATAGAGGTACCTGTGCTGTTATCCAGATGACGAAAATGAGGGCTGGACCACTGTACATCATGGTGGGAACTCACGATCATCGTTATAACCTAACGAGTGTCATAATTTCAGGTTGAGAAGAGTTTCATCTGTTTCGAGGGAGATTTTAAATCTAATAAAAATCCTCAAGTCGGAGAGATATGAAACTTTTCTTCCTGTTTCGTTTATATTCTCCAACTGAACGTTCTCAACTAATTTAATTAATTAAAATTCCATTTATTTCATGAACATTAGTTCTTCGTGAAATTCAGAACAAGCAAATGAACAGTTTTACAATACTACAATACACTAATGTTTATAATAATTTCTGTCATTCAACACCTTTGAGACAATTAAAAAAATATATATGAGTGTAATCGCAAACTGAAAAAAATAATAAAAATGAAAAAAAATCACTCCTCCTCAGCATCTTTCCTAATGATCTCCAGAGCCTCCTCCCTGTTGCAGTCCTGCACATGTGAGCAGTCATGACTGGAAGTCACCTTGAAAAATCTATCAGCCAGCATCACCAACTCCTCTCTAAACGTGACGATCACAAACTGTGCATTCCTACTCATCTCATGAACCATCCCAGCCACAGATGCCCTGAAGCACCCATCAAGTGCCTTATCAATCTCGTCAAGTAAATAAAAAGGCGCAGGTTTGAACCTGTGAACAGCAAAGATCAGACACAGAGCGATGACAGTCTTCTGTCCCCCAGAGAGCTGATACATTCTCTCCACCTCCTGTCCACCGGCAAAAGTCGCCCTAATCCTGGCTCCCCTGACGCTCCTCCAGTCATCCCCCACCTCTCCATCCTCCCCTACTGGAAGAAGGCTGGCCCGACCGTTGGTCACGATGTTCCCAAAGATGTCCTCAAAAAACTCGTTGATTTTTTCGAACCCCACCCTCAAGGCCTCGACCCTCTTTGTCTCGATCTTTTCCATTTCCTCCTCGTAGCTCCTCTTCCTCTCCTCCTCCTTCTCCAGGAGACGCTCCAGAGCCACCATTTGTCCCTCCAGCCCCTTCATCTTACCCTTGATGCTACAGTCGACAGCCCCAAGAGCCTTCTCCTCCCTCCCGATGTCTCTGATCTTCCTCTCCAACGCCTTCTTCCCCATATTGTCAAAAACCCTGGGGTTCCTGATGCTGGGGAGGGTCCCCACATCAGCCAGTCTCTTCTCCCACTCCCCCATCTTCCTCGTGAGACAGTCCATTCTACCTTTAACCGCCTCCACGTCCTCCTTCGCTGCCTCCCATGTCATCCTGGCCTTCTCTCTCTCGAAGTCCAAGTCCCTCGCCCTCTTCTCCACCTCTGATAGCTGCCTTGTAAGTCCAATTATCTTCTCATCAATCACCTCCAGTCTCTGCATCCGCTCCCCCAGATCCTTCCTGCGCTTCTCCAGCTTCTGCTCGGCGACGACGAGTCGTTCCTGGAGGATATCCTGAGAGTAATCCCCCACATGTGCCTCCAGCTCGTCCCTGTCCTTCTCTAAACGAGACAGGATTTCCCTCACCGAGGACAGTCTCCCTTCCAGGTGCGGAATCTCTGCGATCGCCTGTTTTCTCTGTTTCTCCAGCCGTAGGGAGTCCTCAAGAAGCTGCTGAATAGACATCTCGACTTCCTCGACAGATGTCCTCTCCAGATCTTCGATCTCTGTCTCCACTGTTGACAGCTCCTGCTTCGATTCCTCCAGTCTCATCCTCGTGTCTTCCAGGTACTTCTTCAGGGGGGAGTAGTTGTCCGATGCCTGCTCGAAGCTCCTCGATGCCTCGGCAATGTCCGTTTGGAGGCCCAAGATGTGCTGTTCAGCCGCCTGGATCTTCACGTCCAGCTTCTGGAGTTCAGACATTGGAAGAAGGAGTTCATCGTTCATCGACTGGAGGGAGGTGAGGAGGTTCTTGTGATTCAATGTGACAGCATCTAGTTTAGCTCGCTGCTCACAGTACTCTTTGTAGAGTTCTAGTCGAGAGTTTCGGCGATCTCGAAAGCCTCCCCTGTACTTACCCTTCCTCAGGACCTGCAGGGGGGTTAATCAACAAGTGGCAAGGGTCATTAAACACATAAATTGAAATAAAATGAAATAAAAATAAAATAAAATAAAATAAAAATCAAATCGAAAGAAAAATATTTAAAAATATTTTTACCTGCTGTCCATTCAGAGTAATCGCCTGCAGGTCATAGACATTGGCAAGTGCGATGCCATCCCTAAGACTGCTCACGACGACAGTCTTCCCGAAGACGAAGTCCACAGCCTTCTGGAGCTCGCCATCCCGAGGTACCAAAAACGATACCAAAGGTCTGCAATTGAACTCCCCCAGGGGATACCTCACCTGGAGCTCCTCCACGTCCCCGAGGGGGATAAAATTGACGATTCCCCTCATGTTCCTCTCCTTCATCTCCCTCAAGATCTCAGCGATGACAATCCTGTCCCTCACGACATAATGAAACAGCTGATCGCCACCCCTGACCTCCATGGCGAAAGCCACCGAAGGTTCTCTGCACGTAAAAACCTCCAGGAGAATCCCCTTGACCCCCTCAACGAGCTCCAGCCGGTCGTCCCTCTGCCTCCAATCCTCCAGGATCTTCCTCACCGACTCGATCCCCTCGAGGACATCTCCCCTGACCATCATCTGCAGTTTTTGTTTGATCGTCCCAATCCGGGTCTCCAGTGCCTCGATATCATCACGAAGAACGTCCGCCTCCCTCTGCTGCTCCTTCCTCCGCCCCAGGAGATCGTGCCTAGCCCTCTGGAGCTCCTCCTTTTTCCTCCTGTGATCACGCAGCAGCAGCTTTACATCGCTTAACTGACTCCTCAGCCTTTCCAGTTCCTTCTCGCCCTCGGTCCTCTGAACAAAAGCCTTCTCTACGGTGACTTCCAGCCTGGCGACCTCTTCCTCCTCCTCCTGAATGATTCTGGTGACCTGAGAAGCCCTTGGCATTACCTCAGTCAGGTCGTGATCTCCTGTCTTCAACTTCTCGATGATGATCTTGCTCCTGGAGAGGTCCATCAGCTGGTACTCGTGGCGTTCCAGCTCTCGGCAGACCTCGTTACTGTTGTTTCTGATGTCTTGCAACGCAGTCTCGAGGCCCTTCGCCTTCTCCTCGAGCTCCGAGATCCTCGAGAGGAGCAACTCATGGCGCTTTTCGAAACTCTCGGATTCGTCCGAATTTAATCTTGAAGTAATTGAAGTTAAAAGTGAAAATATCGCAAAAACTTAATTATATCCTATTACCTTTAATTATTATTTACCTTTTAATTCAAATAATAATTACATTTAGATCTATAATACAAACCCCTGTAGTTTCTCCCTTATTTCTTCCCTCTCCAGCTGCTGGGTGTTCAGCTCCTTCGCCAACTCGATATCTTCAATCTCTCCCTTCCTCTTCATCTTCTCCAAGAGATCGATCTCCCCCTGTAGAGCGATTACCTCAGCATTCACATCGACGTACTCCGAGTGGACTGCGCTGTAGGCTGTCTTCGCCCCCTCGGCCTTCAGGACCTCATCATCGTAGGGGTCTGCCAGCTGAGACAGCTGCGACTGCAAGTCCTCGAGGTGCAGCTGGTACAGCTTATGCTCCAGGTAACGACGCGTTTTGTTGATCCTCGTAAAGTAGTTGTACTTGGTCATCAGAAGGGCGAGCTTCTCCCTGTGACTTTCGAGGTCAGTCTGCAGGTCCTCAATGCACTGCGTTTTCTCCGCGATCTGGAGGAGGAGCTCGGTGATACCCTCATCAAACTTGTGGACTCCAATCGCCATCACAATCACTTCGAACCTGGTGGGTGCGGAGTTTCCCCGAGGATTTTTTTTATCGAGGATTTTTGTTACATAAATAAAATTAATAAATGATTAAATACATTAATATCGACCTAATAAGGTTAGTGCCAGTAGCCAGATGAGCCACTTCATCCTGTCGAACAATGTAATAAGGATTCTCCCTGGGGAAGACTGGTGAGAGTAGCTGGAATAGTTCGTCTGGATGGCAGTTCTGGTTGTTAACGGTGATGCGGTCAAACTGTAGGGAGATCACCCTGCGGATTCGCACCTCTGAGATGTCTATTGAGAGGACATTGTCGTCGTTCGAGAGAATTATCTCCACTGAGGCTGACCTCGTGTGGTTTATGGGGTTGTCGTTGATCACTGAAACCCTCTGTTCTTTTGTGATCGGGTAGTAACGGTTACTTACGACGAAGACGATGGACTCCAAGAGGCTGCTTTTTCCGGAGCCATTGAGGCCGACTGATAGGGTTCAGGGGGATGATGATGAGGATCGATTACATGATGGTGCAGAAGGATATTTTTGAGCCCCAATAAATATCGAATTATCTCGATAATTAATGGTTTTAGAGGAAAATGACGGAGGGACTTCCTGTGGGGAATTTCCTCAGCTACAAAAATGGTCTTGTGACATTTTCCTCTAAAATCAGTTGTTACCAGGATAATTGCGAAATTCCTGCAACATAACGGAGGAAAAATGTTCTCCGTTATGTTCGTCAAGTCACCCAACAATTATTAGAAAATTCCTGTTGTTCACCATAAAAATAACAAAAGAAACGTTACAAACCTATGGTATTGTGTCCTGGGTGCAAACCATCGAAAATATGTTGTCCCCTGTAGGATTTGAAGTTCTCGATGACGATCTGAAACCAAGAATGAAGTGTTTTTCGTCACAAAAAACGAAAAATGAAGTGATTGATTGACATTCCTGATGTTCCAGACGTCCTGGGGGCTTTATTTGGGACGAATAAGGGATGAAAGCCTCAAATTACCTTTTTGATGTACATTTTTCAACAATAGCTTGTGCTTTTGTGCTTCACCGGCTTCTCGAATGCAAAAAGCGAGGGAAATTCACGGGAAGTATAAACAGTGGCAGCCATTTCTGGCTTCAGCGCCCCGATTTCCGGCCCACTTCCACTTCAAAAATAATTTATTCATTCCTGGACGATAGAAGTCCCAGAAAGTACAGGAAAATTTGTTGGAAAAGGGCAGTTAATGAAGTGCAATTACCAGAATTGAAGAAGATATTTTTTTTATTTTTTTATTTTTTTGAAAAATTGTCAGCTCCATTAAAATTACAAATTGAAGAGCGAATCAACATTTCCCAGTTGAATCCTCACGAATTGAATTAGAATTACAGCAGAAACTCTGAAAAATTAATAGATGATGTTTTCTTTATCTTCATAATAAAAATAAATATGTTTTTCCGTTTATCCGTGAGTTGTGTCGTCTTCGACAAAGTCAGCAGCTTCTTCCCTGGTGACACACTCTACGTGAGACACCTTATTCCTGAATTTAACCCCATAGAATTTATTTGCGTGCTGCAGTAATTCAGGTCTGAAAAAATTCATTAATTTCCATTAATTTAAAATTTATCCAATTTTTTTAACAAAAATTCTCACCTAAAAGTTGTGGTGATAAATTGTGCGTCAGAGCTGAGTTCATGGATCATATCAGCAACAGCTTTTCTGTGCTGGGCATCGAGAGCCTGATCGATCTCATCGAATAGATAGAAAGGTGCTGGATCGCACTTCTGAATAGCGAATATCAGGGCAAGTGCCACAAGAGACTTTTGCCCACCCGAAAGTTGATTCATCTCTCTCATCTCAGCTTTTTGTCCAGTGAACGAAACTCTAATCCCTGAAAAATTCCAAAAATTAACATAATCGTGAAAAACATCCCCAAAATCTCATCAAAACCTCAAACTCACCGACACCAATGAACCGATCAGAATCGGCAGCAGTGGATGTATCATCATCGCCCTCCTCCCCATCGGCCGTCTTCATGACGAGTTGTGCGTGTCCAGTGGGCACGAGTTTCTTGAAGACTTCGCTGAAGTACTTACTAACCTGTTTAAAAGTGAACTGAATAGCCTCGCACTTTCTCATCTCCAGTACATTCATCAGCTCCTTGATCTTCTCATCGCCTCTGTCCAGCTCCTCCTTCCTCTTCACAAGCTTCTCCTTCTGATCGCTGAACGACATGAACTGATCCAACGCCTTTTTATTAACATGGCTGTACTTCTTCAGCTGATTATTCGCCTTCTCCATCTCCTTGAACAGCTGTTTCGTCGACATATTCCCAAACTTCTCATAAGCCTCAGGTGAAGGCAGTGCCCCCAATTCCGTGATCTTCTGTGTACACTCAGCGATCTTCTGCTGTAGAATATTCTGCTTGCTGGCGAGTTTCTCAAGATCCTTAGCATCAGACTCGATCTTCTCCTGGACTTCCTTCTCCTTCGCCTTCCACTTCTCCACCTCAGCAGCCTCAGCCTTCTGCTTTTTGGTGGCGCCCCCGACTCTCTCATTCATAGTCTTGAAATCAGCATTGACCTTGACCAATCTTTTCTCTATGTCCGACAGCTGAGCCTTGCAAGTCTCCAACTGTCTCTGCCTGTCTTCCACCGAGATCTCCTGGAGTGCCTGCACGAGTTCGTCCTTCCTCCGATGAAGATTATTAGTAAGAAGATTCTCAAGTTTGTTCTTCTCAGCCTCCAGTCTCATACGTTTGGCAAAAGCCTCCTTATTCTCTTTCGTGAGTGTCCTGATCTCGTCGTTGAGGGTATCCACCTGCCGTTGATCAGCCACCGACAACTGCGCCATCAAGTCCTGATGGAGTTCACTCTCAAGACCCTCCTTGGTCGCCCTCATAGCCTCGAGATTCGATGTGCACTGGGCAAGACTCCTCTCCTTCGGTGTTCTATACCTCTCGATAGCCGACAACTCCTCCTTCATCAGCCTGATCTCCGCCTTCATCTTGTCGTAGATGTCTTTAGCCTTGCTGTTCTTCGTCTCCGTTCTCTGCATCTCACTGACATACGACGATATATTCTGATCCGCCTTCTTGATCTCATCCCTCAGGTTAGACAGTTCATTCTCCATCGTGTTGATCTGCGCCATAAGTTCAGACCTTGTCTTCTGGATCTCCAGCCTGGACCTGAGGGTATTGAAGTACCCCCCAGTGAGTGATCCCTTGGAGGAGACTTGATCCCCCTCGAGTGTCACACAATCAAGTCCAGATGTCCTCGCCAAATTAGTAGCAGCTTCCAGATTTCTACAGATGAGAGTCTTCCCAAAAATGTACCTCATCGCTCTGTCGTACTTCCCATCATAATTAAGCTTGGAGATCATGGGAATGGCGTCACTCGTATCAGGATAATCAATGCTCTTCACGTGTAGACGATTGAGAGGCATGAAGGTGACTTCCCCCGGCAGTCTCTGATTGTTCATCTCCTTCAGGATTTTCGTTCCAAACTTGTCAGTCTCCACAATATGATGAAAGAGTCTGTTGCCAGCAGTGACCTCCACCGCCATGTAGACACTCTTATCACAATCAAAGTTCTCGATGACAGGTCCATAGTACGAGTTAACCTCATGAGCCATGTCAGGTCGTTCTTTGAAAGTCTCAAGAACCCTCCGAACCGAATCCCGTCCATTGAGAATGGGTTTTCCGGCCATGGACCTGAGGCTCTGATCAGCCTTCGCCAGGTCCTCCTTCAACCCAGACAGATTCAACTGCAGGACACTCTCCTTCCTGTACTGCTCCTTCCTCTGCGCCTGACAGGCGTCCTTCTGCTTGGTCAGTTCATAGTAGTGCTTGTTGTGTTCATCAATGGACGCCCTCTGCTTCTCCATCTCCTTCGTGTACTCCTCGATCTTCTTCTCGAGATCCTTCTGCTTCTCGGCGTCTTTCTTGAGATCCTCACTGATCTTCTTCTGGTGCTCCTCTTTATCCCTAATCTGCTTGGTCAGCTGCTTCAGCTCGTTCTGAATCCATTTATCCCTGTCGTCCTTGCTGGTGAACTGCGAGCCCCTCCCCTGCTTAGCGTACAACTCCTTCCGCTTCTGTTCCTTGAGTCCCATCGCTCTCGTGTACTCCTCCTCCCGTCGCTTCATCTCCTCGTATTCAGGACGAATCTTCTCCAGCTCCTTTTCCCTCACAGCGATGTTCTCCTTTAGCTTCTCCAGCTCCTGCTGCGCACGTTTTCTGCTGTCGTTGTCACCCTTCACCTCCTCCAGAAGATCGTTTATCGTCAGGGTCAGTTTCGTCTTCTCCTTCAGCAGCTGCTGCTGCTCAGCACTCAGGGTGTCACGCTCCTCCTTCGCAGTCTGGACTTCCTTCTTCGCTTCCTTCAGCCGCTTCGAGGCTGATCGCACATTCTCCTGAGCTGTCTTTGCTTCGGAACCCAGGCGCGCCTGTTCAGCACCACTGTTCGCTCGTGACGCCTCCAGGTCCTCCAGCTTTCGTTTGTTCTCCTTCAGCTCGCGCTCGTGAATGGTGTATTCCAGGCATCGGCGCTGCTTGTCCCATCGCTGATATTCCTTCAGCTCCTCCTTCTCCTCTTTCAAGGTCTGCAAGCGCTCCTCGATCGTTCTCAGGAAGTCGTCGATCTTCTCCAGCTTGCCCTCGGTCTCCTTCAGGATCGACTTGGATTCCTCCCGACGGTCGTCGTAGACACGGGTGCCCGCCACCTCCCGGAGAAGCTTCAGACGTTGGGAGTCTGGAGCAGTCGCCATCTGATTGATCTTCCCCTGCTTTACGATGTAGTATGGGTTCGAGCGGGAGAAACCCGCCGACTCCAGGAGGTTCATGACGTCGCTACGCGTCACGTTCTTCTTGTTTAGGAAATACTGGTCCTTTTTGGAGCCAATCACACGACGCAAGTAAACCTCGTCCTTATCGATCGGTAGACGACCGTCTGCGTTGTCGAAGATTATTTCGACGTGCGCGGAAATCACACGGGGACCTGTCCCCTCGTGGAGGAGACCCTGGCGCTGGTCCGGCCGAAGGTGCGAGAATTCGTCCGAGAGGACGAATTGAATTGCGTAGAAGAAGTTACTCTTGCCAGAACCATTTCTACCGACTGGAAGGGAGGGGGACGAAGTCAGTAGTAAAATTAGTTACTTTACTCTCCCAAGAGACTGAAAATAAAAATCTAACCGAACGAAGCGAGGCGATTCAAAAGGTCTTAGGGAGTCACAATGAAAGACCCTTTGCGACGTCAAAATGAAAAGGTTTTTTAATTGACCGAAGATACTTGATTTTTTTTCACAAGAAAAAAATACGCATTTGATAGTTTTTATGTTTCGGCGACAAAAAAAATTAGGCAACAACTCAATGAGGGTCGGGCGCTGTACATAATATACATTTTCTTTAATAAAACTTGGTACATACCGACAACATTGTGTCTAGGATCGAATGGGTCGACGACTGTTTGCTCTCTGTAGGACTTGAAGCCCTGAATAATAACCTGAATGACAAAACCTTCGATTATTAATAAAAAATAAACCCAAATCCAGTTCATCTGATTGTTTGGAAGCATAACCTCAAAATGTAATACGACGATTCCAGCAGTAATTTGAAAAATAAAGGGATTCAGAGGAGGAGGGAATCGTTCTTTCCGGGGAGATCTTGTTTTTCGAGAGCAATTTGAGAGTCCAATAAATATTAATTTGTTTGCAACGCGGAAAGCATCATTTTCTGGCTAACGTTTGATGGCTCAAAATCCAAGGGCTTGTTGTTGATAAATACTGGGATTGTCAGCCTCTTACCTGCTTGATATACATCCTGAATTGTCCTCGGCTATTTCAACATTCTCAAAAATATGAATTGTCAATTTATTAGTCACTAAATATGACTTTGCTCTACGTCAGGAACAACAAAAACATTGTCAAATCCAGTGAGCAGCCGACATATTGCCGAATCCATTCGCTATAGGGGAACTAAAAGTCACTAGATTGGGCGGGAGTTCGTGTTTTCACACCAACTGATAATAAAAAAAACTCCGGAATATTCAAGCAACAAATAAATTTTGCATTGTTTCAATTTATTAAAAGACAGTTCCTTAAGTAATGAATAATTATCCAAATTAAACTAATGATGAATACTGAGAGCATCGCTTTGCACCTCGAGGCTCAATTGCGTTTGTAGATTCGAGAGTTTGTTCTTCAAGGCAGCAATCCCCATCATGACGATATTCTCAGGCTTAAGAGCTCCACTGCTCTCGACGTTGAAGAAGTACTTGTTGGGTTTCGCCTCCCAGTTGAATGGAGCTTCGTCTGAAAGGAAAACAAATTATTCAGTCAAATGAATCACATTTTAAAAGAATCGAGATTGTCCCTGATGATGAGTTTCTACGTACACTGATCTTCCTCGAGCTCGCTGTACTCTGATTTTGGCCACTCATCTGGCTTGGGGAAAAGGGTGTGGCGCATGGTGTTGTCAGGGTCGTACTCAAAGCAAACACCAGCTGTTGGATTCCATTTCGCGTGCTCCTTGCCAAAGCCTTTCTTGGCGTAGGCTCTTAGCTTTAGCTCTTGTCCTTTCCTGAGCTTTACAATTAATATTTCTGCAATAAGATGCCAGAAATCAAAATTAATTGATTAAAACAAATGTTGTAATGTCATGAATATCTCAAATAATGAAGCAATTTGGACGAGTCATAAAATTTAACTCAGCCAGTCTCGAGTCATCGACACTTGACGACGTCCAATGAAATTAATTCTGAAAAATGTTCAGCAAATGATTATAATCACCGTCAGTCTCCCCATATTCACTGGCATCATCCTCTCTATGTCTGGATGTCACCGGGAGGACCCTGGGGTCACTGGACTTGAGATCAGCAGTAGTGACGTGCCTCGTCTGTTCCTCGGAACACTTGACATCTAGCGTAAACTCCACACTGCACTCGGGACAGAAGTCCATGCAGGAGCAGTCCCTGGAATACTGGATCTTCTCAACTACGTCATCACTGATTAAAGGGATCATTCCAATCCTGTGGGCGAGGAACTCATCGCTGAGGACTGTGGAATTGGCCTCCAGCTGTACCCAATCGATGGCTAAGGTTGGGGTTTCAGCGATGAACACTCGTCTCATGCTGTTGGCGACACTAGAAAAATAATTACAGACATTGAATATATTATTTTGTTTATGGGTTTTCTATTTTCTAACCTCAATTCTGTGTCCTCTACTTGGAATTTAACATTTTCCTCAGTCAAGTCACTGATATGAACTGATGGCTGATTGGCATACGGCATCTCGACCAGTTAATGAATATATTGTCTGTAGTCGATCGTTTATTTACACTTTTCTTTGTTAATTGCTGGTTTCGTTCTCTACTGCTAGCAAAACAACGTAGAGTTCGCTCGCCATAGGTACCAGCTTCTGAACATCTAGGCTTTTGTCCCGGGGCTTCCCGAAGATGGCAGCACCATCAGCCAATATCATCGAGCCCTCGTTGTCTACAAGAAAAACACAGTTCACCAAAACACCAGAGTAAACCACCTGAATCATTTGCAGAAGTGACTTTCTTTCAGGACTCCAAAGGTTAAAAACCCACCAGGACCCTCACCTCACCATCACCCACCAGGTAAATCATCATCCCAACCTCCCCCCAACACCACCACAGTGATTAATTTCTACACCCCTCCTTCCAGAAATAACCTTGAAGTCATTACCACCATGACCCGCAGGACCTTGTGACTATTCCAAAACCTAAGCAACATGTCGTCGTCTCAGATGGATCCTCAAAAAGCTGAAACAGTGTTGTCCAATTCTGCAGAACCTGCAGCGATCCGAACAGATCTTGAGGATGTGCTTGCCCCTGTGAAACCACCGACGTCTGCAGAGGTCCCCACCGGGGACCGCGAGTCCGCAAAGTCCCCAGCCATCATCACGAACCCACCACCAAATCGTCCAACGTCAGATCCCTCGTCTCCACCTCCTAAGTCATCAATAAGCCTGAATACCACGTCGACTGAGATTTCTAACCTGTCCCTGATGTCCCCTCTTCAATCAGCATCTCCAAGCGTTCCTGGGAGGCCTGAGGCTAAGACTCTAGATGGTGACCTTTGGGTAAAGCTTGAGGAGAATAAGAGTCCTAGTATTGCCAGGCCTCAGGGTGAGAAAGGCAACAGAGCATTTTCTCCTGGAAAATTAGAAGGGAATTCTGGCGGGACTAGTCCTAAAAGGCCACCTGCTTCCCAAAAGCCCCAAGTGCCTCCAGTACCACCTCAAGATCTCCAAGTTCCGGTGGATCCAGACCCTCGCCTGGTGACCCCAGTCACCAAACCCCTGAACCCCGAATCTGAAGGAGACACGTACGATCCCCCATCAAGGACACCAGTGTACCCTAGAGTCACTGGGTCGAGCCAGAAAGGATCAGCAGCAAGCCCAAAGGCTCTGGCTCTCGACCAAACTCCCATTTCGTTGATAAACGATCAGCACGAGGTGGAATTGCTCCCCAGGAGGCACTCTGCGGACAAGAGGGGGTCGAATCTCGGGGATGTTCAGGACACTGTGACGATTACCAAGGTTGCCAAGCGCTCGAAAGGCGCCGATAGACCGAAGACACCGGTTCTGAGGCCCAGGACACCTGCAGAGCGAGCGAAAACGCCTGTTCTGCGGCCCAGGACTCCTGCGGATCGACCGAAGACGCCGGTTCTGAGGCCCAGAACTCCGGTGGACAGGCCCAAGACACCAGTGACGAGGTCTAAGACACCTATTGAACGACCCATGACCCCAGTGGACAGGCCTGCTACTCCTGGGGTGAAGACTGACATGCGACGGAGGAGACGGAGGAACTCCAGAGATGAGTTCTGCTGGAAGTGCCATAAGGATGAGGTGGAGATTGCGTGCAGCACTTGCGTCAGGTGAGTGAACTTTTCGGGACGATCTTTTTTCAAAATTTATTTATAGTATTTTCTATGGAAATTTTATAGTTGGATTAATCAATGAATCTAATTATAAATGAAAAGTAGCTTTTCTGAGCTCAACAAATCAGTTTGACGGATTTTGAGGTTTTCCCGACCGCTACTAGAATATTCTTCATAACTATTCAGAACTATATTTCAAAACTGAAATAATAAAAATCCAGATCCTGGCACAAAAAATGCATCGGGGGTGGTCCCCCATCCTCTCCATCGGACTGGATTTGTGGCGAGTGTGCGAGCATCCTAAAAGCGGAAAACGCGTCTACTCGCTCCCCCCTGATGTTCAACCTGACGATGGATCAGCTTTGCATGGTTCTCAAGCACATAATCCTGAAGATGAAGCGTGTCACCGGCTCAGAGGAGTTCTCAACGCCAGTGGACCTTACCGACATAACAAACTATCTCGATTACATCGTGAAGCCGATGGACCTCACCCTCCTGGAGACGAACATTCGGTCCAAGGAGTACGGCAGCCCCGACGCCTTCATGGCGGACGCCAAGTGGATCCTCCACAACTGCCTGGTGTACAATACCGAGGGTGGCAAGTACACGGACACATCTAAACTGACAACAGTAGCAAAAGGTCTGATAAAAGTCGCCCGAGAAGAGTTGTCAGAGCTGGAATCCTGTCCCACGTGCTACATAAGAGGAAGACACCTTGGTCGACCGCACTACACATGGTTCAGCGACTCCTGCAAGCCCCCACACCTCCTCGTCTGGGCGAAGCTCAAGGGTTTCCCCTACTGGCCAGCTAAGATAATGCCTAGATGGAATCAGCAGGGCTTCGTGGACGTTCGGTTCTTCGGGGAGCACAATCGTGCCTGGGTGTCCCCTAAGGACATCTACCTGTACTCCAAGGAGCCGCCAACAGCAACTCCCAAGTCCAAGAAAGAGGACATCGCCGAGTGCCTGAGGGAAATATCAATCCACATAAAGCGCCTCAGCGAGACCTTCGGGAGGTTCGAGCACGCGCCCCCGAAGACCTCCTTCAACCCCTTCGACTCCCACCAGATAACGATGCTCCTCCCTGATTACGAGCCCCCAGCGGGCGACTACTACAGGCTGCCCAAGAGGCGACCCATCAGGGGAAAGAAGAGGAGGTGGGACTTAACCGGTGACACCAGTAGCGAGGCTTATTTCCATTCCGATGCTGAGACACTCGCTGACTTCAACGAGGGTGAGGATGATGAGGATGAGGAGGTCAAGGGGAGGGAGACACCCAGGATGAGGGGCTCCAGGAGGCCGGAGACACCGGGACTGCCTGAAGCCTCGATTCCGGGAAAACGATCTGGGACGAGTATCTCAAGGACACTCCCTTTGAAGAGGAACTCCAGAGGTAGTGCTGGCGTCAGGAGGGGGGAGAGACGCAGGACGACGGGGGATATTGAAAGGGAAGAGGATGAGAGGGTCAGGCCGACGAGGCAGATGCCCGAGAGGCTCAACCGGGAAGGGGTGGTCATTAACAAGAGGCCGAGGGAGCCCTCCACGAGTGGACGGTCTCAGGAGGATTCTAAAGAGGAGGGGGAGGAGAAGGGGAAGGCCGACGAGGTGGTGAGGCACAGGGCGAAGAAGAGCTTTCCGAATAAACCACCAGCGATGGGGGGAGGGAAAGAGGGAGGACTGACCACGATGAAGATGGAGGGATCCTGGTGGGGGGCACCTGCAGAAGCTGGACCCTTGAGTGCGATCCTTAACAGGGGGGCTGATACTCTTGCCAAGCAAATGGCAGTTATCATCGAGGAGGGCATCAAAATGGCCGCCCAGGGGAAGGGGGTGCTGGCCGGAGGTGTCTCCATGGAGCAGGCGTTGGCCTTCGATATGAAACTCAGAATGGAGAGGATGAAGTGGGAACACGAGCAAGAGATTGCTGAGGTCAAACGAAATTCAGGTAATGGGTACTTGATTGGGGGAGAGGGGAGGGATTGACTCATTGAACTGTCGTTTAAATTAGTTTAATTAGCTTCGTCTCACCGATGTCATTAATTTTTTTCGATAGAAAAAGAATGGAAAGAACTGAAAACAGCTATAGAAGCCGAACACCTGCGGTCCATCGAAGAGATCCAGCAATCGGCAGAACTTGAAAAAAATCGGTGTATTCGTGCAACGAAACAGAAGCAGTGGTGCAACAGTTGCCAGAAAGAATCGTGCATGTACTGCTGTTGGAACACCTCCTACTGCAGTGAAAGCTGCCAGATTAAAGACTGGGGACAACACCAGAACAAATGCAAACGAAAGAATAGAGAAGGTGCCAACAAAGCATCAAAAGCCCCGGTAACTGGTGGTAACCGGGTTAATGGCGATAAGGAGCAGCCAGAGGTGGTCTCCAAGGGAATCAGTGGTCAGAGCAATTTCTCATACAGTCGTGGCGCTTGATTTTTTTTGTTCTTCTATGTGCTCTTCTTATGACTGACTAATTGTGTACACAATTGAGTTTTTGACAAAATTCATTGCGACAAGTACCTAGTCTTTTCTGTCTGTAATGATGACCGGTATGTTTTTTAAGTACGAATGTCATGCTTGTGGGGAAAAGATTCAATTCAATTGAATAAAAATCGTTGATTTTTTTTTTACATACGTTGACGTTTTATTATTAAATTGTGGAGGTACATTTATTTGGCTTTCTTGCTCTTGATCTTTCGCATGTAGAACTCGAGCTCCTTGCCTTCCAGAATGTAACCGTCCGCTCTTCCACACTGACCTGGCCGACTTGCAACACAAGCTGAAAAAAAAAGATTATTTGTTGAGATATATATATTTATTTATTTATTGTGAGGATTTTTTAAATCAATTTTATTGATGTTTACTCACCAAGAACACGTCCAGTAGCAAACTGCTCCTCCAATGCTGGCTCTACCTTGGCAAATCGTTGCCTAGCCTTGTATCTAGCCTCGCACCTCTTCGATCTCTTCTTGTTAAGTGTATCCTCCTCGATTTCAGTCTAAATTAACGAACAAAAATTAATTTGCTGTCCCATTTACGTTGCTATTCAATTGTTTTTAATTATTTTTGGACTTCAGAACGCTGTGGGATTGGTGTCAGCATGGCACTCAGATTATGTAAATGTTATCATCATTTGTCAGTCATTTATACCACCGTAGATCGATCGATTTTAATTACCCAACGAATTCCTTAATGAATTAGTAAAGTACTTGACAAATGAAATCTTCGACTGGCAATTTTTGAGGTTATGAAACACTCGCGAATTCTTCGCCTATAAAAATTTGATTCAACTTTTTTTTTTCATGGAAAATAGTTCCCCATTGTTATAACAAAATGTCTTCCCATGAATATGAGCAACTCACCAATTTGGCCCCACGTTTACGTCCCAAGGGGATCGCGTAATGGTGCTCGTAGAACTGCCTGAAGGGGGTGGCGTCGATGGTAACGATGGCGTTCTTAACCAACGTCTTGGTTCTCACCAACTCGTTGTTGGAGGCATTGTACACCACGTCGATGATACGGGTCTTGCGGGCGGTGCACTCGGATCCCCAGGCAAAGTTACCAGTGTCCAGACGAAGGGCTCTGTATTTTTTGTTTCCACCACGTGTACGTACCTGATTAATAAAATCATTTAATCTTCACTCATAATATTTCCATATCATTGTAACTAATTTTTTATTTTTATATTCAGAACGCTGTGGGATTGGTGTCAGCATGGCACTCAGAGTAGGTAAGGGTGATCATCATTTTGGTAATTTTGTTGACTTAATTTCCTTATTAATTTATGGAGAAGTCAATTAGGATGTTGTTTTTACCTGTGGATTATGTCGCGACTGATATTTAAGTTGAAGTAACTTTCTTTTACTGTGAGTTAATTAATTATATAATTCTGTTTGGAGAATTTTAATAAAAAATTACAACTACGATAAACTTGACATTTATCGTGTGATTCTCATGCCTCGAAAATTCATTTTTGATGTCTGACTGAATGTTTTGATTTATTTACGTCCCAATAACTAAATAATCTATCCTGTGATCTTTATCAGAAACATTTCGACGTTTATCTCAATCTCGAGTTAATTTTCCATCATCAGAAGTTGACTGGGACTTGCTCAATGCAGAAAATAATGAGTTCGATATCTGCCTTTGATTCCTAAGCATTATAATCATAATCTAGTGGAGTGTCAAAATTTTATCACTTTACCCCTGGAATCAATTTATTAACATCAAAAACATACCGTGTGGATTCTCTGGGCACCGAGCTTGGTGTTGGCAGCAGGACGTCCTAACTCGAACTTCCTCTTCTTCCTCAGAGGCTTCCTCTTGCCTCCTGTGGCACGTCGCTTATGCCAGTGATCCCTGGAAATACCTGGAACCCCGAGAAACAAATGAATCACTCAATCACAAGATCTTTAGACAGCTTTCACCCCCAAGCCCTCCCCACAATGAACAATTAACAAATTAATCAACATCAACTGGCCCGAAATGTTTACAAAGTTAACCTCAAATCCCTGTCACTGCCGATTCCCCGTAAAAAATTCACTCTCATAAAAACCCAAAAAATATCGTCACAATTGGTAAAAATAATAATTCCCTTAATTAACGAGTTCAACTTGTATCAACAATTTTGTCAAAAAATCGCGATGTTTTGAGATTAGAAAAACTTAAATAAAATTCACGACTCACCCATCGTGCAAGAGCGATCGAAAAGGACATAAACTAGGAACGAAAGAGATAAGTCTGTTCACTTCCGGTAGAGTCAACTTTTAAAGGCGGGAAAAGGCGCCACATGTCGGTAGGTTTTTGAAATTTTTACATGCAGCAGTAAATCACGAAAATTTGATTGTGTCACCGGAAAAATTGCAAATTTTGCAATTATGCTCAACCCTACCGGACGCCACTATTAATAACAATTAAAAAAATTTTAAAATGCGGCGGACTAAACCGACGAAAGTTTATTGACATTTTATTTTATTTGTTATATTCACTTTATTATTTTGTGTTCCATTTGCAGAGAATAGTACATTCTATTTGAGTATTTAATGATCTATTACGTGCAATTTCACTCATTTCACTGGATGATTCAAACAGCCCGCCAATTTCGCCCCACTCCCTAGTTCTAATTCTCGCCGCTTCCGGCGATGGCGCCACCCGCCACTTCTAGCTTGTTTTTCCCTCCTCTACCTCCCCCCAAAACCTTATTGCTCGCTCCAACAATCGTTCGTTGTTCATCGCATCAAAAAAATACGAAAGTTCATTATCAAAAAATTGAGTAATTGTCCAGAATTTCGACGAATGCCCTTCATGACTGAATTTTCACATTTTGTCTCCGTTCAGTGAGGTGAAAATGTGTGTGACGTACTCCCATACGTGATTACAACTGTTTAAGCATTTTTTTTGGCACTTAAATCTTCAATTCGTCAGTGATTTCTCGTATCCAGTACAAAAGACTCGGATTTAATGTTGAAATCGTGGATACATCATTGTTGCGGTGCTTGGTTAGTTTAAGACAATGAATGTGAGCAATAGTGGAAATGCGGAGACTACCGGTGACAAGAGACAGCCGGAGCCTTCCCAAGTCCCTCCACACAGTCTAGCTACTATCCAGAATGTTCATAGAATCCAGACTATCCAGAATATCGTGCAGAGCAATGTCCAAACCATCCAGCCAACCCAGAGTGTTGTCAGTACCGTGGCATCAGCAATCGTTGGAAAATCCATTTCGTTGGATTTGAATCCAAAGTTATCCCTGATGAAGTCAGTTGTGCAGAGTGGTGCTGCTGTGTCTGGTGAGTCTAACAAAATCACCACCACACTGTGCTCAGTTGGATCAACCGTGAGAATCATATCCCCTGGCATGCTGAGTACTGTGGAACGTCAGAATCCATCCCCAGGGCAGAATCAAGCAGTTCAGGGAGTGCAGCAGGTTGTGACGACCATTCCAGCAACGTATCATGTACCTAGGGGGCCAGCAGCTGTTGCAAACATCTCGGCACCGAGGTCCACAGTTGCAACACCCATTGTGAGAGCTAGTGGAGGAGCAGCCGTTGTGCCTATCGCTAGACCAGGGTAAGTAATTTTGAAGTTCGTGTGTCAGTAAATAAATGGACTAATAGTAGTGATGTTAGGATCATTAGTAATGATAAATTAGTTGAATGCAATAATGGAACGGAATTATCATCATTCCAGAGCTCCAACCGCAGTAACAGCCGCCCAATGGCCCCCAAAGGCCTCAGTCGTCTACGCTCCACCCCAGCGTCATCAAGTTCCTCCAGTGACTCGAGTAACAACTCGTCCTCAAACTGTCTACACCTCTCAACAGCCCCAGCTGGTGCCCCAATCCCAAATTCGTCCAGTCCAGGCGACAGTGGTGACAGCAACAGTGTCAGGAGGTGCCCCAAGACTCCTCACTCCAGTTCTCCAGTCAACAAATGCCCTCACGAGAATACCAGGGCCCCAGGTGCGTCCAGCTGTTCCTCTGGTATCCACAGCAGCTTCAGCACCACCCCGACACTCCCCTCAATCAATTCAATCGACGCAGCCCACGAGAACCCTCGCGATGCCAGCGACAACGAACAGGGTCACGGTGACTGCACCTGTGGTAGGAACTGCTAGTAGAATACCAGGAACAGCTTCTCTGACGGTTCAGCCAGCCCTTGGGAGACAACTCTCGTTGAATCCACCCCCTGGGGCCACTACCAATTTTTCGAGGGTTGTGATACCCTCGCAGCAGGTCCAACAGACCCCAGGTCATCAGCAAGGTGAGAATCAAAAGGAAATTCAGGAGTTTTACGGATTTTTTCTAGTCCGCGAAATTGCTATTATTATTTTATTGAGACAAGAATCTATGAACATAAATTACTAATTAATCATTAACAATAGTAAATGACTAGGAATTCAGATAAATACAGTCGCAACTGTTGAAAAAATCCTGTTTGAATAGTTGTCCATAGAATTCCCCTAAAAGCAAAATGTCTCTAGGTGCCCGAGTAGTCCAGACGATCACCTCTCTCGCCAACATTGGAACCGTCTCCCGAGTGATAGCAACGACAACCTCTGGCCCCATCACCAACATGGCACGAGTAACTCAATCAGCACCAACATCAGTCGCTAGGATAACAGGAATGACCCTGCACTCAGTGCCCCTAACTTCCCCCCGGCCAAGTCCATCCCCAATGAAGCCCCTGCAAGCCCAGACCATCACCCAAACAGTTCAAATAAAGTCATCTGGCCAGCAGACCCTTCGAGTGACCCCAGCAGCTCCCGTGATCACCACGACAACCTCCACCATCGTCACCTCAGCCCCACCAGCAACGATAATAATTAATAACACGAACAATATCCCCAGCTCTCCGAATCAGTATCAGTACCGCCAGGGCCAGCCAGTGAGACTGCTGGTGGAACCCTCCCACGAAGATAATCACAGCAAACCCAATGCATCTCCAAGGCCGAGTATCTTGAGGAAGAGGGACCACGACAGCTCTCCAGCGAAGTCGGTAGCGAAGAATTTGGTGCCTGTCCTGACGACTTTGCCAGCTAGACAGCCCACTGGAAGTCCTCCAGCGTCACCTCGAGCCGAGCGAGAAGGAACTAACAGTTGTGGGTCTACAACGTTGTCTGCCACCAGCTCTCCACTGCTCGATGAGGACCCTGAACAGTCCAGGGTCGGCGCGCAGAGTAGCGTGAACGAGATGAGCCCGAGAAAGAAGCCCCGAAAGCAACAGCTCACTGGGGTCGAACTCACCGAGGCCAGATGTAACGTCGATGAGATGCAGTTCATTTGCGAGGACAAGATCAAGAGGGAGATCAAGGAAGAGAGGAAAGACAAATTTGGGGAGAGGGAGGGAGTACAGACTGTTGTCGTCAAGGGGAGACCTACGCCTAGTCTTATCGGTAAGGGTAAGCATTTTTGCTAAATTAATTAATAACTTATTGACGTCATGAGTTAAACATTTTTATTTCATTAATTAATTATGTCTTCAGATTCTTCGTGGAAAAACCGGTGGGGAGGAAGACTGCACCACTTCAGGCGACCTGGGGACGTCAGGCCTAAAGAGGAGAGGAGACCTACTGTTGCGGAAATTGCTCAGCAGAAGTTTGTTCTCCAGAAGATCAATGGCTGGAAGGTGTATCAGCTTACTGCCCAAATGGAGGATCTCGCGGAGTTGGAGAAACAGGTGAACATTTGATTTTGCTGGGCATTAATTAATTATTTTATTGATAGAACCAAAAACAAATGAAAGCTTTCATTTTGAACACATTCATCGATATCTTTTCCCCCGTGGAAATTAATGGAATTGAGTTTTTTTCAGGTCCATGAAAAACTAAAATCGACTCTTCTGATGCTAGAGTCCCAGCATCCCTCAAAGAATCGTCAAGACGATGGTATTGAGCGAGCTAATGAGTTAATCAAAGGAAATATGCAGAGAAGTAGTTTAATAAGTGAAGGTATGTGTGAGGCAAGGACTCAGCTTGTGACGATATTCCAACACAAGGATCACGTGAGTGATATGTTGCAACGTTGTGGTAACAAAAGATCCCAAAAAAAGAGGGATAAATGAATAAAATCCACTGGATTCTTCAGGCTTCTCCAAGATAACATTTTGTGGAGAGTGAGGGACTAACTGTTTATATCTGTCAATGTTTTTTTTTAATCGTACAGAGAATCGATTATATTCAATTAATACAGGAGGTTTTTCAGCATCCGATAGTTTCATTGCCTCACATTATTTCTACTTAATAATGTAAGACTTTATCAGTTAATTATCAATTAATTTTGTAATTATAAGAATTCTTTCAACGTTGAAAGATTTTTTTTTGTTAGGAACGTCACAATTCTTTTGGACACGATCAAGTTTATCAAAAAATGTCATGAAACATTTTTGTAGAGAATTTAATTTCCTGTAAGACAGATCTTGTAACTTTTGTTATTGATCCAAGGGCTCTGGAGACAATTCACGATTTATTGAAGATGGAAATGAATTTTTTGGTGAGCAACTCGTTGCTAGGGAAACGTAATTTCTGTTTACAATTGAATTGAAGCAGTGTTTTAGGGTTAATTTAATTGACGAGTTGACGAAAAATGTTATGGGGAGGGAGCCCACCTTTAGATTTTTCTTCTGAAATCGATAAAAACAGTGATGATCCACTGGAGATATTGATAGTTGGGGCCTGCGATGCCAGGCACATAATCAAGACCCTCTCGTCTCTGGAGAAAGCGTCGAAACGAATGAGATATCACATCGTCGAGGCAACTCTCGAGGACATTGCGAGGTCTATTCTTCTTATTAATATCTCACTCGACAAACAATTGGGTAAATAATTTCATATTGCTTCCGTGATTGGACTTTGACATTTTTCATTTTTGATAAATGAGAAATAATTGACTAACTATAGAACGACTTTTTAATTTAATCATTTAAAGACATGACAAGACATAATCTGATGACATTGCTTGACCATCAGCGAAATTAATTAAAGATTTCAATGAGTAATAATTAATGAAACATTAAATAATTAGCGTTATAAAAATTATTTGAATGAAAGGGTTCCAGGAAGCCAGTCGATATTTCCTAGAAGTCCTGGGAAATACCCTGATCACTCCAGGAACAGCGAAATATCTAATTAAAACCATCAAACGATTGATTGACGTGATTACCCAGACGTACCCCTGTCCCTGGCTGAATCTGGAGGGGCTGAAATACCGAGATAGGGACGGTATCGAGGCGATCTTCAAGTAAGTCTTCAACGAGGCATTTAAAAAATTGCAAAATTTATTTGGAAAAAAATCACAAGAGAAATGTTTTTTCATAATTTAAAAAAATGGAAAAATTATTTCGGAAGGTTTTGGGTGAGAGCTCTTTGCGAAGGTGTTCCTATGGTCAAATACTGGGACAAGAGAGTTCGAAATTCCCTGAATACGAGGTACGACTATCGAGACGGTGTCTTCGACTGGGATTACCATATGGTGCTCATGTCGACGGGGCTGAAGTACCTGACGATTCGCGAGTACAAGTTCTGGAGGAGCAATGGTATTGCCTTCACGTGGATCGAGACTGATCCTACGAGGAGCAATCCGACATTGCTGAGTGGAATTCACGCTGTGGGACAGGGGTTTATTCATTATGCATACAAGGGTGACATCAGAAATGGGCCTTATTTCACGTGGTCGCTTGATGATCTCAACAGAAATCCGTAAATGTTTTTTACAATTTATGAAATTGCATGTAGTGGAATTGGAACGAAACCTTTTTATTTGCAAATTAGGAAGATGATTTTTTTATTTAAATTATACGAAAGTTAAATTTTATCTAAAAGAGAGAGAGAGGCATACTTCGCTTTCTAATAATTATTAGAAGATGAAAAAATCAAACATAAATTTCTATGTGACGCAATGCATCAAATGGATCTTCTAGCAAGCTGAGGGCCACTGACGTGGCCGAGGGTCAAGTTCTGAGAGCGATTTATCAAATTAGAGAGAGGGAATCGTGCCCAGACAATTTTATCGCTGCTCACAGGGACGAATCCCTTATCCACGCGACTCTTGTCACTCAAATGCCAGACTCCGGGGCAGAGTACGAGGCCTGGGAGTACAGAGATTACTCGAAGAAGGTGGAGGAAGAGTGTCCATGGGTCGACATTGCAGATCACATCGTAATTCTATTTTTTCTCTAGTCCTATTTTCTACATAAAAAAATATTTTTAAGAACTATTATTCTCGAATAAAATAATGTGTTGTTTTTATCCAATTTGTATTATTTTTTTATTTTTGGGTTTTACTCAAAAACCCTTAACAATCATGTGCACCCCTAATGTTTCAATTTTTTAGGTGAAATTCACCCCTGCGTGGTACTTAGAAAAATACAAAACCAAATCAGAGTTCAAAGAGAAGTTCGACATCGTCTTCGTGGCGAATAACATCACGAATCAAATTCCCACAATAATTCCCTGGGTGAAAAGAAAAGGAATGGTATTGATCGAGTCTCGGAAATTCATGACAGAACTGTCCAAAGAAGATCACGAAAAATTTTCCAGTGATTTGAAACAATTAACAGAAGACGCTGGATTAAAATTAATTGAACCCATCCACGAACCCCTCGAGAACATCCTGCGATACATGAAAGATTGAAATAAAATAGAACGAAGAATAAAATGAGGAGTAATTTTAATTCTACAAACGACAGTGTAATCGTAATAAGCAACATACTATATTAAAAACGTGAGCCTCAGAGATTTGAAGTATTTACAAATATAAGGGATATTTATTTAGTAGCGATTTTTATAAGACAATTTTTTGGATTCATCGTTAACCGAGCAGCTCGAAGTCCTCGTCCGATGTATCGTACTGTCGATCGAGCTTTTCAAAATCTAAAACTGAAGCAGAAAACGATAATTAATCGCAAAAAAGGTTTATTTCAATTTCATATATTTTTTTTGTTTCAAATTTTTTGCAGGATAATTTTTTAAACGAACGTAAATAATGATTTTATTTTGTTTTTTACCATTTGAGGATGTGATTCCCAAGGCCTCTGTAGCAACGTCATCCAGGGGTGACCAGTGTGCCGGACGCTCAGCGCAAAGTTCGAAAAGTGGTTGTTTCTCGGGTGTTATCAACTCACTCTGCATCGATCTGCACAGAGACTTGAATTCCTTCTCGGTAGCGCAGAAAAAACACTGAAACATCCAATGTGATCGTTCAATAGTTATTATTGAGTCATTAAACTAAAAAACAATAAAAGAAGACTAATAATTTTACAAGAAAAATGGAAATTTTCCATGACTCACGAGAGCAACAGAAGGATCTATTCCAGTAATTGGTATTCTACTGGCTGCCTTGCAGTGGTAAGTTTGGTCTAGATCTCCCTCCTCTTCCTCGATCTTCTGATCGACACATCCGTATCTCTGAGTTGTGTGGGGATCCAGAAATATCACTTGATCACCTGAATTAATAGATCAGTCTATGATTATCCCAAAAATATTGATAGTTCATGTTTACGTACCAACACATCCTATGAAGTACAGAGCGAGGTTTGGTTTTCCCCCTATCACGCCGAGTGACTGTGGGAGCCTGAAAGATGTCTGGAATAATTGAAAATTTCATTAAAAACATTTTTATCTTCATCTACCCAACTTACACAACATTCTCTAGTTCAATTTTTTTCATTTTTATATTTCCCTTCGGCATAAAACTAAATATTTAATAATTGGAAATAATTATTTGTGGAATGGAAGCAATGACTCGGCTAGTCAGTCTATTTCGAACTCTTTGAACTCGGCTTTTTGCTTACTTTGAGACCATTGATGTAAACAGGGTTGATGTCACTCAAGCCAAGACGCAGTGGTATTAACAACAACAATGGTTTCCACTGGCTGGAGACCCTCAGAGGCTCCTCCCCATCTAGTTCTTCAGCTGGTGCTGCACCCTCAACTCTGCACTGTCTCACTGTGAGTTCAATCCTCCATTTAATGATTTTTTAATGATCAGAAATTAGTTATCCGATGTTACAATGAATTTGAGGACGTAAAAATCGAAAGATCGAGGTTTTAAGGTCACCTTTGACCCTATCCACGCGATCACTTCGTCTGGGGAGGGAAAGGTAGTCCTTATCGTACTTTAAAACTCAAGTAATTAAATATAAATTTTTGTTCAATTTTAATTACCCGGAAATCCATTAGAAATTTATTTGATTTAAAATTCTTGTCGTCTTATGGCTCACACAAGCAATCAACTGTGCATTTCGATAATAATATGCTAATTAATATTGTAATGGGATATTAATAATGGCTAATCAGAACGAAAGCCCAGAGGAATCGAGTTTCAGAATTTTGTGACTGTTTTTTCTTTTATTATTATTAAAAATATTGAAAAATGTTCTCCTCGGAGGTACTCACAAACGTCGTTTATTATCAGTGTGTTGTCGAGGGCCACGTGGATCGTTATCGAACTCCAATCATCGTACACTACTAATTTTCTATGAACAAAGTGGTAAAAAAATTTTTGTTAATAGGGAAAAAATTTAATCAATTTAATTTAACTCTTTGGAAATTATCTATTGATGATACAACTTACTTCAAAACTTGGGCAATGGTATTGGGCCCAAACCACTGTCCCACCTCCTTCCCCTCAGACGCCCCCATGAGTGCAATGAGATGGATAGAAAATGGTGCAGTTCGTTTGTCCTCGAACTTGCTCAGTATTTTTAAGTATGTGCTATCCCTGGTTTGAGGGGTCCACTGCCAATCCCTTCCTGTCATAATGAACGGCAATAAAATAATAAAAAGGGGTCGGGTAGTGATAATCGAGGGTTTTGTGACAACTCTGGAGACGAACCTAAATGTAAGGCAACGAGGGCCTGGGCGAGAACCATCTGGCCACACCTGAGCATACAGCCCCATCCTTTATCCGATGTAAAGGTCGAGCTACCGCCACCAATAGGTACAAAACCCTTACGATAAGTAAACCACAGCTTCGATCGTATGTCTCTACGTATTATATCTAACTCTAAAAAATCAAAATAAGTTTTTCGTCTATAAAGGAACAAGCATCAACTCCTGCTCACACTCAAGCTATTGCTCTTCAGTTTTTTATTTATTCAAGGACGATAAAATGGAGTGGAGTGGTCGATGATGACGGACCAGGTTGTCATGATTTTTGGATCAGACTGAGGGAAAAAATGGAGCTAATAATATTTCTATGAAAATCATGGCTTACTGACACAAGCCCTACGTTTTTTTGGAACAATCCCATTTTTTTCTTTCCAAAATATAAACGAAATATTGTCTTTTCTTCTATTTTTGTCTAGTTATTTTCTTTCCAAACTGTGGGCTGATAATTATCTCGTCGTATTCGATTACCCCACTCCAAAAGTAGGGGCTAACTCCCACCTTTGATCGCGTTATATTTCCTTCCCAGTATCCAGACAGGCTCTTGAGTCTGGGGGATATCGTCAGGCTCGTCAGACACATTCTGAGTGAACAGACTGTCCATCGTTAAATTCTTCCAAGGTCAGCCCTTAAAACTATCGCTGAACTTTGGTATATCTGCGACGAGAAGATTATTTTTTACAGACTGACCACTCAAATAGTAGAGTAGGTTCTAAAAAATACTAAAATACAAATAAACAAATTAATTCACCCCAAAAAATGGAGGTTAGAATCTTTATTTTACCCTTAAAAACGTAAAAAGGAAAGGGAAATCCTTCAAAACCCTCTCCCATCCTCACCAAGAATAAAAAACTCTCTAAATACCCCGTCATCAGACTGAAAAGAAATTAATTTCTCCTCAACCATTGAACCCCAATAATGATAATAATCATCGATTACGATCGACTGACCCTAAACAATGTCAGGTGTCTTTACTCATTATTATCATAACAACAAATACGATGATTCATTGACAGTCCTCTGGATCAATTGCAATGGTCACCCCTTCGTTCCACCCCAATCAAAAAATATCGCAAACTGATGTCGTTTAACTCAAAAAAGTTCTAAGTCTTTGAAAAACCTCCCCAAAACCAACCCCACTCCGATCCCAGCCCCTTCCGCCCAAAAAAACCTTAAAATACCAGTAAAAAATTTGAGGTTATCTCCCTGAATGCCACTTACATCAATAAAAACTTCTTGATCCGACGACGAATGTCTCATCCTCACGAGAAGTCAAAGAATTTCCAAAAGTTGTCAATAAGTGTCTTCGGAGTAGACGTCCACAATAATGAAAATGACAACAAAACTCCGAAATGACAGAAAGAACCGAGAAACCAAGAACTCCGCCGGATGGCGCTGCGATCACCCCCCTCCCTAGGTGGTCTACCGCCCCCCTTGCGCGTCGCACTTCCCTTTGTCACCCATTTCCATCGCGCATTGGCCCATAGTCGCGACCCATGGAACCCAGTTCGTGCGAGTGATCGTTCGTTTATTAAAAAATTTGTGAAAGTGCCGAAAATAATCGTAAAAAGTCGCCCAAAATCGATGAATTACGTGGTACATTCTCGTCGCGAACTGAAACGTGACAGTGTTGATTGCATAAAATGAGCCAGTGTATGGGCGTTGAAACGCGTGTAATTATTCCGCTAATTAGTAATCTCTGATTTTTTCAATTTCGTCGCTGAGTTGAACTACCAGACATCGGGTTTTTCTGAGTGAGTTGGGTGTTTTCAGGGGAAGAACAAATTTATTTGTGCTTGTTGAGTGGTGTGACTGTCTCTGGAAGTGCTGGAGAGGTTATTGCAGGGAAGGATAGGACTCTTGCTGGCGACAAAAAAAATGGACACAAAACCGAAGAAGCCGAAGGAGAAGAGGAGGTGAGTGCAGGGTTCATTGGTTTGGGGGACTTAGTTTATTTGTTTGAGATTTTGTGGCTCTCTGGGCGTCCCAGAGAGGACAGATATCTTCTGTGGGCCGTCCGGAGACAGTGCCGTGGCTGATGCAAGCCGATGTATACCCAGAATAGCTTGGGGCTTTGTTGATGCGATTGATACCCGGCCTAATGAGGTTTTTTCGTGGTGAGAACTTGTTATGGGGGGTCTCCTGGGACTTCCAAATATCTTGTTCTGTGGTTTTGTGATTGGTGGACACTGGGTGGTACCGCGGGCGTCTAGAGCAATCGTTTTGGAGAACAAGTGGAGATTGATGGAATGGGATGAAGACGTTGGAGACAAAGGCATGGAGAGGGGGCTGTCCTAAATTAATTTCCAGGATTTTTTTTGGGGTTTTGAGGTTGGATGGTAGCTGGAAACGATTGGATGTCTTGGAGAAGTCAACAGGGATGACACATTAGTGGTCAAGAACCTTCAGGGGGGGACATGTCAGGGAATTAGAATTTCTTTCAGGGTTTTAGTAGTGGTTAGCTCTCGTAGACCCTATTGTCTTCCCTCTGAGCCTCCAGGTTTGAGAGGGGGCAGGGGGACCGTGAATCCATTGAAGATATTGGGTTCAATAGCTCCAATCAACGTCTGCCAATGTCGACATCCTTTCTGTACCCGATAGACCGATCAAAACCTGCGCAGTTTGATAATTCCATTAACTTTACAATCTATGAAAATTATAGGTGTAATTACCCCAAAAATGTCACGTGGATGTTAAAAAATTCCCTCATGGACAGTTTCGTCATCTTGATAATGACTGCTGATATGGTAAAATAATATGGGTCATACCATTAACAAAAAACAACTTATTTATCGTATTTAATCAGAATCGACTCGGATTTTCCACCTGTCTGTTAATGATGCAATATTTTCAAAATTATCTTCAATCCATTTTCCACAAGAGTTACATATTATTGCAAGTAATAAGAGGAAACTATTCTTTATATTACAATTCCTTCATTAACAATATCAATTGTTTCGGCCAGGCATCAATGAATCAGCTTTTTTTCAAGTTTTTTAAAATGAACACATAATTATTATTGAATACCTCATTACAATAATGCCACATTAATTTTCTGAATAGTGAATAATAAAAATTGAAGTATTTTCCTTCAACTATTGATTAAAAATTATGAATGGTATTTTTTATTATTCACAGTTTAGTATAAAACTGTTGGAAATTTTCTGATTTCTTTATGAAAAATTCGATTCTTCACAGCAAATCAATTTTGTTATTTCTTTTCAACA
Organism: Diachasmimorpha longicaudata; assembly: GCF_034640455.1. NCBI lineage: Eukaryota > Metazoa > Arthropoda > Insecta > Hymenoptera > Braconidae > Diachasmimorpha > Diachasmimorpha longicaudata. The sequence continues at coordinate 3,845,193 of NC_087240.1, forward strand.
AAAATGAATAGATAAACGAAGGATTTGGCAATTAGTGGGTTGATACGCTGGTAATTGGGATTCCCCGCAAACGCCAGAACGTAAATAAATGAAAAAAAATCGATAACGATTAATCTAAATAAATAAAGTCTAAATGAATTTGAAAAAACTCGGAATCCAGAGAGAGTAATAATCCCAGAGAACATAAAAGTAGTATAAGAAAGATCGAGCGGACCAGAGAGTAAGAAAAAGATATAAATTCACAACTATCAATTCGTCGCCGACGCAAATTCTACGTCCGTTTGAAAGACGTCAGAGAATTTCTTGGAACTTGCATCGTTCATTATCTCCTCCTTAATTTTTATCGTTCCATTTAATGGGCACGTGAAATTTTGATAGTAGTGGTGGGCCTCCCTTACAATTCAATATTTATTTTTACATTTCCATTATTCTGTTGGCATTTTCATGTCGAATTTTATTTTTCTTTTTGGCTGAATTAGGGTGAATTGTTGCCGAAAATTTGGTCATCGTTGTTAGTCATGTTTATTCAGTTTTTATGTTCGCAAAGATTTTGTTACTTGGAATTCAAAAAAAAATGGCTCCGGGCGGAGAAATCGGGCTCCACAAGAGATTTTTATATTTTTTTCTCGACATGTGTTTCAAATGAAAGCCACAATTTTTCTCGGGTTTTATTGGCCAATGCCAAGAAATGGAGGGACTCCGGGGATTAATGACATTCAGGGGCTCGTGAAGGACGCGAAAAACGCCATGAAATACGTGACTGAGATGATGAAAATTGCTGACACTGTTTTTTGTATAATATTAATGCTCCAGGATATTTTTTTTCTTTCGAAATAATTTTTTTTCTCAAAACTATTCCACAGAAAATAACTTGGACGTCAAATTCATTTGTGACGTTAGGTATCGGTTAGGGTATCGCGAAATTAGGACGAGTCCAAGGTATCAAAAACCATTGCTCTAAATAAGAAAATGACAACAATAAGAGAATTTTCCATGCACATCTCTTGACCCTTGAACGCATCACTTCGTAGAAGCCAATTGTCGTCAGTTTGTTACGTGATCCACATAATCCTGAAGAAAAAGATTAAAAATGAAGGCAAAATGGGTAATAATAGTTCGGAGGGTAGGGATTTGAGAGGCATCAGAGCATTTTGCGAAGTAAATTTTCGTGCATTTAACATTAAAGCATCTGCCCAATGATGATAATCCAAGTTTGTGTACAGTTTTGATAATACAATTATCTCTCGGGTAATTGTCCCCTAATCCTGGATTGTAGACTAATCACTCGGATTTATCTTCATGAGGAGTGATTGTGGGGGCAATGTCGGTTTATACATCAAAACAAAGAAAATTGGCGATTAGTTGGGTGAGTCAATAGGAACATTATCATGATGTTGAGCTAAATTTTTCATCAATTATGGGAATTTATCAACACTCTAATGTAGTAATTTGCAATTGTCAATTAGTCCTGTATAGAATAATGAAGATCTCTGTCCCTCACCATGGAAATTAATTAGATAGAAGTTAATTTCTATTCTCTGGCTTCAATACACAACAATATTCATTCTCAGTGCCTTAATCATGAATTTATCTCTCAGCCTCGACTGCCCATTAATATATTTTTCCTTGCATTATGTTGTGATCTCGGAGATTGTTATTCGCGTGAATATCAACCTTGAGAAACGTTCAAGTGGAGATAAAAAAATTAAACGGAAAAATGAGATGCCACGTTTGCTGCTGCACGCAACTAATAATTAGGCCCTAAGACCCAGCCACTGGTTATTTCATCGTTTACAAATTCATCGTCAACGAAATTGACATGCGATTTTCAGTGAAATCGAATACAGAAGTCATTTTTTTTAAAAGTTCATTTGGATTTGTTTAAATATTTTTAGTATGAATTTCCTAAAACTTTATCTGGAATATTTTTAATTACGTTACATTAATTACAGTTAAAAGGTAATTTTATATATTAAAAAATCTATCTGGTCTTCTTGGTTTGACGATTTTATGTTCTCATTCATTCAACTAAAAATAATGTCAACAGATATACTGAAAACTCCGAGACATTCCCACTAATTCATTCGCTCTAAAACACCAGAAAAACTTTCGCGCTGAGGTATCGAGGTCATCGATGTCGGATTGATATTTTCACGTGATTGGTCTGACGTTATTGAGTGACGTCACTGGAGTAGAATCAGGTGGTTTTCTCTTCAGATGATCAGAGATATCCTTCCAGCTCAATCAGAGTATTCCAGAGCCTCATCCTGGGGTCCTTGAGGTGTTAAAATATTTTTCAGATAATTTATGCAAATTAAGCAATAATTCTGTTTCCATGGAACTCCAGAAAAACTCTGCTGATGTTCAGGAAAAAAAGATACCCTACGAGAATAGCAACAATGGAATTAATTCCTAAAATAAATACTTATACAGGAGACTGAGTAAGATATGAATAATTTTGCAGTGATCCCTGTATTATCGACGCGCTGGTAATATAGGAAAAATGCTCAAATTATCGACTTCTTATTTTACCTCTGCATAAGCAACAAGTTCATAAATTATTTCTATTGTTTCTATTCTCATAGATTATTGGAGATTTCGTAAGCCACTTGTTGATATTTTGAAGAACTTATTTACAGGAAATCATCATTTTCTTGACTTTTTAATTCTCCGTGAGGACACTGTTAATATCTTAAAAATAAAAGTTTCTGGTAAACAAACGTGGGTACAAGGATAAAGTAGAGTGCTACCTCGTTGGAACCGGTTCCACACGTGGCGTCTGGCCATTGACCGGTGCCCCATGGAGTCGTATCATTCTCCCCCAAATCATGTTATTCATTATCCCGTTTATCAATTTTTTTTTCCCCAACATTTGCATAACTGAGCGCGATTTTATGCTTCACGACGAGACACGAAATTTTCGGGTCCTGGGGTTTATCTTATGAATAATTACTGCAGTCAACTGTGTGGACATCTCTAATATTATTTAAAAAATATAATCTGCATTTGTTGGGGTCCCTGAAGTGGTACGAACACAGCTCGATTTTTGAAGATTAAAATTCGGAATCATTTTTCAAATTTAAGTCGACGTTTATAGAAATATTCTCGTGAAATTTATGAGGGATCGAGGCTACGAAGATTATTGATAATTCGTGTCAAAGTATTAAAGAACATTTTTTTTTTTAATCTTCTGAGAATTTTTCAAAAATATTTTCAGGATTGAGATAATTAGAAAGAAAAGGAGGGAAATAATTTAACACTGGATTTGCAGGATAATAATTGTCCAGAGTCAGATATTTTTATTATTACTTACCAGATGATCTGTCAATAATTAGGAAATAATCATTTCTTAGCCAACGTAACTGAAAGGGACAATTAATAGATAAGTTGATTCGAAAATCTTTACAACACGTGTCTGCAGACACGCGGTTGATTGTGTACGCAAGTGTACTTCAATTATCTGAAGATAATTCATTTACCGAAATGAAAAAAATTACATCGAGTTAATTTCAGAATTGATAAAGAATGATTAGTGTACTTATGCCAATATTACAACATCAATTATGGTTATTATTGATTTTAAAATCATTTTGCATCGTGCGATGACGATGGCAGAGTAATACCCTTGAATTTTAAATAAATAAAAATATAATTAATATTAATAGGTATATATATGCTATTGAATTGTTGATATTCTACTGATTGATAAGTTGACTCTGCGGAATCTCAGAAAATATTGTCTTTCTGCGTGATATCTTCTATTTTCATCCCAGAATTCCAGTAATTAAACTTCATTTCCTCAGCTCTTCACGTCTTCACCTCGATCCTCCATTTTTCTACTTTTCCATTCTCGGATAATAATCGAGTTGATAAGCACTACTTCGCGTTATTATCCTTGACTTACACGGGGTGGGCAGTATCTAAATAGCGCGAATGCTAGTTCTTGAAAACATTAAACATAAATGCAGTAGCGCAGTAGAATAAATGAATTTTAATTTATTTCCTGCGTTCTACTGAACGATTCGTTGTTACAACATTCTCATAAATTTTTTCAGCGATGGAAAATTTTTTTATCATCGGAAAATGAACAGTGACGTCATACCAGGACACCTGGCACCACCAATTTATTTGGAAAAAAAAATATTCCGCCAAATTCCATCTCCAAAAGATCAGGATCATCACGTACTTCTCCAATACCTAATCAATCATTCCTCGTCTAATTCACCTAAACACCCGAGATCCCCTCGGAGTTCCCAAAATCATCGTTTCAGTCCAACAAACCAAATCTCTCGGTGATAATCAGTTAATCGATAACAATCGACCATGCTACCCTAGCCCCAGGTGATCGTTGACTCCAATCGTCACAACAGTCAAGTATCCGTTCTCATCGGGCAATCACTCACAGCGGGATTAACTCCCGGTTAAAATTAAAAATGTAAAGTTCCAAAATTATTGAATCCTAAAAAATAACACACTCGAAATGACTCTTATCAATACAAATGGCTGTCAAGTTGTTGAGGGTGATTATCCATCCTGGTGTCATCCACCAGTGATCAGTGCATCACCAACAATTTCCGAAAGTGATCAAAGTTCATGTGCTTTTAATTCAAGTCTCCGGACTTCTATTGATGTTGAGGATCTGGCAAATGTCTTTGGAAATGGATTTAAACATCATTCACAACCAAAAATCCAATATTCACGGCATCATCGGGTGTTCCGAGGCAATCAGATATCGAGATCTTCGGCTTATCAGCAAGTCCAACGCCACGATTTCAATTGTCGAAGCGATTGTTACGAATTTTGTCCAGTTTACGATGATTATAATTCAACGAGGGATTTTCCGCAGGATGTACAATCGACATTTGGTATTCCATGCACGGAGGCACAGTGGCTGACTTGTCCTGTCACCAATTGTCCCGTTTTTGATGATACCACAAGGGGACAGGGATGGAATTGGAATTTAACCCCAGCTTATCCAAATGTACGTCTAGACAGATCACTCGAGGAATGCCAGGTTTATCGGGGCAATTATGGCGGTTATTGTCCACTGGTTAATGATGATGAGGATGGACAGAGTTTCGAGGATTATTTGTAAGTTGAGTGGGTGGTATTCTGGAGGTGTTTAGGGGGTTTATAATTTTTAATTTGGATATCTGGTTGGACGTGAGGGAATCCTGATAATTTATCTGTTCGTTCATATGTCTGGTCGCATATTTCAGGATCTCGATCATAAGATTACGAAGTAATCTTGAAAAAAACAGAAACATAGAGAGGAATAGAGATGTTAGGGTAGACAAGACCTCCTACTAGGATTTTTTAAAGACGCTAGCTGGGTTCAAAAAAATAAATACAATGGAACTAATAAATCTTGTGAATCATAATCTCAATTTTTCCACTTCACCAAGAAATCTCGATTGTCTTTTAATTTCAGAAACAATGAGAAACGCAAGGAGAAGTCTCGCGATGCAGCCAGATGCAGAAGGAGCAGGGAGACAGATATATTTGCTGAACTTGCTGCTGAACTACCAATTTCCCAGGAGCAAGCTCAACATCTGGACAAAGCCAGTGTTATGAGGCTGGCTATCGCTTATCTGAAGGCACGCAGTGTTATAGATGGCTGTGAGTATCTAACAATCGTGTGTTCACACAAAAGCATTGAGTTTTTCAAGTTAATAATTTATTTATCATTGTTTGAACAAATTTTTCAGTGTCGGAGCCACTACCGAAGGCAGAAAAAATTTCTGAGATGGATATGATGTGCCAAGAGGCATTAGATGGATTCGTCCTGGTACTGGCTAACAACGGGGACATGGTTTATCTGTCTGAGAATGTCAGTGACTATCTGGGAATTCCTCAGGTGAGATAATCACGTGAAAGTTTTGTAAATTCAGTGGAAAATCATTTTTGGTGTCTTCCTTGGTGGGATATATTCCCTCAGGAATATTCTTAAGCGAAGGAACTACGATAATATTTGCTGAGGCTCATAGATTACCGAATTATCTTTTATGATCATTCAATGTGAATGGAAAAATTGTAGTTAATGAACAATTGTTTATCAAATAGGAGCTTTACACGTTGCTTAGTTAATTAAGGTAATTTTTAATGGAGTAAGATTTATTTTCAACTTATTTTCATGTGCCCAACTTGATTGACTGTTATCATCAGTATTATTCTTATCGCTATCCCTTTCTTCTAGTCGACTGATTGCTTTTTTATAGCTCTACTTAGCCCTGCGATAAAATACTAATGGAAAATTTTTATTTATGTAGAATGTAATGAATTTCCAACGAATATCTGAAGGTGTGATTGAATTAATGGGAAACTACGATTTGTATGAAAATTGAAAATGAAAAAAATTATAAATGAATTGAAGTTTAATCAATGTAATTAGACAGTGAGGAACAATTTTCTTTCACGATAATTAGTTATGAATTATTGCATTGGCGAGTAAGATTGTTATTAAAATTCATCTGAATTATTGATAACCAAGTTTGTGTTCCCGTTTCTTGTCACGTACAGATGGATATGATGGGCCAGAGTGTCTTCGAGTACGGCCACCCTTGCGATCACGAGGAAATTCGTCAATGTCTGTCAATGACGGCTGAAGATGTCAATGAGAAGCGCAGCTGCAATTTCTTCCTGCGCCTGAAGTGCACTCTCACCAGCAAGGGACGCAAAGTCAACTTGAAGAGTGCGTCTTATAAGGTAATATCACCATTGGCCGTTTGAGAATGTTTATGTAAACAAAAAATTAGAATTTTCGAGCAGAAGAATTTCATTTCGAGTATAAAAATATCGAATACTAAATTTCTTTTAAATGAAAACTTACAAAGATAGAAAATTCAGGGAGAATCTCTTATCAATTGAGAGTCCAATAGAAATGATACTGATAAAATGATCACTTTAGAAGTTCCAAATGATAAAATCTTATCAGAAAACTATATTTTGAGGATAGAAAACATATTAAATCTCGGAAAATCAAGAAAAATAGCCGAATAATAATCAATAAAGAATATAAATGAATCAATCGAATTTCACAAAAAAAATATTAATAATTTTAATGATATTGATTTTTCAGGTGATTCATTGCGTTGGACACCCGATGATATCTCGTCAGACAGTGTCTGATGAAACTGAGGAGTTGGATGAGGGAATTCGCGAATTTTCTGGCTGTGGTTCCTCTGGCTCTGGCACTGAGGACAGCCAGGATGGCTCTGACAAGACAAACGTTAAACCATCAACAGGAATCTCTCTGGTGGTCGTTGGATGCCCCATTCCTCATCCCAGCAATATCGAAGTGCCTCTGGGACGTCATACATTTCTATCCAAGCATAATCTCAACATGAAATTTACTTATGCTGATGACAGGTAAATATTAAAGTCTTTTAAATAGGGTTTGCAGGGTTAATCGCGTTTTAGGGTTTGTTATTTACTCCAATGATTTATTCGCATTTCAGGCTCTCCGAATATCTGGGATGGAGCAGCAACGAATTGATGGGAAAATCTGTCTTTGACTTTCATCATGCACTCGATAACTCCGCCCTGAACAAGTCTTTCAAGTCTCGTAAGTACAGACATTAGGGAAATTATTAGACTCCATGCAGCCTAAATATATCTGCTGATATATTCTAAAAAGTGCTGGGTCATGTGAATAAATCAATCCAAACTTCTTCACCACTTCCCCAAACGATCCTTCACACTCACTTCCTCCCTGAAGACTCCCCCGATCGATGGAGATTATTCTCCTGAAGTTCGTGGAATCACCCTGGGCTTTTATCGTCCCATTTCTCATTGACGTCGAGCCAGTATTTTATTTGATCCCGTCTCCAGAGGTCCGAAGTCGTATTCTCGGATACTATCAAGTTTTTACGGCAACCACCCACACAGATGTAGCTTTTCTTCAACCAGAATTTCTCAGGTCCTTTGCACTGGGAAATTCCCTCCCATTTTCTTCATATTTTTGTCATGTGACAAACTAATGACGACATTATTAAGTAATCAATTAAAAACCGCGATGAAAAGTATATAGTCCTTTTAGTTGATAAACATTTTTTATCACACTCCTCGGTTATGACCTTTACGTGACGCAAATCTTATGTAATTGTCATCCTCGATCTGAACAGCGGTGAAAATCTTAAAGTATTCAACAGGGTAGAGGGGCGGAATAAAACATGAGGAAAAATGAAACATTCAAGAAACATTTCGACGTAATGGAAGGACAAAATTGTCAATGAATTTTCGATACAACTTATTTACCTGTAATATCTTTTTATTGAATTTCTTGGGCTTAAATTCCTGTTTTTTGTTTGGTTTCCTGGATGATAAGATAAGAACGTAGAACAAAAGAATTTAGAAAATTGGAGGCGAGGAAAGTGTGTGGAAAATACCCCACGAGATTGAAGAGAAAATGAATTTCAAATCAACTTTTCATAATTAAAAAATATATTAAACTTTGTTTTAATTCTAAAAAATCTAAAACTATAAAATTAAATTTTCGTGGAGTTTCTCGTGAATTCATGATTTTTTATCATTTTTCTTCTACTCTCTTTGTTACAGTTTTCAGTAAGGGACAGTGTGAGACTGTGGCGTATCGTTTTCTCAGCAGAACTGGTGGCTACGCCTGGGTCGTCACCCAGGCCACTCTCATCCGCTGCACAAAGCAGAATAAACCGCTGTCGGTCGTTTGTGTCAATCATATCTTAAGGTAAGTCTCTAGTTTCTCGTGATATCGAAATGATTTTATTTAATTTCTTTATGAACATGAAATGGCAATGAATAATTTTTAATGTAAACTCCCCTACATTAAGAGGTTTCCCTAATTTATGACGCAAAAAATATCGCAAATCTCCTCGGAGTTTCATCAGGAAGTCCCCCAGGCTATGAATTTTCTATCTCGTTCTGGGGGACCTGGGAGCTCTTGGGTTTGCGATTTTCGTGGTGAGTTGCGTCATGGGGTTTTCGTTCGCGCCGTCGTGAGGGAGAGTACCAAGTGGTGGGAATAGTAAGTTGCGTATTGTTGGTGATGTCAGGAGGACTCAGAGTTAGTTTACCACCGAGGGAGAAGACAAATATTTGAGGAGAGAATTTTTTCCTCTCGTTATCACAGACCTGTGGAACCGCGTATCACGTGTTTTTTTTTACACATTTTAATTTGTGTTTGTACCTGCGCGATGGCTTTTGCGGTATTCTGAGGTAATTCAGGATCAGCTGATGACACAGTTATTGGTGACTATTGCAGTTGAGGAATTATCAAAGATTGGCATAAGTGAACAGTGGACTTTACGTTATCAGCATTCAATCGATTCTTCCTGATGATGATATTTGTCCGCATTTCTTGCACTTCTCTGACGTAAAAAAATTATGAGCGATAGCAATAACAATTTTTTAGGTCTGTGACTATTTCACTAGCTCATTCATCATTGAAAAATCCATTCATCTGATTTGTTTTTTGTTTTGCGATTTTTATTCGAATTTGGATGAGTGTAAAATCGCAAATTTATTTAGTTGTTTTTGACGTTCTCTGAGCCCTTTTCTGGTTGTAGTCAGCACCTTCTTTATTTTAAAAATGTAATTAGCATTTTTCCTCGAAATCTTTAACGGGATTTTTTTTATTGACTCGCGAAATTTTTTGCTTAATTCCATATTTCTGCGGAATTTAACACCTCGGTTCGGAAAGCCTGTTGGAGGGATGGATTCACGGTAATCTCGAGGAAGTGTCGGTGAGGATGATGAATTTATAGATTCGTGTTTATGATTTTAGTCGGCTCGTAATACGGTATCTATAGATAACGGATTCAGCTAGTGGGCGGGCGACTCGAGCCGTTGGAATTGCGGTTGTAATTCGGAATTTCAGGTCATTCGGGAGAGCTCAGAGGGGCAAGAGTGACAGGGGGAGTGAAATAGTGGGGCAGAACCGGTATTTAGTGATGTTTCGAGGTGTTTTATCGTTGAAAATCCAGACTTACGAGGATGTTGAATAAAGGACATGTCAGTGGAAAATTAAAAATCCTCATTATCTCAATTATCTCAGTAGAAAATTAGTTTGTTAATTAATTTCACAACTAATCCAGTACTATTTCTCAAAGCAGCGCAACTCACTCCACTTCATTCACTCGAGAATCATGAATTGCAGACAGAAATATCAGCCAAACCCCCGTCGGCCTTGACTTTAATCAGACTATCGATTTATGAATTCACCATTGAGAGTGGGCGAAAAAAAAAAAAAGGGGTTTGGGGATTCTGTTGTCGTCGTATAGTCTGTCGCGCACATGCGATTACGCGTTTCAGGGCTGCGAGAGGACCACCGCCCGCTCTCGTATCGTGGGCACGTGGGGACCTCGCCCCCGGGTCGATATACCCCACAATACAATGGAGCACGTACGACCTCGACCCCGAGACTCAACGAGAGGGAAAGTTGGCTTTCCCTCCTCAAGCGGAAAACGAGAGTTTTCGGATTTTCGGTGAATCCACCATTTTTATTTCTTTGCATTGGAATTTTCATACGTCGGGGGAATGAGTAATTAATTTTCCTCAGCCCTATCTGGCGATGATAAGAAATAATCAGTAAAAAATTCAACTTTCATTCATTTTATTTTGTCTCTGTTGTTGTGCAGTTGTTCAGCCAATTTATGGAGTGAGACAAGCTCAATTGTAGGGTTTTGAATCGGAAATTTATTTGCGCTTCTAATGCGACAGAATTCATTGAATTCTATGGCCCAGTTATCGAGATAATGAGCTTTTGGTTGGACAGAGTACTGTTGATTGTTGTGGGAATACAGAATATTCTGATGTTTACAGTATTTCCTTCACTTGGGAATTGTCTTTGTGTTCAAGGTGCATGCGATAGTACTCTATTACACTCTGAACATCCAGAACTCGTGTTACCGTGAGGACAATAGAGTGCCAAGTACTCAGTGGAAACTGTAAATCAAAAGTCAATGGCATTGTTATTCTTCTTCAGACTTGGTCATTAATTTTTCTTTCTCGTTCTGTTATTCAATTCTAAGTATTCTTCATTCGGATCCAATTACACCTAATTAAACTTCTCAATCAACTCTCTGAGAGGTAATGTCTGCGCAGATATCATGTAACTGGGGAAAAATTGCTTGAATTCTTTCATTTATGGAGTGGGAAATTTTAACTCAGTGATTGGGTTAATGGAAAATGGAGTTAAATTCCAGGCTGATGTTCTACTATTGTAGGCGAGATAGACCACTTTTTACATTAAATTTTGTAATTACGATCACTGATAACAATAATTCTGAAAATTATATTTCTGGGGGGTAATCACTTGAATTCAAACTACAACACCATTTAGAATATTCCACTGACACACCACCATCGACACCAGCTGAACCAAAATCAAATAGCAGCACTTCTACCAGTCTTCAAAAATTTTCAACTGCTCCAACGACAAAGTCCAAGCATGACAACTGCATAAAAAAGAAAGAGAGCAGAGCATTCATGCTGGTGGCGAGGGGGGGAGGGATGGAGGGGGGGTTCTCCCCCTCCCCCCAAGTGACACTGATGTTTGAAGAGGGGTGGGTTCCCTCGCCTGAGGCATCGAGCTGGCACGACAGTGCGTTTCTCGTGCTCATACACGATCGTTTTGTTTTTATTAACCGAAATATATTTTTCCCTAAAATTTTTTAAATAAAAAATTCAAATTATCCGTTACCCCCACAATTCTCGATATTTTTTTATCTATAAATTTATAAATATTCAGCGTGAAAAATATGTAAATAACTCTTCGATCTTCACGCGAAAGTTCGACTTTTTTGCTGATTGAAAAGGATTTTTTTCTGGTGAATTTTATGGATATTTTGTGAAGGGTAAAATTTTTAATAATTTTTTTTAAGAGTGACTGATGTTTATCGGCCCTGCGGTGTTTAAACTACAGTATCATACGGATACAATCACGCGACTTACGTAAGCGATCAGCCGAGAGAAGCTGCTCTGCATATAATCGTTGGCTATCTCACTTCATCGGGTGGTGTTGCGTCGTGACTACGGGTACACAATATAACTTGTTCTTATTTTCTGGTGTTGGAGAGTTATGTAGTGGAATGTGTGGTGGTGAGAGGGGCTGTAGGGGCTTCCGGATGGTGGTGATGGGATTTTTTTTCTGGGGTTTAGGGGTTTTTTTCGGGGGAAATAGCGGTGATTTTCAGGAAAATGTCAGGGGGGTTTAGGGACTTGTCAGTGAGTTTCAGGGACATGACACTGATTTTTAAAGGTCTATCGCCGGCCATTGGAGGTATTAATACTCATTGATAAAGCCCTGATCTTCAATGATTTTCAGCCCCTAAATTTTTCGATGAATTGCTGGAAATTTGGGGAAAATCCCTAGGAGTTGACACTTGAAAATTTATTAACCTGAGAAATGTTAAACAATTTCTACTCTCTAGATTCACACAAATCGCCTCATCAGCTGGTCGATCTTCCTCTTGGTTCGTCTTTAGCTTCACAATGAAATAACAAATAAATGAGCTCAGTGGACGTAAAAATACGTTAACAACAGGCTAAAGCGTCAAAGAGATAATAAATATGATCGTACGTTAGCTCGTAGTTGACGACAAATGAAATATCACGAGTCTTCCATCAAGAGTCCAAAGCCCCGATTGCCTCTCCCTCCCTCAATATATTTTTTTTTCTCATCATCTCCCCCCCAGCCCCGGACAATTCAACAGATACCACCCACCTCCTAAAATTAAAGAAAATCGCCCCTGCAGTTCTTCTATTATCTCAATCGAGTCCGGGGTTACTCGGAGCCCAGCAGTAAATTCAAATCAAAATTATCTTGAAGCATCTCGAACTTGTAATACACGTGGGCTTATTACTGTTTATAAATACGTCCGAGGCTTAATATTTTTTTTTCTCACTCGGCTGAAAATGTGGGAGTGTTTTTAATAACAATACCGTTAGGTTTCAGGAGGTGGTAAATAATTTTGAATTATGTTTTTGGGACATTGGTGGATTTAATTGGGTGAAGGAACTTGTTTCAAGTTTTTTTTTTTGGGTCTTAATGATTTTTTAGGAATTATGGGAGACTAATAGAGGACAATGAGGATTTTTAAACGTTCAACAATAATTTTTGACTGGCTCAGAGAATAGAATACAAACGTTCATTTTATGAGTTTCTTTAATTTTCTTGTGGCACTGAGAAATTTATTAGAGTAAAAGAACTAGTTTTAATGCTCTAAAGTGGTTTTTTAGTACTAATAATTTCCTTGGAATAGTTGACAGTGAAACGACAATAAAAACTGCTCAATAATTAAAAAAAAAAAATTGGAGTTTCACAGTAAAAAAAATATTATTTAGAATTAATTGATTTATTGATAATCCATATCCTTGAGGAAGTATTTACTTTGTACTCGTAAAATCAGAAGCAAGAATTTGGATCAATGAAAATTCAACAGATGACGATAGTCAGTGGTCAGTTCTCAGGGGGGATTTAAAATTGCTCGATGGATATCTCACTATTTACTCTATTTTGCACGTGCTCGATTGCGCAAGGGAAATTTCATCGCGGCCGTCAAGTTCTATTTATAACGACACCCGCTACATATTTAACCTGCTCTAACCCCTACCCAATCTCCCCCTCCCCCCCGCCCCTCTGATTCTAGCGTTTGTCAGTCACAAACAGAAACACTTATTTTTTTTATTCTTAATTCTGGTTCCTCATCATCGCATTGTGTGAAGACGTGTTCAATGACATTCTGCAGCCTTGAGTTACGACACGTTTGACGTTTTGACAAATCTCGACTAGTTTTCATTAATTATCTGTCGATCAACGACTGGTGGATGACGTTTTTGAGAGCTATTGAACAATCGATTAGTTCTCTATTTTTTGTTGGATGAAAAAAAAGATTATTTTTGGGATTGAGAGGCCTCGGGGAGTTGAGAAAAATAGTAAAAAGGGGAGGAAACTTTGCGCTATAAATTCTCAGCTAGGGGGGATGGGAAAATTTAGAAAATTAGTTTGAAACTTTGTTCCCTTCATAGGAAGCGGATGAAGCCATTTCAGAACGATCTGATGGAATAAATAATTTTGAGAAATGTTTAAAAATACGAGGTGGAAAAACCCCCCTCCCACTACCACCAGAGGGGGGGATACACTGGCAAAATGGTGGCCCCCGGATCTGTAAACTGGCGCGTATTTTTAAACGTGAAATACTTTTTCATTTGCTCTGCGATTTTCAAATTATTCTTATTATTTAAATTGTTTAACAGTGATTCTATTTTACATATCTGCACATCTGTGAATCAGGGAGATTTTCCTAAAAAAATAGTGTATATTTGAACCTCACGTTTCCTCTGAGCGTTCCCTCCCTCAAAACCAGTTTACAAAATCCCATTCTCTCCCCCTCCCCACCCCCCTCATCCTTATCAACCCTCGTAGACTAGATAGTCTCGCCATATACATCCTCAATGACCCCTCAATGTTGCTCCAACAAGCAAATACCCACCCGACTCGCCAGAAATTTATTTAATTCAGACTGATAAAAAATCCTGATAAGATTAGGAGAGAGTAGTTCGAGGGTCGTTCTCGCGTAACATATTTATTCGAATCGTACAAAGTTGAAGCGTTGAACAACAAACAACAACATGTAATCGACGATGTAATTATCGCAGATCGATCAATAAAATATTTTGATTGTGAAAAATAGAAAAATTGTATCGGCCAAACGATAAGTGCAGATGAACTGTTGATTGCAAGTGCATCTCATCGAATAGATCGTTCAGTATTCATTGAACAAATCATCGACCAATTGGATTACTGCACATGTTCAATGATACGCTATATTTCAGTTTATTATACAATAACAATCTTCGTACAATTGGGCTCGATGCGATGTTGCAGTGAATTCAATGCAACGGCTACTGCCGAATTAATCGATACCTATTGGCTAATGATTGATTTTTTGCACAACTGTTGCTGTAATGGTATTTTGTGTACGTCTGTGACTGAGTAAAAATAGTCGCATTGTGGGGATTTTATTTGTTGCGTTCGCGATTGAAATTCCACGAAGGGACGTGAGCATTGAAGGAAAAAATTGGATTAATAGCGTAATTATTTTGGGGATTGTCTGCTAAATTAATTGAGATAATGATTTTTTTGGGGAAATTTTTATGATTGTTATAAATTAATTGCTAATTTTTTTTTCCAGCGGAATCGAATGCAAAGATGAGGTGTACAGTGTGCGTCAGTTGGAAGCGCGCAGCGCTGCTGAGAAGCTAGAAAAATTCTCAAAAACCGAGGGGGAAGATATTCTCTTGTCCCCCCCAGCCCCCATAGAGCCGGAAAAAATTCCAGTGGAGGTCGAGCCTATCATTCCTGTCAAACGCACGAGACCTCAGACTGTTACAGCTTCTCTATTCAAAGATCTAGATCCCGAGGAGGGGAAGGGTATCCCGAGGATCAACGATATTGCTGGCGAGCGCAGGGAAAAACGATCTCCTTGGCTGTTCCAGGTAGATTTTTCTGGCAGTGACAAAAATTTTTTGAAACGTCTCTCACTTCGGGAACATATCTTCAAATGATAAGAATAAAAATCAAACATAAAATTGGAAACGAAAAATAGGAAAATGGAAAAATCCACGGTAAACAAAAGATCAATAAACAGAGTGAATTTGATTAATGACAATTCACCAATTCATCGCTGGGATGTTCCCGAAGAGTCATCACTTTCTCCCCCATGTGTTTTCCCTCGATTTGTATTGATTCCCCAATTTTTTAAGGACAAACCAGTGGTGGATTACGATCCCTCACGTCATCGCGCTCTCACTCGTTCACAAGCCGCCACCAGAACCTCGTTGTCAGCTGGTCAGGATAATCAGCTGATTACAGGAAATTGTCGACCACCACCGCAAACAGCGACAGCCAGTATTTTTGCTCCTCGTACCGAGGAGATGAACACGGGCTTCCTCATATTCAGTGAGGATCAGCCGGGCTTGACGAGTAAGAATTGCATTTTCAATATCAAAATCGATTCGTAAATGAAAAAATGAGTGCATGAAAAATTAATTCATTTTACATTCCCACAAATTGATTAAGAACGACAGTAAACAATTTTTTTAAATTGTTTCTCCCTCCACAGTGTTGAAAGATGAACCAGAGGATCTCACTCACTTGGCCCCAACCCCAGGTGACGTATGCGTACCCCTGGAAGACACTCCATTCCTCTCAGACATGCTGGACGAATTTATTCTCGGCAACGATGTTTACTGTCCCCTGCTGAGTCCATCCCTCCCCGCTGAGTTGCCAAGTGGTTCAGAGCTTTCCGATGATTCCGACAAGTCCCCAGAGAGCCTCGTGGAGTCCCTGGAGACATCGATAGGCGACACAGATCCATTTTTTTACAAAGACACATCACCAAGTCCCGATTCCATTCAGAAATCAAATTCCGGACTTTTAACTCCTGTTTTGGGTGGTAGTCCCGCCTCACAGAGTCTAGATTCATCTCTGCGAAGTCCTGGAGATGACAGCACACCCCTGGGATCGGCAATATCAGAGGACGATATGTTGATGCTGAGTATCGACGATGTCATTGCCGATGAGGAGCTCGCATTGAGGGCTCCGTACATACCAATGTCCGATCAGGATGAGACACTTCAGTTGCTCATCAGCGATGATATGGTTATGTGGGGACCTACACAGGGCACATATAAGAAGGTCAAATGGTAATGATGAATTATTGTTGTCTTCGTGGGCAGAGAATTTACAATTTTCCGAAATTATCAATTAAAGTTGACATTATTGATGCTTAAGTGAAATGATTGATTATTTTTTATTAATTTTCGAGGTCACATACATCATTATTTAATATTACCAATCACAATTGGTGTCTAATTACTTGATTTTCTTTCACGTCTCTTGAAATATTCTTCGATATTTATGTTTAAATTTTTTTCGGGACACAGGGACGCTGAGGACGAGATATCCAGACGTTATGCAGACTCCAGTCTAGCTAAACTCTTGAAAAATTCGGGGGAGGAAGTGGAGAAGAACGTAGTGAATCCTGTCCAGGTGTTGGGACAGACGTGTAGAAGAGGTAAGAGTTTTCGAAATTTTCCACACAATTCAAAAGATTCTGGGGGCTTTAAGCGTACCGTGACATTGAACCATTAATATCTAACAATTAGTCTTTGCTTCTCGAAACTAGAAAATTTTCCTTTGCGAATTTTAGTGGTGAAGTGGGAGAAGGGGGTGAGTTAATTTTTTTTTCAGCTAATGCGAAGAATAAATTCATAAACAAAAAGTAATATTAATAAAATCATATTAATTAATCAATATGATTAGAATATCTATAATTCACATCCCCTTTTCATCGCATCGCCAAAAATTCTCCCAGCACATTATAAAATATAAAAAAAAATTATATTCCATTGTCCCTTGCATTGGCCTCACCCCAGGATCATCGAATAAGCGTCACCACGGCCCCAACTCACCGCACAATGGTAATGAAACAAAGCGCATAAGATCGACACAAGAGCCAAAAGAACGTGGACCAATCACTGCCAGTAAAATTCCAAATGACTTATCCCCAGTTCTAACTGGTGGTGGCACCACAATATCAGAATTAAATTCTCCCATGAGTGCGCAGCAAGAGGATGTTGATGAGCTGAGGCAGCAGGGAAATCTTCTGATGGAACAGTTGATGGGACAGCAACCGTCTGAGGCAGCCAGACAAGCCATCTTCGAGGGAAGGAGAGAGGAGTTGAAGGATGATGATCGCGGTGGTGGTGGTGGTGGGAGTTTTAATG
Source organism: Diachasmimorpha longicaudata (assembly GCF_034640455.1). Classification (NCBI taxonomy): domain Eukaryota; kingdom Metazoa; phylum Arthropoda; class Insecta; order Hymenoptera; family Braconidae; genus Diachasmimorpha; species Diachasmimorpha longicaudata. Next base: position 3,862,959 of record NC_087240.1, read on the forward strand.
AGAAAAATGTCAGACAGTCTAACAGCGTTCTCATGAATCTACTTGTTTCTGGATGCGATGTGAGTGCGGGTTACGTTTGCCTTGTTAAACCGAAAATTATTGATAAAACCATTACATCGAAGTGAGTGACAATTTATCGATTGAGGTCATTTTTTGGAGTTGGAGATTTTGAGATAGCGGGGTTGCTTTATCGTTATTATTATCCGGTTGATGAGAATAGTCGGAGAGGGGGTGGGAGGAGGGGAATTATGGTCAGGGGAAAGGAGGCATTTCAGGATTCAGGGAATTTTTCCGCTGGTTTTGGATGGAACTTCAGCCTGAGATGATTTTATTGATGACTTTTAATGTTCCAAAGGGTCGGTTAACCCTCCAAGAGCATTTTACTTCCAAGTTCAAACGTCCTTGAGGGTATTTAACTCTCGAAACCATTTGGGGTTCAAAGACAAAGGTTAGTTGACCCTCAAAATCATTTGATGTCCTCATCTGCCCCTCATTTCCAACAAAAAAAATATTCTCGAATTTCTCTATGAGAAAATATATTTACAAAACATCCGTCAACTCCCATAAACTCAAAAATACCAACAAACCTGTAAAAATAAAAAAATCTCCGCAAAAAAAAAATTTTTTTGACCTTTTGTATTCACAAAAATTGATCAATCCTGTATTATATTCGTAGAAGTTATTCTACACAAATTGCACATTGTAAAGAAAGTCCTGGCATATTGATATCATCGACTGATACCCGAAGTGAACTTTTTTGTTCGACGAAAAATATATTTTTCTAATTTTCTTTTCCTTCGATTGAATATGTAAAGAATGAACGAACGAGTGAGGTTGGAATCATCAATTTTTTTTATTGTTTTCTCTCAATTTCGAATAGTTATAAGTATGGTTATGAGAGAATTTCATTAACGACCTTGGGCCGTCCGATATTAATCATAGAATTTTTAGAGGAGAAAAGGGCCTTAGCTGACACGAGATAAAATGCAAATTCTGCTGTTGAATTTCTGGAAAATACGATGTTATTCATTTATTGCATCCATTCTTGTTGAATAATTCAACACCAGAATTTCTTTCCAGATGAACCTCCACTCAATGAAAACACAAAAAAGACTTTACACTAGAATATAATAAAAGTAGAATTTCATTGTATTGTCATTCACTTAGGTGATATATGGGCGGAGACATAATACATGAAACGAGAATATTATCCGCTCTCTAGAGAAATGGTGTTGTGAAACTATTTTGAAGAAAGAAAAAAGTATATATAAAAATTGTTGATTAAAAATATTATTGAAATACATGTGGATACTATACTGGAAAGCCTCGTCTGCTGCGTTTCAATGCTTCCCCCTCTTGTCTGCCTCTTTACCATTCATTCCGTTTTACCCCGCATTGTTATTCATTGTTACCATCCCTAATCATTCAATTTCTGTTTTTGACTCGAAAATTAGTCGATTTCTTCAAAAAATGAAAAATAATTCAGCATTATTGTTTTTCATTAGCTTCTTTGATTGAAGTATTTCAGTCGTGCATTATTTTCAATATTTCAATTAAAAAACAATTATCATCAATTTATTTTGGCTCCTCGTTTCATCGAATGATTCGTAGATGATTTACTACGTGATTCGTTGCCACGTGGATTTTTTCATGGTCATATTACCTAATCAACCGAAGTTTAAAATAAATAGAATGTAAATCTCTGAGAATAAAAAACTGTTTTTTTCTTTTGTCGTCAATTCTGGTGTGGGAAATGCATATTGTTATTTTAAATTGCCATGAGGAGGTTTTTGAATGCCTATTCTTTACTGAAAACATGTGGAACACGCTTTCCCCCTCCACCACTCCTTCCCATCGCCTGTAGCTGTAGAAACGCAGTGGAAAGGTTCCACTTAGGACCCCCTGAAATTTTTATTCTTTTTTTTGTGAGTTAAAAGGGATGGGGTAAATGTTAGAAGACGATTTTGTGGATATCGAGGCATTGAAAAATTCCTGGAATTTTTAGAATTAATTTATAAAATCATTTCTTGATATAAATTTGATTTTAAAAATTATCTAGTTACTGATTGATTTTGAGAACTTCCACGATAATAAATAATTAAATAATAATTACATAATATAATAATATGAATTTTGAGAGAGTCTACGAAGAGATCTAAAAATAAATCGTTTACATAAATATTTATTATTATTTATTTCTGTCTTTGTTTCACTAGGAGATCTACCTTGACGTACCTCGTCTACTCCAGGATAAACGCCAGCCCCTGATGATAAACACAGAGGCCTCACCTATCCACGACATCTCCAGGAGTTATCTTACCACGTACACGATGAATGCGCAGTCGCCCAGTCCAAAGAAGCTCCTGGAGGAGAGCATATCATCAGCCATGATGACTTCGATGAGCTCCACGATCAGTCCTCAGATGATGGAGATGAGTGACTATGGTTATAGCATTGGGGATGCAACACCCTTGTCACCGGGATCGGAGCTACTCCGAGTCCTCAGCGAAGTGGTCTAGAGGGTCGATTAAGAGGAAGGATGATATAGTGGCCTTAATCTACCTTTTTGTTTTTTTTTTCACGCGAATTGTCAAATAAGATGAGTTAATTTTTACGTGTTATTTTATTGGGAATTTATTAGTGCTCAGCACAATTGAAAAGGGGCTTTTATTGTTGAATAAAGCAATAACTCATCTTATTTCAGAAATTCCTCAACAAATCAATGTATATTCTATTCTTGTTTTTAGTTATCATCATACTGATGCATTTTTTTAATTCCCCAACGAATTATTGTTTTTATCTCATAAGTTTCAGTTATCAATCAATCAGTTTATTTTAAATATTCGAGTAATTAATCTCAATTAAATGAATATTCGAGTGTTGGTGACAACACTGGTCGCTGTAGAGGCTCTGGTGGAGATGGAGAAATCAGGGGTCGTGTTGTTTAATGAAATGATCATTAATCCATGTTAATTCAAGGATACATTATGTATAAGTACCGCCATTGATTAGTATAAATACGTAACGCAGTGAATTACAATGTCCAATTACACATTTGCAATAGAACGAGGTGCATTCATTGCGCATTTGTAATGAATATTTTTATTTCTCATAAAGTGGTACATGATTTTTTGCCAGTGTGAGGTATCACTGGGATGAATTTATCATTTTTATAATGGAGTGAGAATTTTTTAACCCGAATTTCTCAGTTCAGGTTGATTTTTTTTTTGTTATTCGAGGGAAAAATTTGTGTAAAAATCGTATACAATTGTATGAAATTTATGATTCTTTTCTCTAAGTCAAAACCAATAATTATTTTTATCGATAGATAAACAAATTTATTCAAAGGAAGGAAAATTATTAAAAAAATGAAATAAATGGATGAAATACCTCCAAATATTTGTAAATATATTTTCACAATTGTTCTAAAATTTTTTTTCTTATTGCGATTAATTACGAATTTTTTCGTATTGAAATGCAAATTATTTTACCCACATTTCTCAGTTATTCTCTTTCACTAGTTTTACTTTACCATAAACTACGAATTTTCGTTAATTCGAGGGAAAATTGATCCAGAAATTGAAGACGATTATTTCTATAAAATCTTCGATATTTTTTTCTTAATGAAACTCAACAATTATCTCGATTAATAAAGAAACAAATTTATTAAAGAAGAAACATGAAAAACAAAAAAAATGATGGAATACCTCTCCTCAATGATGAATATAAAATATTGAGTGCAAACTACAGGTGAAAATCCTCCCCTGCATACAAGAAAAAAAAACACACTTGTAAATACAGATTTTCACGACTTTTCTCATTCATTTTCTCTTTATTAAAAAAGCAAAACAGGCCATTGGTTTTTTCCGCTTCATGTCCACATCATCGCAATAACTTGATCCATAATTAATAGATCTACTCAAATTTTTTTGTTCAATTAAAAAAACATTTATTGGACACTGAAAGTTGAATATGCTGCGCTTGCCCAGCGTTAAACCAACAAATAAAGGAAAAATGATAAGCAACGATTGGGGAAAGGGAAAGGAGGGGAGGGGGGGAATACAGATATTACCCACCACACGTTTGAATAATTATCTATACATATTACAATTAGGCTAAAAATAATGGTGCTTGCTGTTGTTTCATTTCAATAGTTAATTTTCCTTCTCTCCCTTTTTTTTCACAATCATACACAATCTAATTAATTAATTATTTACTTAGTTCATTTGTGTTGCATTTTGTGATTGAATGGAGTGTAAAAAAATCCAATTACTCGTGAAAATGGAGAATTATCTTTCAAATTATTGGTTTTAGAGAGAAAAGTCAAGATACATGTTCTGTGCAGAATTGAATCCTCCACAAAAAATATTCTGTCACATTTTTCTGTAAACCCAATCGTTCCAGAGATAGTCGCATTTTTTATCGATCTATTGAACAAATGTGCTAATTTTATTCGTATTTTTTTTAATGAGTCCTCTCGTTATGATTGACTTTATTCAATCACAAAATTACTTGCTTTCATGTGTAATCTTATTATACGGAAATCGAATCACTCTCGCACCCTTTTTTTTTTATTACTTTATCATTACCAACACGATGGATTATTCAGATGGGCTATTAAGGTAGGAGAGGCAGCTAATTCAGCGAAGATCATACCCAGTTCATTCGCATTATTTTATGACTAATTCATTCTCAATTGATTTTATCTCATACTCAATCATCGGTTTATCGTCAGTTAATTATGATGATTTTTTCTTTCTCTCTCAACATTTTTCAGCATTTGTACAACTCGGGTTGATGGTCCTTGAGTGGGAGGGAGGATACTTGTAAAAATTATCTCCCTCTGGGGGGAGGAAAACAATTTTTTTTCACACGCTTTTTTTTTTATTACTTTTTGCCATTTTTTCGGTTTATGTTTCTTCGTAGGTGTTAACCAAATACATCGAGCAATGTTCTGGTGTCCCTGTTGGCTGATCCACTCAAGCCTGCACCAGGATAATGCCGTATTGTGATGTTATTCTGAGGAGGAACAGAAATAATTCATCAATTATTTTTTGTCACATTGATGACGATGTCAGTTGTCTGGTTAAAGATGGGGTTATCTACTGGGGGAATGGTTTTAGGAGAAAATGTCATACGGCATTACTTGTAGACAATTTAATTCCCCGACAAAAATGTTTCTTGATATTTTGCTCTAGGACCTCTTGTTATGGAGATAATTACCTAATTACTCGGGAAAATTATTCTTGAAAACCTTACAATGCCTGAACTCTGTTTCTACCATTGAAAAAAATATTCCCTCAGAACTCGCTCTTGAAATGTTTAATCAAGGAGATAATCCGAAATTAATTAACAAAATAGGATCAATGAATTCGATATTGAACTCATGGATAATTGAATCGTGTTGTGGAAACTCACTTGGTTATTAAATTGGGAGTAAACGAGTTGGAAGTTTCAGCAGCATCCGGATTTTGGTGCATCGACATCACGCCCTTGATTAATCTTGACTTTATTAGCGGGATCGACAGCAGCACCCGAGGGAGGGCCAACTCTGGCTTTTATCTCAGCAGCCATTGTCATGAACGCCTGCTCCACGTTCATGGCGTTCTTCGCCGATGTCTCCAGGAAGGGAATGCCCAATTGATCTGCGTATTCCTATTGACAAAAAAATTAATTTTCATCTTCAATTTTAAAGACTTTGAAGGATAATTGTTTTTTCTAAATTGATTACTCATTGAAAATTATTTTTACAATATTTTAATGAATATTCTTCTCACCTTAGCAGTTGCATAATCAACGACTTTCTTGGGAGTGAGATCACACTTATTGCCGACTAGCAACTTATTGACATTGTCACACGCGTAACGATCAATCTCCTCTAGCCACTGCTTAACATTATTGAATGAGTCCTGATCCGTGCAATCGTACACAACAATAATACCATGTGCCCCTCTGTAGTAGGAACTCGTTATTGTTCGGAATCTCTCCTGGCCAGCTGTATCCCAAATCTGTAGTTTTATCGTTTTACCATCGAGATCGATGGTCCTTATTTTAAAATCCACACCTATGGTGGATATATAACTCTCTGTGTACGTGTCATCAGCGAAACGGAGGAGTAAACACGATTTACCGACACCAGAGTCACCGATCAGAAGAAGTTTGAACAGGTAATCGCTGAAACAAACGACAAGTTCATTAAAAAGAGATTAATTCCTGTAATGGAAGTTCATTAACATAATATCAATTTCTTTTGAGACAAAAAAATTGAGATTGAAGGACAGGAGTGCTTAATAAAAAGTCGAAAGTGAGCAGTTGTTCGAAAAAATGTGGTCATCTCTTGACTAAAGTCCTGGACAGATCTTTCCAAAGAAAAAATTCTCAACCCTGAACTCTGATTTCACACTGAGAAATGTCAACCCCCCACCCAGACTTGAAACACGTGGAGAAACGTGTTGGCACGGAGCACCAGCTGGTGGATTCTGTTGCCAAGTACACGATTACAAAGAGGGGGTATCTCAGGACAAAGCTGGGGCTCCATCCCTAACAACTCCGAAGGCTCAGAGTAACCTCAAATCAACCCCTCCTCGAGAAATCCCTAAAACATAATATTTATGGAGTCAAGTTGACATTCAACCTAGAACCCAACTGGCCTTGAATCTCAACCCTGAGAGTAACAAAAATTGTCCAAAGGCTGAATTTTCACCAGCTTCATCCAAAGACGAATAGAATAGAAAATTAATTCCTAAAAATCTCTTGAACCATCAAAACATTTTTATAAATTACAATCAATATCTCTCAATCAAAAATTTTATAAAAGTCATTTCTCTCAGGAAATTCTAACCCCACCTTCCAAATTCCACACGACAAACTCCCACCCCCCACCTAAAAACTCACGGAGAAACATGTTGGCATGGGGCACCAGCTGGTGGATTCCGTTGTCAAGTACACGAGTACAAAGAGGGGGTACCGAGAACAAAGCCAAGCCCCCACCCCCAACCCTCCCAAAACCCCAAACAAACCCCACGAGCCACAAACTTCTCCCCGAGAAAATCCCCTAAAAATAAAAAGTGGGCGTTGGAAGTGACATTGCCCCGGAGCCTGTCATCCATCTCGTCACCAAGACGGACCTCCCCCTGGCCGCCCCCCTTCCGGCCAACCACAGTAATTCCACCAAATAAACAAGAATCAATCAGACAAATACTCAATGCAGTGAAATAAAAAATAATTCTCACGCGTGACTAAACACGTAATGAATCACCTCTCGACACATCTCCCATCGCATTTTTTCATGTTATCTGCGTCGCACAATTGTCAAAGAAAAATCCCCAGAGCCACTGGATCCCTTCTGGGGATCCAGGACCTTCCGAAAGTCCCGGAAAGGGCCCGAGGGCTGGAGGGACATTCAGACAAGTGTAATCAACAATTAATTTTGAAAAATATTCTCAAGTCATTTACTCACTATTCGGGATTCATTGTGGACATGCTACGTTGGCGGAGGCGTTCTTCCTCTTCTTCCCACTCCAATCGTTCCCGTTCACGGCTGTCGAGTTGTCTAATCGAAACGTCACCTTTTCCACCCGGATTTAATCGCCAAATGGCCAATGTCCACGGTCTTCTATCGCCTTTTAATGAGACAATTTGTGAAAAAATTCAACTTTACGCACATTAATTCACGTCCCAGAAGTAAAGGTTGGCGAAACAATGGCGGTGGGACTGACGGTATCGAGACTGGCTGTTACACCTCCTCGGGACACTCTTCGAGATATCGAATGGCCATTGACGTAATGATTTTTGGCGACGCCAGCGGAGAGAGTGGGCACTACAGTCGAAAAGGAATTTATTACTGGTGACTTCTGTGTACCACAGGCGGAACCCTCATGTCCACAGGGTATTTGTCAATGGCGATCTTTGGATATGTCAGTGATTTGTTTTTTTTTTATTGGGTTCAGATTTGCGAGAGGTTAGGATGACGGGTTTTGCCGGTTGTTTTCGAATGTTTTGAGCGATTTTGGAGCAGCCAAAATTGGATTTGTGGAAAAAATTTGGTATTCTTGGGTTGTGCAGTGATATCGATTTTTCAGGCCTTGGTGGGAAATATTTAATTTTTTTGTGAAGGTTTGCATTTTATAAGAATGTTCTATCAATTTTTTGGATTAAATTGCCCATTTTTATCTCTAATTTGTCCTTTAGGTTCATCAAACAATTGTTACCAACCCTGTCGAGGACAATTCCAAGTGAAAGACTGATTTTAAGAAACTCCAAGGCCGAAGTAATTTCAAAATGTGAGTAGAAAATATAATTTCCAGTTCATTCATCAGCAGACGGTGGGGCAAAATGGATTTTCAATTCTTTGTCACCACAATGACGTTCCAAAATTTTAATTCTTAATTCTACTCAGTTCACAGAATTATTCATTATTATGAATTACTCTGAACTGACCCGAATTAATTCCTCTAATTTGTAACGATAACCAATAAAAAATCCCCAATGCTAAATCACCCATTTTGCCCCACTACCGAATCATCTCGCGACCGATCATTAAGACATTAAACTCCCCCAAAAAGGAAGCGACCGTCTAACCTTCTGATTCGTGCCCTCACAACGTCTCGTCGATACTTCCACCATCAAACCACAAGAACTGTGTCAACAAATCCACCTCTACCCCCTCGCCGCCTCCTGGAGCACCTCCGAACGCGTTCTCTCGTTTCCCTAAAGGGCCCAGACACCTCAGACTTCCTCCAGGGTCTGATCACCAACGACATGCGCCATTTCACCGAAGGTGTTCCCAACATGTACTCCCTCTTCTTGAATACAAAAGGCCGAGTCCTCTACGACACGATAATTTACAAATCCCCAGTGGAGGAGGTTTACCTGCTGGAGGTCGATGCCTCCATCACGACGGACCTGCAGCGGCACCTGAAAATGTACAAAATCAGGAAGAAGGTTGAAATAACGTCCCTGGGGGAGTCGATGAAAGTGTGGGCAGCTTTTGTAACAGATTTCGATCCTGAGAACATGAAGAATCTCGAGAAATCGAAGCTCGAGGGGAGAATTTTGCCCTGTGGTCCATTGAAGGGTGGTCAGGGTGAAGTAATGGACAATGTGATGATGTTTAAGGACCCGAGGATACCCTCTCTAGGGATGAGGGTCCTCGGGGATGAGAGTGTCTCTGGGGAGGAGATCGCAAGAAGACTGGGGCTTGAACGAAATGGCGAACGAGAACTCGTAAAACGAAGAGTCCTTGAGAAATTAGGAATCGAAGACGGTGGAGACATCTCCGAGGACGAAATTCTGGAGAAACTAGGACTTAAGGGAGTTAAAGACGACGAGAACGTCCTGAATCAAGAGATTTTCAAGACATTGGGACTCGATTTGAAGATTAGGGACGACGAAACCATCTCCAAGCAGGAGATTTTGAAAAAACTGGGGTTTGGGGATGAAGAAATGAATTACAGAGAATTCAGATATCGTCTGGGGATAGGAGAAGGGATGCAGGATCTTCCTCCTGGGAAAGCCTTCCCCCTGGAGGTGAATTGCGATTATCTGCATGGGGTGAGCTTTCACAAGGGCTGTTACATTGGGCAAGAGCTCACTGCGAGGACTCACCACACTGGAGTCGTCAGGAAGAGACTTATGCCTTTAGTTTTTGAGGGTACTCCTGCGGGGAGGATTGAGGTTGACGAGAATATTCTCGACGGAGGGGGAAAGGCTGTGGGCAAGCTGAAGGGGATACAGGGGAAGTTCGGACTAGGGTTGATGAGAATTGCTGAGGCTGTTGGGGGTGGGGAGCTGAGGGTCGGGGGAATCGGGGTCAAGGTGGTGAAACCCTGCTGGTGGCCCGTGGACAGTCCTAAGGAGAAGATGAGTGTTAATTGATGTGGTGGGGCGGTGGAGTTACCAAGAAATATGTTCTCGTCACAGAAATTTTATTGATTTGATTGAATATTCAATAATTTGCAGTAATTTATTTAATTCAGTGCAGTACAATTAATTTGAGTGATTATGAAAATGACGGCGACTCTCATAATGAATTAAAAATTGAATGCTTAATTTTTAATTCAATTGATAGTTCAAATGATAAGGGAAATCGTCAAGATAACTTCAGGATATCTGTTGACACGTCAAATCACCAGCATCGACAAATCGTATTCCAGAACAAAGCGAAAGACGAAGAAAACTGTTCATATGTAGAAAATTGTATTTAATTAATTCATAAGAAAAACAACAATGAGTACAGCAAATACCAATAATGAATTGTATAATAAAACCCTTTGGAGTTTCATTATATCCCTTGCACTCGTCTATTTTCCCTGTTTCTCCTTCCAGGGCCTCGATCAACGATAAAATCGACGGGAAAAAATCTGAAGGAGGTGATAAAGACCCAGGAGGGACCTTCAGATGTTTTCTCTGTCCTCTAGAGGAGCATTTCGACTACAGGGGAAGCAAGCCCCCATTCTCACGTGATATCCTGTACCTCGAGGAGTGCTACATCATGAGAGATCCCTTTAGTCCCCCCAATAAGGGAGAAGTTCTCGTCCTGGGGGGTGACTGCTCACTCTGTGAGAGAACTGTGTGCCTGGGATGCAGTATTTTCTACACCAAACGATTTTGCAAGGAATGTGCCAACAATAACGTCAACTTACCGATACAGTTACAGAGTAAAGTTAAGAGCCTTAATAAAAGTGATAATTAACATGTCCATATTGGTTAAATTTTTTTTTCCCATTTTCTGAAATTTATGATGACTTAGACTCACGAAGTTCTCTGTTGTTTGATCGTTGAAGTACAACAAGTGCTAGAATTAGTGACCTTGTGGGTGTATTTAATCGGAGGGTTAATCATGTTTCAATAAATTAATGAGTGACTTAGAAAAAAGTAATTCGGAGTTATTTGAATTTTATGATTTACGAAATTATCTTTACAATGAGGAGCTATTGAAACTCATTGTTCAAGGGATTAAAATCCCCGCACTCATTCTCTCAGTCATTCCCTCACTCATTAACTCCCCTGTCCCATATTCAATTAATTACAAACTAAATATGCCTCATCCCTACTGCGAGCCCTTGAACTTCTTAGGAGCGAGTAGTTTAGCAGCAATATTTTTCTTTTTCTTATCGAACTTATTTCCCTTGTTAGGTCCCCCCTTTTTCCCCTCAGCTTTTTGTCCCTGGAATCCTCCACCTTGTGCGGGAGAGCCCTTCTGCTTCTTCCTCTTCTGGGCATTCAGACTGTTCTCAGTTGCCTTCTCGACTTCAGTCTTCGGTTTCTTCGAGAATCCTGTCCGTCCTTTGCCAATATTTTTACGTTTCATTCCACCTTTGCCAGCCGATGTCTTTGGCCTGTTGGGGTCATAACGATTGACTCGAACCTCACGCTTCCTGATTGGCGTGCAATCCATGTCAAGGGCCAGGGTGGCTCCATCAGCGTCAGCGAAATTTATGTAAGCGACTCCCCTGCAGCAGCCGGTGTGTCGATCTCGGATGGTGCGGACGTAATCGATCTTTCCGCACTTTGAGAAGGTCTCCCAGAGCTCGTTGTCCTCAATGTCCCAGGGTACGTTGCCAAGGAAGACGGATTTTTTGGGGTCTGCCTCCCTCGCTTGGCCAATTCTGTCAACTCTGATGTAATTGCCAGCCAGTTTCTGACCATTGAAGGACAGGGCCTTGTTCACAGAGTCCTTCGACTTGTAGACGATGTACACGCAGAGCGTCTTCGAAAGGGGATGATATTTCTTCGTTATGTGGGCGACCTAATGATAAAATAGAATAATTTTTTAACCTACATACAATGAACTACTAATTCCAATGTTAAAAAAAATGTTGCTCAAATTAATAAAAATTAAATATCTAAACATAAATAAATTTACCTTGGGTTTCATTTTGGGACTCTCTGGAATGGCCCCCCTGACCCTGAGGCTCTGAATCTCTCCGAATTTTCTGAATGTCTGCCTGAGTACCTTCTCTTCGAGATCCTTCGGGACATTTCCAATGAAGATGGTCCTGGTGTCCTGCTCCGCTTTCTCTGCCTCACTCAACCGTGGATTATCCTCTGTAGGAATAAACTTTGACGACTCAGTGCTGACGTTCTTCACGTCCGCGGGCTCCTCGTTATCATCATCTTCACTCATGTCCTCGTCCTCTTCGTCCTCATCGTCTTCAGCCTCACTATCGAAGTCCTCATCGTCTTCGTGATCGACCAGTGCCGCACCTAGGAGGTCCTTCAGCCCTGGACCATCATCATCCTCATCGTCGTCGTCCTCCTCATCATCATCATCATCGTCATCACTGTCATTTGTTGCTCCTGAAGTGTTCAACGAAGAATTCTTCGATGAGAGGCCACTCTTGTCAAAGTTTTCCTCCTCATCGTCATCGTCATCCTCGTCGTCATCATCCTCATCCTCATCCTCGTCATCGTCATCGTCGTCTTCTGAAGCAGCTTTAGGAGAAATTTGTTTGCTTCCCTTAAACTTCTTCACACCTTTTTTCACCTCCACTTTCTCCTCCTCCTCCTCATCCTCATCATCATCATCACTTCCTTCGAAATCTTCATCATCTTCGTCCGAAGAATTAGCGAGGCTCTCTCCCAGGATGTTGGGAGTCTCCTCCTCCTCCTCAGAGGAGTCATCAGAGTCATCCTCAAGATTGCTGATGTCCTCTGGTATGGAGATCCCCTCGTTGATGTCTTCGTCTGTGTCTGAATCGTCTTGAGGTTTTTGCTTCTTCTTCAACTCTGCGTTTTTCTTCTTCTGAGGTGACTTCTGAGGGGGAGCTGCTTTTGCCGGCTTATTCTGTTTCTGGTTCTTTTTCGGAGACGGCGACTGAGGTTCCTTGACTACTGGTTTGTTGATCTTTTGGGGCTTGGAATTTCCATTGGCCTTTCCATTGCTGGTGACAAGGGGAACTTTGCCAGCAGGTGTCTGCTTGAACTTCTGTACCTTCTGTTTCTTCACTTGACCCTCTTTGATGGACTTTGGTGGGACCTTGAGGGCGTTTGTGGGCTGATTGCCTTTCTTCGCTTTACCCATGGTGCAGAGCTGAAAAGAGTCATTTAATTTGTGAGAATTTCAACCCTTGAATTGTCATCGAAGCCTTGGAGACCAGCATATGAACCCTAGGCTCTCTCACTATTTAAGAACATTTGATTCTAGACTATAAATGTTCTTTGGATTCGTTTGACCATCAAAACAATTTTATCCTCAACTTTAGATCCCTTGAGGAGTCCCTTCAGCTCCCAAGGTCTTTCACCTTACCCTTTTTAAGAAGATGAAATACAACAAAAATTGTAAGATATTTTTTTTTCCTCGTGAACTTAGGAACCACTTAAATCCCAGGCAAATTACAATGTTGATTGTCCCCAAAACATTTGTCCTTCACGATCCTTCAAAACCGTTGGAAATAATTTAATTGAGCCACGTGTGGCATAATAATGATTTTGTGATACTTTTATGGCACTTAAATAATTAAAAAATGTGGAGAGACTTAGAGGTAAGTTCTGTGGTAATATGAAGACTTACCGTGATTGTTTAGTTAGTTGTTTGTTAATAAATGACTTGAGCTGATGAGCAAGAAGAATTGGACCGGCGTGGTTAAAGAGACTACAGTGTACTAGACGACGGAAGACGCACAGCAGCCATTTTTTTTATTTCGAACGCGGGAAACTTTCAAGTTGCGACAAGAGATGTCGCTGCGGTTTGGCGGGAAAACATATTTAATTTGAATGAACAATTGACAAGGGTCTTAATTTTCTTTATGAAAATTAAGGTTTTATAAAATGATTATTATTTATTTTATGTTGGTTAGGGTTGTTAAGGGTCGTTTAACCCTGGAGATGATACCACAAAACTCCGAATCCGGTAAATCGAATAAAATTGATGATTAAAAAATTAATATTCGCATTAAATTTGTAATTGGAAACAGATCAAAAATTTTACTTTATTTAAAACTTCAATAAGATTGACATTCTTCCTCACAATTTAATAACAATAGGCTATATTATACTCCTAAATAATTGATCTTACATTGGAAGACATGCAATTTATTAAACGGTCGTTGTTCATTGTTTTTTTACTGCAAGATAATGAATAAATTAATTATAAAAATATACTGTACCTCCCGGCCGACAAATGACACCAGTTAAATAATAATAAATATGATTGTTATCCCTGTCTTGATTCATATCGACCTCCTCAGTATCGAATAAACCTCTAGAACATCCATTGACAAGGAGACATCGTGATAATCGTGGTACCACCTATTGCCCTCAACATTTGAGAGCCAGATAATTATCGGACGATGAACATTACTTTCCTTATTAACGTAAGATAACACCTCTGATATACTATACACTGTAATAACATTTATAAAATTCATTGTATCGCAGCAGTCTTTGTAACTCAGTAGCCAAGTTTAAATTTTAAATTTTTTAAATTACTAGGAGAGAGGAAAATGCCACAGATTTCATTTTTATGATTTTGCGAAGTACCAGAACAGTTCAGCATTACTTGACCTTCAACTGCGAGCACTAGTAAAAGTCATGAATCAAAAGAATCCTCCAACTGGTCCTAGACATTTTCCTCCTGCACTTCCCACATTAAACTCCACTACTGAATCAATCTCCTAATAATACCTCCTGGAACACTTTCAAAAATTTACCATCAAGTCTATATCAATATCTTCCAATCGAATCTACTATTACTGGAATGTGTAATAGGTGGAAAAGGTGGTGGATGCAGCTGCCAGCCATCGATCTCCTCCTGAGCAGTGAGACAAGCTAGATATGGAACTCTCTGGACGAGTCTTGTCACTTCTGCAGCCGAGGGGATTCTCCCCCCAGTGAGTTGCCTGGTACATGCAGCGAGAGAGGCTGCATGAGCAACAATCAGAATATTTCCAACTGTGCTCTCGATGATCCTCTTGATGAGCTCGTAACTTCTCTCGTAATACTGTGCAGCATTTTCCCGCTGAGGGAGTTGATTAGCTTTAACAATGGCCTCGTAATTTCTGTCTACGTTGAAGCCAGCTTTGCTCAAGCCCTCGTTATCCATCCAGGTCGGCAGGCCATTGGGATACCACGCCAACCACTCAATCAGTCCAGGCTCCACCTTCATTGGAACACTGGATCCAAGGCCTTTGAGAATTTTAGACAATGTCTGAACACATCGTAAAGAAGGAGAAGTGAAGGCTACATCGATCTTCACAGCTGATGACTTCATGGCTTCACCCACTAGGCTTGCCTGCATCTCACCGAGGGTTGTTAGGGGGCTGTCGTTGTGAAATTCCTGGAAGATCGAGGGGGAATTGCGATTGTTGAATAGAACAGACCTGACTCGCGCTACAGATGTTCAAATTTTTATTAGAAACAATTAAAACATGTTCTGACAACTACCTGAATATTTCTGGGTGGTATCTCCTGAGGCATATTAAGGTCTCTCCTTATGTAGCTCCCATTAGCCTCAAAACAGTACGGTATCCACGCCCCGAAGGTGAAATCCACCCTCTCCCCATGTCTGCAAATATAAATCTGTCGTGAAGGGGTTGACGGAGGCACCAGACCCTCCAAGGGTTCACTGTCTGTAGCCACTCCATCAGGGGTGTCAATGGATTCGGATGAGGACAGAACGGGGGGCTTTCTGTTCCTTGGAATATCCATCTCCAAGTCATGATCATTACTTCCATTGATTGACACTGTCGTGTGATGTGTCCAGGCGTCCGTCTCCGCTGTTCTTTCGGTGTAATTCAAGGGGAGGTAACCGGACGTTCCTGTTAACCACGAGACCCCCTCCACCCAACCGTCGATGGAGGCACTACAGGCACCTTCTGGGAGGTAAATGTAGTCACCAGGTCTCAATTCTAGTTCGTCGTGTTCTTTGGGAACGTGGGCATGAGTCACCTTATGCACATGAGCGTCTCGAAGTCGTGAATCTCTGGAATTCAATTTAATTAAATTCGATACGTCCTGACCGATCCTTCAAGCCTCGAGGCTATTTACATTGATCAGAATTATCTTACGATAATGAAAAAATTACCTGGAATAAAGTCGTAATTCCCAATTGCTGGTGGTAATTGTCCCCAATCTCTCCACCATCGACCTAAGAGGCTGGAAGAGACTGCTGGAGAACTGATAGGCCAGGGATATGTGAAGAGAGTTTGTGTGAGCCTCAGCAGATATCCCCAGGGCTGATAATTTGTGGACAAAACGAACAGCTATTGACTCCAGCCATTTCGCCTGCTTGTCCTCAACGAAGAGGCCCATAAAGTTGGGGGATATGTATGTGTCAAAGTCCAGGCACTCAGGACACTCACTCTGATCGAGGAGGGTGTCTAAGACGTGGGAGACCTGCTCGGCAGACTCGTCGGGGACTTTGAAGTAGCGGGTTAGGGTGATGTGCGGGAGGTAGTTGTGTGCTTTGTTCCATTCTAGGTCTCGTGATTCGACCCAGAATTTCGCGAGCTTTTCCGCGAGAAGGCCAGTGGGACAGAGGTAGAGGATGTACTCTCGAGGCTCCTCTGCGTCAAGGCTTGAGTCCCGCACGTGCGCCAGGAGCCAATCGGAGGCCAGCTGAACACCACGATGACCTGTCGCAGCTAGGGCCTTCTCTCTGGAAGGAGAGGTTTTTCATCCTATTGTTTATGAAATGGTGTCAATGGACATGAGTCAGCGAGAAGTTAGATCTTTCGATAAAGGGACCCGCCATGTTGAGAGGAGCTTCCGGAGGTGGTGCCATCAGTTCATATGTCAGCCACCAAAGTGTCTGATAGTTCTCTTGTCAATATTTTCGCAATTAAAAAAAGTTTGAGAAATTGGAATGAGGTTGACTCTTACCTGAGTTCTCAAGGACCTGGTTATTTTCGAAAATAAATATCTTGGGGAGTCACATAGGCGATCACTCTCTTTGAATTGCACACGCAGAGGAATAATTTATTTTTACTAAATTATTCTAATAATATTTTTAGGTTAATGACATTGATATAATTAGCAATTCCAATGAAAAGTTAGAAATTCATTCGTATCTTATTTTAAATAATTGAAATAGTTTCCAGAAGTTTTTAATAATAATGAGAGTTATTATAACAATAAAGTCGACAAAATGGACGTGTGACAATCGCCATCATGACCACAAATGTTATGAAGTTTGAGGTCAACTTCTCCTGCTCTCATGCACCCCCCTGAACGCATTGTGGGTCACCCAACCGTAAACAAAACAGTGACCCACACCTCCCGCTATGTCGTCACCAAAATGCCCGTCCCCATGTCTGACATGTCCCCAAAATCAACAGTAACGAGACTTACGCTCGATGCTTCGGAAATCCAAGTTGCAGCAGTATCTGAAGTGGGGTTAAATGCTCCTTTGATATTTTAGTTGGTGTTGGATTTTTTCGTGGAGGTAATGTCGCCATGGCGGCTCACATTGCTCCCAAATGCTCCCAATTTTCCCAAGGTGCGGCTTTTGTATGCGTTGAGGAAGGTAAAGACAGACATACACAGAGAGAGACAGAGAAATTGTAGCCGTTGGAGCTCTGCCAGAAGAGGGCAGTGGGTGCTCATCATCTGTTACCCGATACCCGGAGATAATTGTCAAGCTGTGAAGTTCAAAGTGACCGACGCGCTCCCTCTTGCGAATATTCGATTCGATATTCGCAAAAGGATCGATCTTCTGACCTGATTCGAGTCGTTACGTGGGGATTCGATTGATCATCTCGATATATCGCGAGGATATTTATCTCTGTTCAACAAAAAATAGCGATTTTTATCTATAAAAAATGGAGAAAAATGAAGAAAACTCATTAATAACATGATATTTGATTAAGTATCGACAGTGGAGGGGGGACCCCTGATTCCTGCAATGTGTTCACTCAAAGAATAATCGATATAAATTGATTATCGTACCGCGAAGTATCGACATTGACAATAATGGAGGCTGTACCGACATGACTGACATTCCAATCATTTTTGTGCCGGTAGTTCCATTGTTTTGGTTCTAAAAATATACTTATGTTGTTTAAAGTCTGGTGTTAACCCCCCAAAACGACTTCCTGGGGCTGTTCGACATATAACTGACTCTTGAGTCCTCGAATCGATCGTCCAAGGGGTTTTCAGAGGCTCTATTTTCATCAGATATGAATCGTTTACCCATGCACAATGCCCTGAAACACCTGGGGTGGCTCGAGGGTACGTGGAGAACGGAATTTCCTGGGGAGGGAAAATACCCAACGATGAATGGGTTCAGGTACGAGGAGGAGATAAAGTTCGTTTCCATTGGACAGCCCATGTTCAATTATGAAAGTCAGACATGGCATCCGGAGAAGAAGAACCCCATGCACAGGGAGGTGGGCTTTCTCAGGGTCATCCCCGACAGCAACAGAATTAAATTGATACTGGCTCATAATTTTGGGGTGACGAGCATTGAGGAGGGGGAGGTCGATGGGAAGAAGGTGGTTCTTGAGAGCACTGGGCTGCAGAGGATGTCTGAGGGGACTAAAGATCCTGCTATTGTCAAGGTACTTCTTGATCACATCAGACTTTATTCTCGATTTGTTTAGCTCGAAGGTAATTTAATAAAATTGAGGAGAGGTCAAGGAACTCTTCGCAGAACAAAATTTTAATGCAATAACAACTGATTTGACTGATGGAATTAATAAATTCTTTATTTACTCTGTAATTATGACGTGAATTGACATTGAACGTAATTTTTTGGCAGTTGAGGAGGGAATGGAGTGTTGAGGGAGATACTCTGGAGCAAACCGTCTACATGTCCACAACAACAACTCCAGATTTGACTGAACATCTTCGAGCTAAATACGTGAGAGTGAATCCTTAAGTTTCCTGAGCAAACTGTGATTACGTAAAATATTATTACTTTGCTGCTTTATATTTTCATATTAAATAGTTGGCTAAACGATATACAATGAAATAAAGATGAACTATAATTATAGTAAGTACAAATAAATAATTAATCAATATACAATTAATTAATCATTAACGTAATAAACCACTATTGAAGAACTTTTAAGGGCGATTTTTTTCTAAATTTGACTACAACTCCCATAATAATAATAATCGTTATCGTCGTGATGCACTCCAACTTGACCACTTAATTAATAATTCCTCGAATGCCAGATCAATTTTTGTCCCGACACGCGATCCTCCCACGGCCCCTCAAATCACGACGAGCAGTTTATTTTGATATTCCCCATCAATTCAACAGAAAAAAAAAATTGCAAACTTTTGAGATGGCGTGGGCCTCGAAGGGCTTTTGAGTCTCATAATTTCTTGGCTGGTTAATCACCCAACTTTACACTCGTAAAAAAGCCATGAGCCGGGGGGTGGGTGCATGCAGTGTGTGGGAGCATAGTTGGGGTTTCAGGCGAAGGGGAATTGGTAAACACCTGTATTTAGTCCAACCCCCTGGCTGCCATACTCCGGTTCCCCAGTGCGACAGTTGCTCACTGCCGAGTGAGGCGAAGGGGTCGGTCGTGGTAGCGACATCCTGTCGATTTCTATTTTCTCCATTCTGTATCCCTCAATAAATCGTTCAATTCTCGAGACTTTCCTGTGCAAAACGTAGAGAATAGATCGATAACTCTATTTTATTATTGAGATTATAGAAAAAAAATCAAAAGTTTAGATAAATGAAATGTGTGAAAAAATCGAATTCAATTAAAAAGAGGAAGATCCCGGAATTATCGAGGGAAAAAATCTGAAGATTAACAAAATGCCAGGATGACACCCCTATTCGATAGTCAAGGATACTACAAGAAGATGCTGGAGCTCCAGGAGAAGCTGCGGAAGAGGTAAATAAATATCTCCAGTCCTCCGCGCTGAAGTAGAGTAATTTAATTTGATGCATTTCTTTTCTCGATTTTCTCAGTGAGGAAGACAGGATTCGACTGGAGGAGCGTTTCAACCTCCTGGAGCAAGAGTCTCGAATCAGGTGAGAAGAATTTTCACGAGAATATTTTACCTTCAATTGATGAATTTATTTTCTCAACCGACACGCGTACTAATTAGGTTATTCCGCAGTCATTTATTTTTGGTTAATTGCGGAAAACTCCAGTGGAATTTGATTGCAACGCTATTGTTGAAAGTTGAAAATAAAAAATAAAACGAAATCTTAATTTTCTCTCACGTTCTCACATTAAAACAACTAGTAAACTCATCAGCACGATAGATAAACCCTCGTTGATTTCGAAATATCATTGGGGTCCCCCCCTGGAGTCACGCACTCCCCCGGTAAAATTCCCCAGCTATCCTCGACCCGGTTCCCCAGGTATGTCATCGAATCGATACGTCCTTTCCCCTCTGCCAAAATCATATTTCAAATCTCAGTGATATATCATCCCCGAGAATTGAGAAATCGATGGAGACGACAAGTACCGACCGCCTGGTACCGTTGTATCTATCTCAGAAACATTCAATGTCACGAGTAGCGTGTCTGGAAGAGTTTAGTCGATTAAACTTGCCCCGGGGGAAGTTTGTCCCGAAAATTCATCTACAACAGCTACCACCGACATTCGATTCTCGACACACACTGGAGCGTCATTGGATTCTTGGTTTATTGTTTGTAGGCACGAGGCCTGCATAAATAAATTGAGAATGAGGTACATCGAATTTTTGGAGGAGCAGAGGATCAGGGATGAGAGGAACCGAAAATTACTGGGGGCACTGGACAAGGTTGACTCGAGTCTCGCTGTCATGACTGCTAAGACGGATAGACTTTATTCTCTGAGGGTACTTTCATTTTTTAAACTTCTTGATCTGTTAGTTTTATTTAAAAAATAATTAATTCAGTTGCTCATTGCATTTGTTATCGTTCAATTACTTTTTGTCCAGCATTGGAAGTCACAGTGTACAAGGAAAGGAATATTTGGCTTAAGGTCCTGTTCCTGTCATGACTAGTTACAATTAAATCATAATTTATATACTAAATAATTTTTTAATGTTTTATGTCAGAAGGTGACTAGATTGCTCGATAATGTTCCCTGCTTTTGCAGGATTTTACAATCGCGTTTTGCAATTAAAAAATTATCCATTACCACCTCCCGTTCCAGAAGGAGTACGAGGCGTCGATTCTCCGAGCGCACACCAGTCGCCGTCCGACGCCGAGCGTAGCCGGTGACTCAGGCATCCTGAGCCAACTCGACGACCGGAGGCTCCACAAATACCCCTCGCCAGGCTTCCCCTCAGCCTCCGCGTCCCTCTCAACTCTCCTCCACCCCCGAAGGGTCTGTTCTCCACCCGCTCCTTCACCTCCTCTGCCCAGGCCCCTGTCCTACCCACCACGTCCGATCCTTAACTTCCACGATCGTCCCACCTGGGCACTCCCGAGCCTCAGCCTCCCTCACCAAGACCTCGACTCCCTCAGAACGCCTCGATACCCGAAGGAGTCCCCCTTCTTTTACCCCGAAAGCATCAACCCCCTCAAACCTTCGCGACTCATTTCAACTCCCCTCCTGTCAACCCCTGACTACGAAGAAGAAAAAACTGGAAATGCAGTTGAAAACGAACTGGAGAGGTACATCAGCAAGATAAAAAGCCTCCACGGAGACGTGGAGCACAGTCAGGAGGATCACGAGCAGAATACCAGTGGGGATTTGCTGAATGTGACCCTCTCTGATGATGGCTTTGATCATCTTCCTCCTGAGGGCAAGACAAAAGGACTTCCCAACGAGGTTGAAAAGGTTCTGGCCCTCGCCGACGACCTGGCAGCTCGAACGGTGGAACCTCCGGAGGAGCCTGGAATGGATCCACCAGGGGACGACGTCAATTCGTCAGAGGGGAGCCAGCTTCAACACCCAGATGGAGCTAAATCAGTTGCTAACGATTCGGCAATAAAAGTGTCTCAGAGTGTGGATCTACCGGAGCAGAGGGGCGACTCTCCGATGACCGTTGGACCCCCGGAAGCGTCAGCACAAAATATTGCGGAGGAAGTTGTTAATAATGATGGTGACGTTGAGGAGGTGGAGCCCTGGAGTCCGGAGACTGTCCAAGCACAGGTGGAGGCGGTATTAATAAACCAGGAAGGACTGGAAAACGAAGAGGCTAAAAGTGCCTCTGACAGTGGTGATAAAAATAAACCAGATGATTTTGGGAATCAGGATGATTCGCTGATGAGAGCCGGTGGAGATGATGTGAAAGGAGACGTTAATTTGACGAGTGATGGAGAGGGTGACGCTGTGGTGGAGGCAGATGGAGGGCAGGGGGTTGAAGGGTACAAGGAGGGAAGTTATGGTGACAGTGCTGGGTATGATTATGGAAACCAGGGAGAGGGTTATCAGTATCCTGAGGGGTATCAGTATAATTATGGTGAGGGTGGTGAGGTCATTGATGGAGGGTATCCCGGAGCTGGTGAGCAGTACCAGGGGGAGAATTATGGAACGAATGGGGAGTATCAGCAGGAGAATTACCAGGAGGGATCGAATGTGGAGTATCCAGAGGGGAACTATGGAGATGGGGGAGGCGGACAGTACCAGGAGGGGAGTTATCCGGCTGGGGAGGGAAATGAACAGTATCAGGATGGGAATTACCCTCAGGAGGGGAGTTATCCTCAGTATGAGGAGTCGAGTCAGCAGTACCAGGGGGAGTACCCAGCAGAGGGTAATCAGGTGTACGATGCCAGTAATTATGGATATTCTTATGGTCAGGAGGGGTATCAGGAGTATCAGGAGGCCCCTGGACATAATGGAGAAAGTGCTGAACCGGTCCAGCAGGTGGAGGGATCCAGTGCGAAGGAGCAAGGAGTCGAGGAGGAGAGCAAGACCAAAAAGGATGTGATTAAATCGATATTAGAGTCGGAGACTGAGAGCAGTATTGAGAAGAATACTGAGAATACTGAGAGTGATTTTGATTTTAATTAGAAAACGAATATCTACGGTAATTACTAAGGAGTTGATGAGGAAACCCGAGGTGCCAGGAAACGCCAGGGAGAACGGTTATTTAGCCTAATTCAGGGAACTTTTTCAAGGGCTTTAATTGAGGGTCAAATGATAATCAGAGAGCTTCTAGACCCTTTGACCCTCGACTTCAGACGTCCCTAATGGACGTGGAAATTATTCAATTTTAGTCCCTTCGTGTTTTAAGATCCAATTAAGGGTCAATTGAGCCATTTTTTATGGCGAAGTTAAGTCTTATCTAAGAAAAACAGTTTCTCAAATCCTTCCAGTCATTTCGCTTTAAAGAAAATTGTTAATAAATTCCAAAATCAATTAAATTAATTTAATGAATTCATGTAATTAAGGGAATGCAATAAATTAAGCATTAGTTAAAAATAAATAAAAAATCCAGTTATTTCTGCGAATTCTCAGCGAAAATACAAACTAGGGGTCGAGGGGCGTCGGTCAGTTTCCCCAGGGGTCGATTCGATTGTATGGATTTTCACCAGCTACTCGAGCCTGCGCCAATCGTGCGTTACCACCAGTTCGAGAAAACATTTTTCCGATCCACTTGCCAAATATTTTGTGCACCTATTACCGGAAAATTAAGTGGCGTCTGATCCTCCAACTCATTTTCCACTGATTCATTACTTTAAAACGTAAACTCAACTCACTCGACGGCTGACTCATATGGTACCTCCAGTCGAGTTTGCGCGTGTTCAGTATCTTCTGTCAGACTGGGCAATACGGATGCTCTGGAGACGCTCCTCCGATCATTCTCGCTGATCTGTCATCTGAACTCGGCTATTATCGTTAGCAATTGATTAATCGAGAAGACCTTTCGCGGAATTTCGGACACTCGATTTATTTCGAATTTTTTTTCCGGTGGTTTCGATTCTTTTTCGTGAACTGGTGGGGAACACGCGGGGAGGAACGGGGAAAGCTACAACGTAGGCAGACTAGTCAACACGTTGGTTGTGCGTGTATTGTCCAGTGGTTCTCAAGTGGTGATTAACGACCAGGGGCTCTCACAACAGTCTGCAGAATCAGCTGTTCCTGGCATTGAGGTAGGCCCTGATTTTTGAGGGTTTCAGGGAGAGGACTCTTCCCTTCACATTTTTGAACAAATTTTTTGACCGAAGTTTTTTTTAATTTTCCCATTTTTAATGACATTCTTAAGCAGAAAATTTATTTAAAAAATTGGAGCAAGTGGTTGCCTCCTCTCACCTCTGGAGAATGTGCAAATATTTTATTAAAAACAAAATTAACGATAAATAATTTCATTGAACTTTAGAATCAATTTTGTTGTTATCGTAAAAATAAAAATTCTAAAAATGGAATTTTTTCTTTGTGTACTCGATGACTCAATTCGTGTTCCTACTCTCTCATAGATAATATCTCTATCTCCTCGTGGAGAATAATTTAGTTTTTCAGGGCGAGGGCTTTTAAATGCTGAAGCGGAAGCTTTTATTCAAGGCTGACGCACGACGTGGATATTTTCGGAATGTGAATCATTATAAATGTTTTGCTCACTCACGTTAATTGACAATTTTCACATTTCGGGGAGTTTCATGTACTTGCAGTTGAGATTTTATCGAATTTTCAAAAAAATTCACTCAACTTATGATTCAAATCACCTGAAATTATCATAACATTTTGTTCAACACATGAATGAATTGAATATTTATTTATAGAATAAAAATGGACGATCCAGTGGTGAACGGAAGCCAAAAGCCGAACGGAACTCAACTGTTTTACGAACTGGAGCATGAAAATGACGGCGACAGCTCGAATAACCCTGGACATACAACCGATCAACGTGACCGTAAGTTTAAAAAAATTCACTCCACGTTTCAACCTCGTCTCCCTCATTGTTGTTTCCTCGGCGAGGAGGGCGACGAGGTGCCTGACCTTTTCCACCGATACCGAAAATAATATTCCATCATCAACGACTGCAGAAACAACAGTCTGTCGTTCTTCCATTCGCATCGATGTCCTGACATCTTCCTGATACCCAATTCTACCTCTCCAGACCGTGAAACGTGACGCACAATGAGTTTATAAATAAACACCTTTCACAGAATGAATAAATAATTCTGAATTGAAGTCTTAAAACCTGGAAGGTAGCTCTCGAACCCTGAGATTGTCCCTTCGCACCGACATATCCCTTCGAAAGTGCGAATCAGGAACCAAAATTGGGGGGATTCACACGATTTATCAAAGACAATTTCGCTATGGACTGGAAGAAGAGGACTCTGACTTCACAAGTTTCAATTCCAGCTACGGAAGTTCCGGTAACTAGCCCTCCAATAAATCCACAAATCAACAATAAACAAAATTTTTAATGGAACGAATATCAGTAAACAATATGGATGTTAATGAACCGCCGCTGCGCATAAAAAAAAATCACTTTCCGCGTCAGAACGTTCCTAATAATTGAGTAGTCAAACCCCCTGCCAAGCAGCCCAAGTAGAAAATTCCTCCGCGTTACACGAATAGAACTGAAAGGGACTTCTCCGGAGAAGTTAAACTCCTCTGCGTTGTTGAATCGATAAATTATTACGATTCTCCGGTACTATTTTATATTCCCGTGTAAGTTATTTCGTTGCAGTTGGATGATCAGTCCCAGGGCTATGTTACGAGCTGTGACGAAATTCAGCAATTTTAGCACCGGTACACTAAACAATTACTTGTAGACCGTTGCGAGCCACTCGAGATTATTCTCTCGTTGGGTTTGCTTCGACAAAGTGCCCTCCGCTGTCGAAAATAATTTCTCTAGTTCGAAAAATCGAGGAAAACCTGTGACAGTTCGTGAAGTGATTGACGTTTTTTCCAGTAATTCGTGGATTAATTGATTAATTAATTAACCGGAAAATCGTGGAGACGTGGAACTGGGGAAAGAATTGATGAAAGTGATTAATTGAGTGGTGATTGATTGAATTGGGATTGATCGAGTGAAAATGTCGAGCAGAGGAATGATCGGCAACGATGCCTTCCTCGGAATGCATCATCAGACGCATTTTTTGGTGTCGGACTATGACGAAGGTAGGACTAGTTGGATTTAGTTATTTTGGGAGCTCTGGGGTAATTGGGGGAGATAACAGATGTTATCAGGGCTTAAATATCGTGACTGGTGTGACGCTTGTTATCTCAGCGAGTCGAAATCGCGTGAATTCAGGAAGGTGAAGTACATTCTAACGAGTGGTGTCGTGATTGTGGGAGTTATCGTCATGCAATCGTGAAGTGCAAAATCGGAGACTCGATCACCGCTTTTTGGTCGGGGAATTATCAAAAATGGAACCGCAATCGAAACGATGTGGTAATAAATCTCAACAGAGATTAAATTTCAGTGAAATTATTCCTCGAAAATCCCCAGAAATCGTAAAAGTTGTTGGAAAATTCCCCTGAATTAATTAACTAGGGAAATGGATAATTTTGTATGAAACGTTAATTTCGTAATTGAGTAGTCAATTAAATTGGTAAATTCTCACGTCTCAGCCGCTCAAAAATTGTTAATCTCCTCGAACTTCTCCCAGAGCTGCAGTTTCCATTTCCTTTACCCGGAAAATTATCGCCGAACTCCCGGCGTTGAGGTATTGATCGTCTCCGAGTAGTCCAACTTTTGCGTAAAACTTCTTGGTCCTTTGCCAAAGACAATTGTGTAGCCTACGTCACCTAGAAAATCAAAAAGTGAAGATAACAGAGTTTAATACGGCTCTTCTCAGAGGCATCTATTGCAACCTCTTTGTCAGGTCTATTCTTAGAAAGTCCGGACAACAGCGAGAGTCGCTGATAAGGATATCTCACCATCGCCGACACGTGACTCAAACATGTGCTCTATCCCTTGTTTACCGCGGCGAAGGAGGGAATTATGAATAATGAATTGTTACGACTGTCTTTGTGCATTGTTTTGTCCCGGTGGATATTATTGTCGATGGCGAAAGTCTGGGTTGAACAATCCCATTAGTTTTTTTGTTCCTCTCGGGTTCAAATTATCATTCGATTATTGAGATATTGAGTTCAGAACACTCGACAGAGTTCAGAATAACCAGTTCCGCAGTAGATTCAGACGTTCGGAACAGACATTTGTCGAAGGGAAATTATTTCATTATTCTTTAAGTATTTTTTTTATTCGTGAAACTTCTTAGATAAAAATTAATAAATTACCAACGATCGACGTTTCATCGATGAAACCCGCGGCATTTTCCAGTGGATAAACAGTGGGACGAACCGGTTCTGCAGTAGATTCAGACGTTCCGGACAGACATTCTTCTGGTGAACTGAGGAAAATATACAGAATATTTTTATTGAATGAAGATAACATTCTATTTTTACTCCTATTTGTGCACAATTCAAATGTAAACTATTCTACCAACAATTTCCTGCCCCACCTCCGTTCATATTCAGCGTTTTATCACAAGGAAAAACAAACTATCTCATTAAACTTGTGTATCCTGAACTATACACACAAAACTTTCAGTTGTAACGCGATATCGGATGGTCGATTACAAAAACAGAAAATCTTTTCACCGGAGAAACAAAAACTCGAGTACTTTTATATTCGTATCATCGTCATTATTCTAATTAATTATGGTATCGACTTCGTCTGTTTGACTTTAAAAATAAAAATAAAATACGGGGGAATGAAATAAATCAATAAGTCAACTGCCACCGAGGGAGAAAGTCTTTTCAGTCGTTTCATTACACGTTATACAGAGAAATTAATTTTCCGCATGGAGGGGAGAGTTATGTTCATGTGTGGGCATGGGGGTCACCAGTTTGGTGCCTCCACCAGGCGCCTCAGTCTGTGCGTCACTTTCTTTGCGCTGGGAACGTCAAACGTCATTTGTTCGTTAGTAAAAAAGTTCCCAGGAAGTGAAAAAAAAATTCTTCCAATAAAAAACGAATTAAAGACAAAAAATTTTAATAAAAAAATGAAAATAAAAGTTTAAAGCGTAAAATCATTTTTATTGAATTGTTTATTAATCATTAACTCGCTTAGTTTGAGGAAGTCGAGGTACTCGAAGTCAAACGATCGATTAGTCCGGTGACAATCCACCTTAGGTCAACATTAACCCACGCTGTTCGATGAAAGTCAGTGGCAAACACATTAAATAATAATTTTCGTATGATTACTAACCGCGCGTGTATTGACCGACTTCCGCAAATTTTCCACAACGCAATCGAGTATTTCTTCGGACGTGGTGATAAGAGGAAATTCTAGTGTCAGAAGTGACTGAACCCTCAACCGGAAAAACCATTTCAGTGGTTAAAGGGTATTTTCGCGGGAATTATGGATATGGATTTTGTTCTGAGAAATGAGAAGGATCTTCTGAATGATTTACCGCGGGAATGTTTGAAGAGGGTGAAGAAGAATGGAGATGCAAGGGCAGCAAAGGGTAACTAAAGCAAATGAACAACAATTTTTTTGGAAATTAAGCTGAAGTTCCATTGTTTTAGGTGCCAGGGTAGTTATATCCCCTGATTCCCGAGGGATTATCTCGGTAATGAGAGGGTTTACGGAAATATGTTGTAAAATATTTTTTGTGGAAAATTTCCTCAGTTACAAAAGAGTTCTCTTGACTTTTTTCTCTAAATTGACTCTTTTCTGAGATAATGAGAGAATTAGTGAAATGATTTAGTGGATTTCAAGGAGGCTTTTTAAATTTTCAGTGGAGGGTCCAATAACCCTTAAGGGTTACTAGATTTTTTAAGACACGAGGGTCAAATAATCAGCTGACTCACCACCATAAAATTAAATCCATAGAAATGAGACTGATCTGTCAATTTCAGGAAGTGAAAGCCCAGTGTTCGACGGAGCAAATGGAGCAGCCGGCAACTCCATGCGGATGGCACCCTCCGAGCTTCCGAATGAGATATCAGCCCCCTACGAGGTCCCTCAGTTTCCCATAGAACAAATCGAGAAGAAGCTCCTCATTCAGCGTCAACTCACCGTAAAGTAATTATGACTGTCCTCATTCTTTAATTAAAGAGGAAAAATGCAATTCGTAGGCAAGAAATGTTCAATCATGTTGGAGGCACATTTGCATACTCACTGCATACGTCGCACCACTGGTGTGTCCACACTTTTCAGTTTTTTTTTTTGCTTCTCACCCTGCAGTGAACACTGTACGCAGTCCACTGACGATCAATAAGTTACCACGAACTCAACCCACGCCTCTGGCTTTATTTCGTTTCTTATCCCTGACACCTCGGGTCACTCTAATCTGAAAAATTCAGGGTAATTCAATAATGACAATTGGGATTTCAGACTGGAAAATAATAGAGCATTGTCCGATTTTATTTGGTAGCTTCATTGGTATCTGGGCTGGGTAATTAATGAAGTTATTAATTTCCGCTCGCTCTGAGAAATTCAGGGAGGAAAACTAGGAAAACAAGTTTGTTATCTCATGAATATATTTTTTCTTTGAAAGTTTATTCATGTTAATTCGATGCTATTTCAGTAATTGTGAGGCTTCAATTCCCTTAATTGATGATAATTGGTGATTGATAGAATATTTATGCTCTTATCTGGTTAGGATTGAATTTTCATGTCCCTCAGATGTGGAAATTCTTTTCTCAGTTTCAACTTTTGTCAATGAGAACTATTAATCCCAGATCAGAGGTGGGAATCATTGTCTTTCATTGCTGAACCATTTGATAAACCCTGGAATTTCATTCCTTAAAAAAGTTTGGTCTCAGTGCAGTTAATATTTTCACTTACCCCTGCGCCCTCGTAATTTCATTATCACGAGGTGCACATGTCCCCTGCACGCGCATGGAATCTCCTGTGGCAGGAGCCAGCGCAATGGGGAGGGGATGGCAACCGGTGGGTGATATTCAGTATTTCGTGGACTATTGGACGAGCAGGACGCATTCGTCTGTTCAATAATTTTTTTTGGCGAAAAAAAACAAAAAAAATGATAGAAAGTTCCCTAAGTTTCCTGACCATTTAATAATCAATTTTCATGTGAGATTAATCAACTGTCTGCATTAAGTTTTCGGAAATGTAGTCGTCAAGTGTGAAGTTTAATATCCGACAGCTAAACTCGTTTGATTTATTTTTTATTTTGTTCAGACGTGAGGAGCTGAGTGATTTTTTTATTGCAGTGAAGGAAATAAAAATGTTCGCCTGTGCTATTGATTCCAAGCGCTGGCTGCGGGATAATACGCTCTTAGTAAAGTAAATACTCAAGATGAACTCACTATTTCTGATCCTCTGTTCTTCATTTCATCCAGTCCAGTCTTTATTGTTATCTATGAACCTTCTCCAGCGAATTTTAAATACCAACAGCAGTTGCCCTGAAATTTAATGAATAGAATTTTTTGTTTATATTCCCATTACTGTTTTGTACTTGTTTTTCATTATGGAAATAATTCCGGAAGTCATATTTCATTATCATTAATTAAATTTTCTCCATACAAGACTTCGCTGAACTTTCTAACGACTTAATTATAAATTTCCAATTGACATATACCAGTTGTCTACTGACAATTGTCTGAAATATAGTATCCCATCAATAAATTGTATATCCGATCTTTCAAATGGTTCGATTTATTTTTTATTTGTTCAGTCGCGAGGATTCCGATGATTTTTTTATTGTAGCGGAAGAAACAAAGTTCGAGTTTGGATTATTCGAACTGGTTCGATTCGCCGTTTGCGAGATAATACACGATTAGGAAAGTAAATAGTCAAGATAAACTAAAATATTGATTTCATGAATTTTGGCCCATAAATTTGTAAAAGGAATTTTACTGAAAAATTCTTTTTTTACTGAATCACTATTTTATGCTGCCATTAACTCCTTAAGCTTGTCAACAATTAACTAATTAATTGTCAGTTCAAATAAACCAATCGTCTGAAATACAGACTAACAATTTTAATATCCATTTCTCAATGTTCTTGCTTCATTTTTTATTTATTTAGTGGTGAACATTTCAATATTTTTTTTACCGCAGGCGAAATAAAAATATTCCGTGTATGCATTCGAAATCCTAGCTTCGTGATACTCTCAGTAAAGTAAATAGTCCAGATAAACTCAACGTATCCAATTCCCCGATCTTCTCCATTTCATCTCTCTATTAATGTCTCTGAACTTTCTCCAGTAAACTTTAAGTCTGAAACCCCTATCAGAACTTTAATCGCCGTCTGCATTTGTACCGTAGCTGCGTATCTCTTTATATTATTCATAACATTTACAGAAGGAGAGAAAAACACGTAGACACAACACAGAGAAGGTGGACTGTTTTTTCAGGTGTCGGGGCTGTTTAATAATTTATCTCTGTTTATTTCAGAGCTGCAAAAGATCTCGAGGAACGTAGGAGTCATTATGAACCATCAATCGGTCCAGATGAGATAGAACATCCCTTTAATCTCGAGGAGAGTGATTTTGTCCCACATTTCCAGAGGGTTTCAATATCGGGGGAGGACACGTCAGGGGTAAATATCCCTAGGGTGTTATTAATTACTTAGCATCGTTAAGGAGGAATTTTTTGTTTCTGATTCAACAACTTCAAGGGTTAAATAATCGTCAGGGTCTGTTAAGTCATTATCTGCTCTCCGAGTATTTTTTTCTAAACTGCTGACGAAGTTATCTTTACGTGCGAGGGAATCAAATTTCACTTAATCATTCGTCGCAACAACACCAATTTTTATTTTACCCTGAGATTCGCCTGGATAACTGGTAGGACGATCTATATATTTTTTTTTCTCGTCCCTGAGAATATCTTAAAATCCGATTTCCGCTGTCGACTGCTGAGGGAGGCCGCAGCAATGCAGTTTTACGTAGAGAATACAACCCCCTTGTAGACCCTACGTCATCATTTTGAACGCGAGCTCTATATGTAACCCGACTTGCGCAACAACAAAAAATAAATTCGATAATTTTGTACTGGGAATTGATGAATAACTTCTCTCTCAGGGGCTATTATTCGTGATTTCCCGCTGTGGTAGATGAATATCGAGTTCATTCGGGATTCAATCGAATCGACGCGTCTCTCGAAACATCGCGTCCAGTTTATTTATTTTATTTTTTGTGGAATCACTTAAAAAGTACGGTTTCCCCTGAGAATAAAAAAAATAACAAAATTTTTT
Source organism: Diachasmimorpha longicaudata (assembly GCF_034640455.1). NCBI lineage: Eukaryota > Metazoa > Arthropoda > Insecta > Hymenoptera > Braconidae > Diachasmimorpha > Diachasmimorpha longicaudata. The sequence goes on from NC_087240.1 coordinate 3,894,921, forward strand.
AATAAAGCAGTTGTGGGAGGGATAATTGGGTCAGATGACCTAGTGGGCCAAATGCTTCCAGGTCAGATAGTCCTAAGGGTTAAGCAAGTCTTGAGAATCTTCAGGTTTCAGTCAAAAGACCCTGAACTGTTTGAATTTGAAGATCAAATGATGTTAAGGGTTTCATCGAGTCTTGAGACGTCCTCAAGAGAAATTAAAGGTCAGACAGTTTTGAGGGCCACATAATTCTCATGGACATTTGAAACTTGTCCAGGATAAGTTTTCTGACTCACTCTGAGCACGAGTTCTCTCCAGGATTTTATTGCGCTCCGTCTGCCCTGGAGAAATGATAGTTAATCGGGTGATTATTGAAATACCAATGGAAGAGTTATTCAATATCGTCTACAAGGAACATATCGATTAGAGATAACCTTGGCTGGGTCACTGTAGCGTCAAACTGGACGTGTCTCAGTTTATCGAGTCAGTGGGGTAATTCATATCCGTTAAAGGGGATAGCCTTGTTTTTTAGGCTTCTTAGAGTATTGACTGATAATTTTGAGACCGTTTGCGTTGGGAAATTGATGGGATGTTCAGAAATAATTGGAGGGATAATTGCTAAAGTCAACTCTTCTTCGATTATTTCGCTGGAGTTAATGAGGGGAAGTCCACACGTGTGATCTAATTTCATAGAGAAGGCCAGTGGACTTCTTATGTCTTAGGCAACTCTCTGATTGTCGATGTTCCAGAAATGTTCCACTAAATAAATATATCGGATCGTTTCAGAGCTTGGAAAGGTTCTATAGAAGATTTTCCACAGAAAATATTTGAATAAACAAAATAGAAATAAAATTCAGGTGATTACTTTCGAGGAATAATTACCTCGAGGGTCTGCCATGAATTTTTCAACTAGAATCAGTTGAAAATCACTAAGGACTTTCCCCAAAAGTTCAATAAAAATTCTATAGATTTTTTAATTAAATAAACGTTTTGACCAAATTACCTTGAAGTTTGGTTACACCTGTTTTTCTTGTTTTTGATGGACAGGTCCCTTTGGAGGATCTCCAGCGGGCCTCGCAGATGCTCGTCCAGGCTCTGGGCATTCGTGAACAGTACATGAACAATTCTAGACAAACTTTTCCATCGATAGCTGCCAGATTCTTGAGAAGTGTCGACAAACGTCCAATGAATATCGAAGACGAAGTGCAGCACGACGATCGTATGGCAATTGCAGGTTTGCTAAATGATTACATCATCATTCTGTTTTTGTCACTCATTGCCCCCTCATAATCCTTATTAATTCGTAATCTCCAGAGGGTAAATCCGATAAACTTCCCACGGACAGTGAATTAGAGATCTTCGACACAAGGTCAGACGCTGACATCGATGCCTTGATAAGATTTATCGACTGTACAGGTTCCCCTCCCTTTCTTTCTAAAAATCCTGAAATAATTTAATACCTCGGGGGGTGGGAGAAATGGGTCAAGAACGAGTTGTTGGATCATTGCGTTAGGATTGAGGGGTTTTAGAGGGTTATGCAAAATATTTTTTGTCAAGAAAAAAATTCGGTGGATTACACAGCGAATACTCTGCTAACTAGTGGTTTTAACAGAAAATGTCGCTCAATATCTTCTGTAGAGAATTTCACTAGCTATAAAAAAGTTTTTATGACATTTTTCGATAAATTCATCGGTTCCAAAGATATCCACAGAATATTCAAGAACAAACATTTCTACAGTTAATTTCCTTGCAATAATTTTCTCGTCTAAATCCCCTAGGTCTGTCGCATGACAAGATGAAATAGAAAGTTCACATTTTCCCTCGTAGATCTCATGAATAATCTCTCACCTTTGATGACTGAATAATTTATGCATTACAGATCATCCAGTGCATGCACCAGCATCGAGAGACCCTTGGGCCTCTGAAATTCCCCCAGCCAAGAATTACAAAATAGCACCGGTTAATGGTGTATTCAATCTGTTTGCCTCTGAGGAGGACTACCAGAATGGCAAAGCCATGCCATATGCATACCCTGACCTTGCGACCTTCGTCAGAGACATGAATCTCCTTTGTTCCATGATAGCTGATGGTCCTCTCAAGTCTTTTTGCTACAGGCGATTGAGTTACCTGTCATCCAAGTTTCAATTGCACGTGTTGTTGAATGAACTGAGGGAGCTCGCTAGTCAGAAAGCAGTGCCACACAGGGACTTCTACAATATCAGAAAGGTCTGTGTCCACCTCCAGACAACATTTGTGTCAGGAAACTGGAATTACCGTGATAATTTCAGAAAATTGACGACTTTTGAGCACCATTTTTTGCATAGAAAATATCACAGGATCATTTCACTAGTCCTTGAAGTTCTCTACAAATAATGTCTTGGGATATTTTCGTATAGAAAATTTTTTGTCCAAATTAACTTAAGATATTAGGTTGAGGCTTATCTTCGGCTAATGAATCTCAATAACCCATCTTCACTCTTAGGTCGACACTCACATTCACGCAGCCTCTTGTATGAATCAAAAACATCTTCTGAGATTCATAAAGAAGACCCTGAAGAACCACGCAGATGAAGTGGTTACTTGCTCCAAGAGTGGAGAAATGATGACCCTCAGACAAGTGTTCCAGTCCATGAATCTGACTACTTACGACCTCAGTGTCGACATGCTCGACGTTCATGCAGTGAGTACTTTAATGAGTACCTTCTCATTATCCTTTTTCAGTTTTTCATTAAAAAACATTTCAGTCTCGTCATTTATCGATCCATCACCAAAAATAAATCGTTAGATCTTTTAAAAAAATATATTTGTGAATGAAAATCCATGAATTCACTAATTAAATTAATTAACACTCCCCAGGACAGGAATACCTTCCACAGATTCGACAAGTTCAACGCTAAATACAATCCCATTGGCGAATCCCGTCTTCGCGAGGTCTTTTTGAAGACCGACAATTACTTGGAGGGAAAGTACTTCGCCAGGATAATAAACGAAGTGTCCTCAGATCTTGAGGAGTCCAAGTATCAGAACGCAGAGTTGCGACTATCAATCTATGGAAAGAGTGCAGATGAGTGGGACAAACTGGCGCGTTGGGCAATAAATGGAAACGTCTACTCGGACAACGTCCGCTGGTTGATCCAGATTCCTCGTCTTTATGACATTTTCAAGCTCAATAAACTGATGACTAATTTCCAGGTAAGTAACTACTGAATAAAATTGGCTGGTCACCGCTTGTTGGGCTCATTTGAGGGTCTCAAACCACATTAAACCCTCAACCAAAAAAAAAAATCTTCTGCTCATTAATTTTTCCTTCCTCCCTCCAGGAAATTATCAACAACATCTTCCTTCCCCTCTTCGAGGTAACGAACGATCCCACCTCTCACCCAGAACTCCACAAGTTCCTCCCGTACGTCATAGGCTTCGATTCGGTGGATGACGAGAGCAAACCGGAGAACCCCCTCTTCGACAAGGACGTGGCAGCCCCTCAGGACTGGAATGACGTGGAGAACCCACCCTACGGCTACTACCAGTACTACACCTACGCCAACATGACCGTTTTGAATCACTTCAGGGCTGAACAGGGTCTCAACACGTTTGTCCTGCGACCCCATTGTGGCGAAGCTGGACCCATTCAGCATTTGGTCTGCGGCTTCATGATGGCTGAGAATATCTCTCATGGGCTTTTACTGAGGAAAGTTCCTGTGCTTCAGTATCTCTATTACCTGGCGCAAATTGGAATTGCTATGTCACCTCTCAGCAACAACTCCTTGTTCCTTAATTATCATAGGAACCCTCTGCCCGAGTATCTGGCCAGGGGACTCTGCATCAGCCTTTCTACCGATGATCCTTTGCAGTTTCACTTTACTAAGGTATGGAGATGGTCTTGGGAAACTGTACAGTCAAGTGGGGAAACGGGGGAGTTATTTTAAATCTTGGTTTCTTGTGGGTATCGAAAAGCTTGAGGGAAATGGCGGAATTTTTCTTATAAGAAAAGAAACAGAAACACAAAAAATTAATGAATGCATGATTTTGGTGATTCTTTCGACATTAAAAAAGTAACTGGAATTTTTTTGGGGGGATAGGAACCTTTGATGGAGGAGTACAGCATCGCTGCACAGGTGTGGAAGTTGAGCTCATGTGATATGTGCGAGTTGGCGAGGAACTCTGTTCTGATGAGTGGGTTCCCTCATAAGGTATTATTGCCATCAGTATTGGATTAATTGTGACTGAAAGTAAAATTAATTTGTTTCGTATGGCATCGATTAAAAAAAAAATCAGGGGATGCATTTCGTGGAGAAATTTGTCCTTTCCTGGTCCATTTATTTAATTTCCTTTCTAAAGTCGATTTTTTCATGTGAAATTATTCTAGAGCAAGCAGTACTGGTTAGGCCCTAACTACACAAAGGAGGGAGTAGCAGGCAACGACATCACCCGAACAAATGTCCCCGACATTCGCGTGTCCTATCGGTACGAGACCCTCCTAGACGAGCTCTCTAACATCTTCAAAGTTGTCGAGAAACCAGAAATGTACACGAATAGTGCATAAAACATTTTTTACACCCTCCCAAGTCCTCGCGAATTTTCTCTCATTTTTTAATTGAAGAAAAAACAACTTTGGAAACTTTATACTCAAGAACTTTGCAACAACAACGAAGGAAACAGTGCTTGTTAGCGAGTTTTAATACTTGTTTATCTGTTGGTAATTATAAAGAGCTTCTCCAACTAAATTTTCCATTCAGTAATGGGGGAAGAGCTTCTGACTTTCTCGTGAATTCAGAAATTAAATCTGTGAGTCTTGAATCGTGTCCCTTGTACTATAGAAAATTTTGTATATAAATTTTGCTGGCTATTAGGCAGCTCCTTGTTCAGTTCTCTCCTTCGGTGCCAGATTTAACCTCTACCGTAATTATTTTTTATTATATTTTTGTATGTTTATACTGCGAGTTGAGTTTAAAAGTCGTGTGAAATGTTCCCTTTTTGAATCTCGATTATTTTGAGATGATTTTTCCAGATTTAAGTTAGGCAATTACTAATCAAGGGGAATTGGTGAGTGCATTTCGGATTTTATGTGAAAACTTATAAAAAAAATCTATGTAGATGATTTCAATCTAATTTCACTCAATTGTGATTTTCAAACTTCCAAAAAAAGAAATAGAGATTAAGAACCCCATTTTGTTTCATTTGTGTACATATTACGTACGTGTGGACCAAAATTAGAGTTACACCATTGCAAATCACATCCTGAGAATGCAAACAAAATTTATTACCTCCAAAACCTCTTGTTAATCATTGAAAAAAAATAATTCTTAAAAAATCTTAAAAATACAGATAAATGCATAGAATTCCCCTTTGACAAAATCAACAGGCCATTGACTTCAGCTGTCCACTTGCAATACAAAACTAATTTTTATTGAAATGGGAAATGTGGAGGTAATAATCAAGATTTTTTTTTTCAATTTCATGATCTATTTTGTTAAACTGCTGATGTCAATTAGCTGTCATTAATGTAGATTATTATGTTCTATGTCTGTTGATAATCATGTGATGGAGTCGTACATTTAAGGATGATTAAAATAATTCTATCTTTCCTTACCCTGCCCGCGGATGCATCAGCAATTAGCAGGTGTTACATTGGGCTAATTAAATGGGGTGAAATTCTGCACTTCTTTTAATTACGTAATTATCTCCGGGACGAGTAATTCCAGAAAAAAACGTGACTAACATTTTTTCGTATGAATCTCTCCATTCCCAGGGTAATTACAAAATCCTAAATAATGTAAAATAGCCTTGTTCAATAAATAAATTCCCAAATCAACGAATAAATCCTTTCCCAAACAAATGTGATTTTTTTCATTGAAATTAATATAGAAATTAACGTCAGAAACCGTTAACAAAGGAAATGTATTTATTGTATAAACTATATTCTAGCAAGAAAAATATGTACTCCATTTATTTGAATATACCTCCAATTAATACCCCTTCTATAGATAATTAAGAACGAGAGTGATAGTGGTGACGAGCCCCAGCACCAATGTGACAATTTTATTTCTGCATGCAGAAGAATTTTCGTCATTTCCATTATTCCTTGGGGCTTGCGTCGTTGATGGTTGTACTTCCTTGGGTGTATGATCGACGGTTTCTGACGTCGTCGTCAGCTTTGTTTCACCATCTTCGAAATTATTGACGGTAACCGAAGTTTCGTCTATTTTTAGTTGGATATTATCAGTTGCAATTTCATCGGTCACGTCTCTCTCACCCGAACCCTGTGATTCTTCCTTAGGTTCAAGCTTCAAGTCGTTGGGGTTCTCTTCATGATCCGGAGAGACTATTTGGAGGACAGGGAATTTTTTTTTTACTATTCTGTGTGAAATAATTTCATAAAATGAAGGGCAAATAAGGAAAATGCAGAATGGAGCCTATAATTTCCTTAACTTCGGGGGTGACGGTCTGATGAAGGTCTTGAAGGTGACAATTTTACAAATCCACAATTTATAGAAGTCAGACTTGGATATTCCATGATTTTATTGAAAAAATTATTGGAAGAACTCACCAGGCACCTTAACAGAAGGTTCCTTGCCATTTTCATGATCGTCAGAATCCTTCAGGACGTTTGAAGTGGAAGACTTTATTTCATTCTCAGGGCGTATCGTTGAGTCTTTGCCCATTTCTTTAGCTGCTTGAAACAAAACGATTATCGATTAACAAATGGCAGAAATTTCAGCACATTTTTACCTACTGTTTTCATCAATAGGACATCTTAATGGGTCTTGAGCGGTTGTCAGAACCATCAGTGCATCGGGAACCAGCTTTACTCTATCCGCAGGGATTAACGAGTTCCCTATAGCGCTGTCAAACAACTGGTCAACGATCAAGTGCTCTGGGAAGTCTGGGTATATCGAGGAAATATCTGCTGTTTCGCTTTCAGAAGCTGTGTTGATGAGAATTATGTAGGTCGGGTGTCCTTCTAACGATCTGGAACGAGAATACATAATTGATGGTGATAATCTCACGGTACTATGAGGGGATGACGGATGTGGAAGTCTAACCAAATTTAATTTCTTCATAATTCCGAAAATATTTATTTATTTATTTAAATAAAGAATATTAATATTTATCCTTGAATATTTCCTCCATTTATTTCTAGACATAAATATTTTTTCTATCACTCATTAACACATTAAAATGTTATTTTTCTTGAAATCTAACAACGAAATACCTTTTAAGCACCAGGATTTTATCATCATTGAGTGTATCGATCTGCCAATCACCATCTCGAAAGACCGGAATTTTTTTTAAGCTCACAAGACTCTTGTACACGTTGAGAGTGCTTTTAGGATCGTCAAGCTGTGTCTCAACGTTCTGGTAATCGTAATTATCATTCACAGGTACGTAAGTGGTGGAATTGGTGGAGAAACCAGCGGAAGTGGTCTTACTCCACTGCATCGGAGTCCTTCTGAGGTTGTCTGAAGACGGAGCTTTTGAGTCTATCATTCCTATTTCGTCACCGAACAACATGCAGGCTTGACCTGGCAGGAGCATTGAGAGAGCCAAGTATCCTGGGAGTTTTTTCTGGCCTACTAGGTTGGCTATCCGACGATATTTCTCTGCTGATAGCTGAAGGGAATTCCATTTTTGCGAATTATTTGATGCATGATGATGTAAAATTTGTTATTAACGAAAGTAAAAGAGTTTTTACCACCCAATTAGTCGTCCAATTAACCGGCAACTTTTTTAGCCACCCCTCGACGATGGCCTTGATGCCAGCGGCATTACCGGCTTCCTCGACATCGTCGAATAACCGGAAATTCAGAGGAATGGTTCCGAGTAATTCCGCACCATCATTCTTTGATATTACGTTTTTGTCTAAATCCCAGGCCTCGGCCATCACCAACTTGCTGGTTGAATTGTTCACATCGGCCCAAATGTTCGTGTAGTCTAGTATCTGATACAGCAAGATTGACGTTTCCACGAAATGAAATCCGCTTTCCAGTGCACCTGACGGGCTCTCCTTCAGGACAAGATCTTCGAAAAGGTAGGGCACGTCGGAGATGAAGAAACCGTCGACACCATGCACCAGCCAGAAATCTATGATATTCTAGGGAAATTGAAAGCAAAATCGAATGTTTTGAACTCGCGAAATTGTTTGAATGATGGATTATGTATTTTTGAAAATTGGAACTGTCGACTACCTATAGACCCTTTGACCCTCATCCCTGAGTCATTGAGGGACTATTGATCCGCGATTAAATAGTAAAAAATTCTTGAATTAATTAATTCCTGTCTAATGATTACCAAAATCTCCGTGACAACTTTGGCGTTCCTCAGATTGAGATCCGGTTGTGACGGGAGGTACTGGTGGTAGTACCACTCGCCACGAATCTCATTCCAAGTCCAAGCAGATCCCTTCTTGCCTCCCACAAAATTCCGCCAGTCATTCGGGGGTTGTCTTGTCCCATTAGCATCCACTCTGCCAGCTGCCCACACGTAGTAATCCGTGTATGGAGGGATCGAGTGAATAGATGCGTTAAACCAACTGTGTTCGTTACTCGAGTGATTCGGCACTATGTCCAGAATGACTTTTAACCCTGTTGTATCAAGTCGATGAAGAGATTAATATCCTAATGACGGGAAAGTTTGGGAAATCAAGTGATTGGGGCGCAGTAAAAGTGACGGTGAATCACTCGGAATTTCGAGGGATAAAGACATTTTAATGAGGCTTTATTACTATTTTAAGTTAGAACCGGGTCATTGGTATTTCTTGGTAATTGAGAGAGATTGATTTATTTTTGGAGATGAAGTAGAGCTTTTAGAAGCGATGACACATCAATGAATTTGTTAACGACTAATGAAGGAAATTCTTTAAGAAACATGCAGCTTCATTTTTTGAAAATCCTTTTGGCTCGCGAAAGAGGTCTTCGAAAAGCATATGTAATCGTCAGAACAGTAGAACTTTACCTCGTTGATGGGCCTCCTCTACAAGAACATGGAAATCCTCCATGTCACCGAATAGGGGGTTGATGTCCCTGTAATTGGAAACGTCGAAACCATCGGCTATCATCGGTGAAGGATAAATTGGGTTCAGACAGATTGTTCCAACCCCCAGGTCGTGCAGATAGTCGAGTCTCTGAATGATACCTTCACAAGGGAGAACAAGAGAATTAAATAAATGGAAATACGAAGGGAAACATCGGTTCTCGGTTCGAATTTTTTGGTTTAGAATTTTCTCCCTATGAATTTTTAATTTTTTGACTTATATTAATTTAGAATTGATTTTTCCACAAATAAAAATGAAGAGCCTCCAATTGGCTCTCTCCCATGTCGTCCCTTGTCTTATGGGTTCACATTACCCTGGTCATTTGAGTGGATGTCTTTCCACAAATGGGGCATGCGAAAAAAATTAATTTTCAAATTATGAGGTTTTCCCGCGACCGTGATTTTTTCACAATTTAATTTTTCGCGAATACCTCTGGATCTGAGCTCGATGTGGAATTAATGATCACAATGTTTTTTGTAGCACGAATTAAGCGATAAAAAAATTGTTATGACAAAGAAAATGCCATCTGCCCCGGATGTTGAAATATTCCGCCAAAACCAGTTCACAATAAAAATCAAATCTCGTAATTTATTCACTTTGTTGCTAAATTAATTGATTAATTACCTTTTAAATCTCCTTTGCCATCTCCGTCGCTGTCCTGGAACGCCAGGGGGGCTATCTGATATATCAGGGAGTTTCGCCACCACTCAACAACAGCCCCAGTCCCACATCCGGTCTCTGCGAGAAAGAAGGCCAACAACAGCAGTCTCAGTTCCGCCGAAGCCATCTTCGACTCCTTCGTTACTGAGGTGCAAGCGTTCTGAGCACAGCTCTCCGGTTTTTATAGATTTTATCAGGTTTTCCGTAGTTTAATTCCTCTTAATTAGTATCTACACGAGTTTTTATCGACCTTTGAATAATAATTCAGTGGGTGTTTATCGATTTGTACACAATAGCTTCAGTTTTCGGTGTAAACAGGGGTGACGCGGTGGGGGGCTTGTGGCGTTCCTTTGTTCGTGGGTCGTTGGTGTCGATGTTTGAGTTGTGATTTTAGTATTTATGGAGATATTAAAGTGACAAAATACTCAGTGAGTGCATTGGTGGGGAAGTGAGTGTGCCAAGTGGAAGGGATTCATTGGAAGTTTGTGGACTTGTGACAGACTTCCCACCGGTGACCGGCAACTCCTCTGCGAAGTCAGCACCGGTGAGTCTCAACAGTTGGTTAATACTCTGGTAGGGGAGTTAGAGGTTTCGAGGTTATTAATTAGGCCGATTTAGATTTTCGAGGAGAATGATTTGATTGAGTTCAGGATTTTTGGGGTTTAACCTCGAAAATGAGAGATCACGAGGTCAGGGGTTTGGGGGGGAATTTTAGCGAAACAGGAGAATTGGAAGAAAATCGTCTGCGAGATTTTTGTAGACCGTAAAATGCTACAGAAAAATATTGATGGAGAGCTTCTGTGGGAGCTGTTGATGGTCAGATAAACCGATAGTTCTGAAGGACAAACGGGGCAACGAATGTTGACGTTTGCTGTCTGCTAGTCGGTTCAGCTGGGATCGTATTAATTGATTCATTCTGAGGGGAATTAAATTATGTTGTGTAGCTACTTACATTCACGTTGATTGACGAGAAAGAATTTAAAAAATATTTTATGGCTATTTTTTAATTGAATTCGCGATTATGGGGCTTTACATGATAAAACTGGAGATTGAAAATGATAGAATTGGAGGAAATTGTAGTGTAAGGAGGAAGAGTAGGGGAAAATATCATATAGGATTTTTGTAGGATATGAAATTTTCCATAAAAAATAGTTTATGGAGATTTTTGATGGGGCTTAATTTTAGTGAGATAAATCAATAGTTCTAAGGGACAAATGTATGCAATAAATGTTACTGTCTTTGAAAGTGGTCAAGGTAAGTGCTAACAAGTATTTACTATTCTGGAAGGGGAAGCATAATACTGAGATCAACTAATAGGTTGATTAAAATCATAACTAGGCTAATTCGACTTGTGGTTTTGATGTGGAGAATTCATTCGATTTTGTCATTAAAAAATTATTACCCTACAAAGTGATTATCTGACCTCGATTGATGGACGTGAACTAATCTAATGAAGGTCATAAATACAGAAAAATCTCTGAAGTCATGAGACAAACATCAATTCAGATGAATAGATAATTTCAACAATTACCTTCAGCAAGTAATAATGATTCTAACGAAGAATTTTTAAAAAGTAAAATTTGATAATTGAAAAATTACTAAGGCAGTACTGCTGATGCCTGTGACAGTCAATAATTCAGTAATAAATTCCTCTTTTTCTCCAAAAAAATATTTCTATCAAAAAAAAAATTAAATCTCGTTGAATTTAATTTAATCAACACTTCCATCAAGTCGAGTGTTACATAGGCTGCGTCAGCTTCACCTGACAACTCCCCCAGCCTCTTCTCTTCAAAAATATTCCCAAAATAACGCGAAATTCTCCCATTAATTTCTCACAGTCACTTTGCCGTCGTCACTGAACCACTAAAAAATGTCGAATAATTACCTGACACAGAGTGAACGAACACTCGGTGTTGTCAAAAGACGTTTCGAAGTACAACTGAAATAAAATAATAACGCTGGAGCAAGAGCGCAATCGTTGCCTTAGTCAGGTTGAAAAATTCCAAAAACAATAAATATCACTCGAAAATGATTATAAATTGACCTGAGAGTCACGTAAAAAATTCACGATTGTATGGGACATGTTCAATCGCCACTCGAATGAATAATAAACGTGTCTGGTGTTGTCGTACGTGTGTGATAGGAGAATAATTTATCCATAATCGATGCATGTCCAGTGAAACACTGGACCGTGAGCACCAGCCTTTATCAAAATTCTTTATTTACCCGTCTGGTTTTGAAGTGTGACAGTGCATTTGTTATTGAGGGCCGGAGGAAGGGGGTTACTTTTGATGAATTATGTAGAAAAAATGACAATAGGTTTTTTTTTTCCTCCAAAAAGGCAAATTTTTTAGAGAAAAAATTCCCCTTCTTTTTATAAAAATCATTTGTACTTGAAGTAAGTTAATAATTACCTTTTTTCGTTGATTAGTCAACTATTGGGCACAAAATTGAAAATAAATAGGCGTCAGGGTTAAAAATAATCGAAAAATCACACGTAAACAACATTTAGTTCATGTATTTCCTCAGTTTCTTTTGCACTTTCGATTCAATTACAATAAATTGATTCTTACTCCATATAGCCCCCCCTACATCCCGCCCTCCCCCCCGAATATTCCGACCCACAGCGGTCACAGTATCTCAGTGATAATTTAATTTCACGAATCATCAATTTATTTTCCTCACTCGTCCAAAGTTTTAATTAAATTGAGTCATGTATTTGCATTTTAGCTTGACCGTACCCCCCCCCCCCCACTCCCTTTCTACCCCCAATAACATTGAAAATGCAATCAGGCCGAGTGTCCAAGTGCCAATGAAGCGAGTAAACTTCCAAGATTCGGGGGGGTCAATGCTGGATTTAGATTTGATTTCCATCAGCCAGTTACCGAGCGATTTTTTTAAAATTCACATCAACAATGAACACCATTTTTAATTTTGCTATAATTCCCTTACTCTCATTTTTTTTTTGTTGAACACTGGCGTTACACAATTATTTATGTTCAATATGATTCCGTTGAACGTGCAATTAGCGAGCAGTACAGGGATTCCCAATAATATTAAATACAGGCACAAAAAAATTCAACCATTTTTCGTTAACCGATGATAATTTTTGTTTTTTTTTTTCTCATCATTTATTTATTTGGGACACTCTATCAGTGATAGTACTGTTCATTCACATTTTTATCTATCTCCGAAGTGATTTTCCTCTACTTATTATATTTTTCATTCATTTGAGACGCATTTACAAAAGAATTACTAACAAATTAATGATTTCAGTTGTGAAGCGGTGAATCAGAAATTTTTTTCGTTGGATTTTGGAAAATATCTCGGAATCCAATGGAGATGGTGAAAATTTTCATAGAATATTTTTTCTGGGTAATTAAATTCCCTTGAAAAATGGTTTAATGAAAATGTTTCTATCTCTTGCAGATTTCGAGATATTTGGGGGAAACGATTGATCTTCTCTGGTTTACTGCTTCACTCCTGAATTTTTGAGTTCGTTGTATGATTTTTTTTTTCATAGACATGAGGGATTTATTTATCTTTGCATATAAAATCAGATATGAATGGAATAGCCGCTCTACAGAAATGCTTGCGCAGTGAAAATAACGAATTAAAATGAAAGCTCACTTAGACAAAATGATAACGAAAAATTAACTGAATAAATAATGTGAATAAATGCGTCGATTGTTATTTCACGCAAAACCAAAAACCCAGTGTGGGTTTTTCCCTCGTTAATTGCATTATTTACAATCGAGAAATATATAATATACACAGCAACAATTATGAACATCGAGGTTCATTAATATACGGGAAATTTTAATGGTAAAGGAAGAAGGAACATCATGATTCTCATGTTACAATTAATTATTTTCATTACTTTTGCTTATGTTTCTCATTTGCGTACGTATATACTATGCAATAACACAACAATGTATATACACATATGTCTAATGGCAAACATTTTATGCGTCTCCACGCGGTATAAAATTTTTTCCGATTAAAACCGCAAATTAACACATCATATTTAATTTTTTTTTTTTCACCCCATCTCAATTTTTGATTGATCATTTTCGCTTAATCCACTCACAATCGACTTCTGTCTGTCGTTAATTACCATATTGAGACGTTATTTTATCTTACATTCAATTTAATTTAGTTATACATGTAACAGTTTAGTTTGAAATGTTTCTAAGGAACGAACTCACTACTTTTTTGGACGAGTAAAATCCAAATTTCGCAACTCAGCAAAACATGAAGAGTCCGTTACAATAATTTTTGCCTAAAAAAACATTAACCCAAAAATGCTCATTAGAATTTTTATTCTATCATTTTTTCTAAGTGAAAATTATCGAAATTTTTGTTATCTCAGATTCGATTAGATCTCCCTAAATGTCAACAATTGTTTAGTGAATCCAACAGACTCGCCATGTCCCGCGTTCAGAGATATTTACTTAATAGATTTTCTAGGTAAATCATCTAAGAATAATTTTTCTACGATGTAAAGACAGTAAAGAGGATAGATTAAAGTTATATTTTCATTATTGATTGTATAGTAAGTTATATTAGAAGTAGTTGTGTATAGCATTGATTTTTTATCTAGACTCCGTTAGCAAATAGAAATGTCAGAGTTTTATTTTGTTGATGTTTTTTTTTTTTTTTAAATACTATTATGTACAAAGAAAAGGAGAGTTGTGGCCAGCCCCTTGTGATTTCAGGAGCGAAATTGTAAACTGAGATAAGTCTTTTAACTTCTTGGAGTAGAGTCTTTTGTTCTATCATTAATTGAGGTCTACGACAAATGTCATCACAAGAATTTTTCTATCTCTTTTAGATTCGGAGATATTGGTAGAAAAATTCGAGTTATGAGAGATGGGTGAAGTCATCTCGGTTCACCAGTTCGCTACTGATTTTTCCTCCATTTTGTGGTGAATATATTTTCATATTTAGTTGGTGGGAAGCCAAAGGGCTTCGGTTTTGTGCGTGAAGCATCAGAAAATTGATTGGATTGGATTATCAGTGACAAATTATGGTAAAGTAAATGGTGAATGTCTTTGATTCACGCACATTTGAGTTAATCAAATACTAGGAACTAATAGGTTTAATTGGTCCAAATCCAAATCTTCTATAATTGGTCGGTTTCATGGTTGATTTTTTTTGGTTTTCAACTAATTGAGTCCTTGATCATTCAGTCGCGTTAATTTTTATTTATCGGAAATTTGACAACCGGAGAAGTTATGCATTTGAAAAGAATATTTTATTCATTTCCATTCTACATAATTGAGAAAAATTATTTTAACCTTCTTTAACGATTAATGATGCCTCTTTTTATTGATAATAATTTATTTATTCCAACTGGAGTCATCATGTTGGTTGAGGAATTATTTTTATCAGAAAAAAATCACCTGTTTGAGGTAAATAAAAATGTAAAGGAAAAATCAGTTGATTTTATTAATTAAGAATTATTTATTTGGCTTGTAATTAGAGGTTGTCGTTCCTCCGGTTGTAGTAATACACTTTGAAAATAATGCACATCAGCTTGGATTTAATTTTCAAATATGTTTCGAGGCCAGTCAAGTGGAATTGAACGTCTTTCGTGTTTTCTTGGTCCTTGATTATTTTGTGTTAATGATTTAGGTTATTTTAGAGTATAAGAACGTGCCAATAGGTGCACGAGAGAGTTTACCGACGATTCTGATGAGTTTTTATGAAATTGATTGTGAAAATTTGTTGATGAGGGCATACCATAGTGTTTGCTGATGATTTTTTCGATTTTTCGGAGATTTTTATTCGTTGATTGATAGCTGATGTGGGGCTGGCCTATCATGAAAATCGAAAAATTAATGTTTTAACGTAGCAGACTGGAGAATTAGTCAAAAGATCGTGGGAATTGTCTTCGAATTGATCGATGAATGGTTTTCAATGAAACACATGAAAAAATTCAATGGAAAAATGAGAAATTTTAGAAATTTTTGAATCAAAAGTTAAATAGCAAAAAATTTCGATCGATTAGGAAAATTCTATCTATTCGAAAAATTCTAGTAATTTTTTTTTTCATTGCCCCAATCAACTTGCACAATTATCAGAAGAATTAGAAAATAAAAAATATATCACTAACACGATTGTTTTTTTTTTTCTATTGAATTTTTTCATACGCGAACTTATGACTGTTCACTTGATGACGATGACACTACAGTTGAGTTATTCTATGGCCCGTGTGAATGTGAATTGAATTACATATGTATTAAGTTACAGGCAGGTCTTCATCGGGCACCTACAACTTCTAGTCCACCATTTCCCATAAGTTTAATCCACTTTCTAAAAACGATCGGTTGCTTGCTTTGCTAAAAGCACTGCAGTCCTCACATTTTTTTTTTCTACGATTTAGACTATTGTTAGAATATAATACTTTGATCGATTATTTTATTAATACCACTCGTGTCAGAAAACAAAAATTCACCGCTCCCACAGTATTTTCAGTTCTATATTTTCATTTTATTCTCCTTCACACAGAGAAAATTTTTTTAATACGAATTCTAGTACGAGTGCTGGAAAAAGAGTCTACCAGTTGTGAAAATTGTTGATTTATTTTTGCTCTCGATATTTTTGCGCGGAGATAAATATTTATTAAAAATTACGGAACTATTCACGTAATTCACAATAGGAAATTGTTTTTTGGGAGTGTTATGGATAATGTAAAGGAAAAAAATTGTAAAATTTCTAGTAAATTATTGGGCTCATCATCGAATAATGTGAGAAACTTTGACGTAATATTTTCCGAAATTTTTGGCAAAAATTATCTCTGTGCAGTGCCATCAAGAGGTAATAAACGGGTCGTAGAGGAAATTGAGATACAAGACTCCATTGGAAATAGAATGTACGACAAATGCACGAGGATTTAAGAGTAGAATCGTGCTTTACCCGTAAATTTCCGTCTCGACAACAGCCGACATACGGTGAAAATCCCCCCACCTTATCCATAAAATTTCGCTACAAGTGAGATATTGGTATTTCTACTTGTCCTCTATGTTTCATTCCTCAACGTCTACGTTATTTGTTATTTATTGTTGAAGATGATAACAGTAACCGTCGAGCGAAACGGAAATCACTGCGGTTATCTGTTGCAGCACGCTTATGATTTTAGAGTATCACTTTGACGCTTTGCTAGTTGAGTCTCATTTAATACAACTGATACTAAAATAATGAATTTTCGTTCATCAGGAAGAGAAGCTAGTTCTAGGATTATTTTTTTTTTTCACGGTAGTAGATTGAATAGAAAATGAATTTTTCTTGGTACAATTTTTCTTAGTTCATTCGATCGATTTTCTAGAATTTGTGGAGAATCGAGACCTTAATGGCTCGGTAATAGATATTTCACTAGGAAAATATCTGGTACGAGAGACAGATTAAGGGAAAATTTGTTGGAAAAAATTCTGTGGAAATGTCCGACGATTTTGGATGAAAATTCTGGTGAAATTTCTTCAGGGAAAATTATTTAAATAAAAGTCCATCGGTTTGAATTTTTGTTTAGATTTTTTTTTAAACTGCAAGTTGCAGTATTTACCCCCAAAATTTATCGGTAATTCAATAGACTTTTCATCCCCATCGTCAGATTTTTCAATAAAAAATTTTCCGCGTCTTCACTCTCACTCGCAATCAGTTAGTTAATCAATTGATTAATAAATCTAGACTCTCACACATCATCTACTTACTTACATTATTTATAACAGATAATTCTACCTCATCACGCACTTAACATCGCAATCGATTATCCACTTATTATTAAATATTCATCAACAGAATGATAACTCCTTCAATATGTTCAGTCATGCGTGCGACCCTCGATCAAAGGCAGTGAAGAACAACGAAAGCTTATACTTTCGAACGAAGGCCGCGGCATCCCTTTCATAAAAAAATTTTTCATAGCTAAAAAAATGTCTGCAAATAAATTTTGCACACTCTCGTATGTTTGAGATGAGCTCTCAATATCGAATGCACTCATATATTTTCGTCAATTCCAATAATTGAATTGTCTGGGATCAATTTAAATTGATCAAATTGTTCTTTCAATTTCGAAGACTAGAGTTTCTTAACCAAAAATCAATGTCATTTTTAATTTTATAATCTACACTTGAATATCATATAAACGCTATCTTAAATTAAATAAATACACTATATATAGTATATATATGATGTATAACGCAATCTCTCGATTAATCTCAATTTTTGTCAGCAATTGCTTGGGGAGCAATAGCTCATGACTAGATGATTTTTTATCTTTGGTTTGAATTTATTTTATCCTTCATAACTCATCATTTTTGGCTCTGGATTAAGGCAAATCTCCTTGCTCACCTCCACGTGGTTTATCTCCTCATTTGTGTCGACTGAAAATTATTCTCGGGTTGAATAGAACTAAAAGCAACGAGATAATAAATGATTTCGTCGAGTAATCTCATTCGAATCATTTTTCCCCGTTGAACAAGACTGAATATAGTTCAATTAACGAATGAGGGCAATTAACCTAGTGGAAGAGAGTGTAAGATCGTCCGCAATAGTTATTTTTCCTTTCTCGAATGACTCAGGACAACAGAATGGCTGAGAATTGAATGAGGAAGATGAATTTATCAGGGCAATTGCGAAAAAAAAAACCGAATCCAATCAGTTTCGATTCCATTTTTGCTGGATATCTTTTTAATTAAAGGAGATAGACCAATTTTCATCTGAACACTTTTTATAGCTCTTCTTCTGATGCATAAAAAAGGTTCTCATAAAAAAGGTCGTATATCGTTCCATTAAAAGAATATTTATACAAAATGAATCCTGACGTGAGATCATCTTATTTAATCATGGAACTAGGGAATCGTGTCCTCATCAACGTTCTGATTGAAAAAAAAAATAGATGTCTCCTCTCATCTTCGACATAGGCCATTATTTCTTCTGCATAGATAATGAACCATCATCTTAGAAGCCTTTAATTACATCGTAGGCCTCGAGTGTCGACATTACGAGGTAGAAGACCCACAATGAAAAGAGAAATATCGATGTGACGAGTTTTGGTGCAAATGGTCCTCCAAGCTCACCACCAATGCTCTTGGAGCGCCTCAACATTAGTACTGTGATAACTGCGCAGGCCTCTGTGCAGAAGAGGGTCACTGAGAAGGCCAAGCTACGGGGATAACAAGATTTCTTTTTATTCACCTCCGCAACGTTGTGTATTAGTTACTCCGATGTATTACGCAACTTACAAGCTTTACATTTTTTTTTTTATTTTTACGTTGGGTCGTTCAATAGACTGGCTGAAGTCTCGTAAAAGATATTCTGGGAGCTTTTTTTTCTACGGCTTTAATTATAATTAAAACCGAATAGGGGATTGGATTTTGGACTGATCAGAGATTTCAAATGGGAATTTTTATTTCAGTAGCCAAGTGGTAAAATGAAATTAGTCATGTCTGATTGTTGATTGTTGTAGATTTAGGGGAATACCATGGAATCTAGGGGAGATAGCAATATTCTTATCATAACCTTTTTTGTGGGGGAAATTGAGTACTGTAATTAAAGTAATGACAAAAATTTTGCTATCTCGTTTAGATGAGGAGATATTGCGGAAAAACTGGACACAGAGATGGGCCAATTTATCTCGTTCTACCATTTCACTACTGATTTGATACCATATTATCTCAATGATGATTGGTTTTAGGGGAAAATGTCAGGATATCATTATTGTAGGGAATTTCATCAGCTTGGGAAAAGTTCTAGTGATATTTTCTCCTGGAGGGAGTCGTTGGTGAGATAATTAATGAAAAAGTGGAGTTTCACAGAAGTTTTACAAGTCTCCAGGGATTTTACTAGGGCCAAGGTCTCATTACATTCGTTGCAATTAGTTTTTCAAGACTTACCTGCCAGGATCCACCAGGAAGGCTCGTCCATGATAGCTGTGATACATTGCTGCAATACTCCATGCTATACCAATTCCGAGGAAGACGTTTACCGCGTTGCTACCAGTCACGTTTCCAACACTAGCGTCCGCGTACTTGTCCTGGCATGCCGCCACTTTGCTAGCAAACGTGTCTGAAATTTTCATCAGGAAAATGGGTTAGATCGATGCGTCAGTATCGGAAATATTTATAAAACGGTTGGATAATTTTTTTTTTTCCGTTTAAAGACAAAATCGAACTCCACATACGTTAAATCCTATTTCACCTCCAATTTATCGTATGAGTAAAGTTTATTTAATTGATCAATTTAATTAGTAAAAATTATTGACTCAACAGTGAGAGCTTTACTGAACTGTAAAAGATAATTGTCGATCCTTAAGTAGGCAAAATGTTAATGAAGATATTAACACCTGGTAGGCGACTCTCTAATTAATAGTTGAAATCAGCTCAAGAGGCTGATTAAATATCGGGAGGGTAATTTCATCTCTATCATAACTCTCGTAATTCTCAATGAGATGCTGAGAGGACTACGACAAGCGGGTTGTGTTATTAAAGACCTGGGGGACAGAGGCTGGAAGATTTTTTCAAGTCCACCCCGGAAGCTTGTCTACACTTCACCTGCGGGCATTTACCCTATATTTTTTTTTATCTCTTTCTTGTTTGAAGTTCTTTGAGTGCGAGGGAGCGTTGAGAGGGTGGGTAGGGGGTGGTGTGGATCTTGCCTACGCGGTGGATGTCTCACGGGACATCTGTGGAATTTACTTTTGCCTTGTGGAAAATTCAGGACAACTGCTAAATCGACGAGATCTGGCGCCGTTGAGCCAACGCCAGCGACTTATGTAACTCAAAGTATCTGGGGAAAGATCTGAGGGGTGAAAAACTTTTCATGTTTTACTTACTTACATGTTTTACTTCGATTTGATTGTGGATATAGGGCTTTGAAATTTAAGGGTTGAGAGGGAATAGAATAATTTTTTGGGAAGTTTGAATTTTAGTTGAATTTACGGAAAAATTTGATGTTTTTTTTTTAATTTCTTTAAATTTTAGGGAAATTGGGGATAAAAAAATCTTTCAAAGTCTCCATAATATCTGAATAATTTTCCTTTAAGCTTTTTCCCTTCGTGCACTCATTTATTCCATAATTGTCAATCAACTCCATCAAATTAGTTTCTCCATTAACGACAACTCACTTTTCTCTCCCTAATCAATTTTCCTCTTCAGACCAACATTTTCCTCTAAACTTTGTGGTAACAAAACTGTCAGTTGTCTCGTCTACCCAAACCTCGATAATTTTCATCAATATTTTCTGGGTTGAAAGTGGGTGAGTTAAAGTTCGATAGACAGATTGAATGTCCAAACACATACACCCGAAAATTCCTATTCTGTAATATCAATATAACAAATCCGATAGGTCCATTTGACCGCAAAAAATATGGTTCATCTATTGGGGAATAGCATTGAGTTGTGGGTTTAAAATAAAAATGAGGAGATGAAGTTGGGGGAGGTAGGAAATGGGGGATTTAATTATCGGGAGTAATGGGCTCTCGTGGTGACACACACTGGGGTCTTTCCGGTGAAATTGACATACCACACGAGAGCCCTGTCAAAAGGCGAGGGTATTAAGGTGCCTCGTTAGTGCATTCTGATGATAATCCGTGTAATTGGACTGCCGGTATTATTCCACGATTCATCGGGTGCTCAATTACTGATTCATTTGAACGTAAAAATTATTGGAAATATTGATGAATCAATAAATTTATTGAAATTATTTCCTGTTCCTTCGATTTACTCAATAATAACTCGTGAATAAAATTTGAATAATAGTGTTGATTGAGGAGAAAATGGGGAGAATCGATAATTCGATAATTAATTTCTATTATTTCATGGTGACAGAGGGGTGGGAATTTTTGTCAATAGCTACAGAAGCAGTTGGTATATAATGAGAGAAAAGTCAGAATTTTTTTGTGACTTCATTTCCTATTTGTCTGGCCCAACAACAACATTTTCGATCTTAATGCGTATTTTCTCTGGTCATAAATAATTATGGAATCATTCAATTTTGATTTACAATTTCAATGATGATGTAATTTTGTTACTCACCGGGAATACTAGTACCCAATGCCACAAATACAACAGCAGTAACCGAATCCTTGATACCCAGTGTGCATCCAAAATACGAGGCAACATCACCAATAACAGCAGTCACAACTCCAATTCCCAGTATGCTGACGACGAAGCAAAGATATCCACCAGCGATATCTGGAACAATCAGAGCACCCAATACAGTCATCAACAGGTTTCAAACAAATTAAACTCAAGTACCGGTTAAAGGATAATGGGAGAACTGTCGTTATCCTACTTCTGATTGTATTTCACGACAGGACTTTGCCAACTGCATGAAGTTTAATTGACCAAATTTTAATTTTAAGTTTTATCGCTTTTAATTCTTAATTCGTTAGCACCGTGTAATTACGATGTCACTGGGATTTAATTGTTCATTGGGTGGGAACAGCAAAGTGATAAAATGAATTGATAATTGTTGAGATAACGATTAATTCGATTATTATTGAGATTTTTATTATTTACAATCAGATGATGAATTAATTCTAGGGGTTGAGTTTTTTTAAACGTTGTCTATTAATGGTTATCTCGTGACAATATTTTTATTGAAAAAATTGTACACTCGACTGAGTGGAAAATCAATCAGACTTGATTATTTTGCAATATGACAAACCTGCTACATTCAATTTTCACAGTCGTTTCACTGCCGATATTTTTCTACCTCTCGTGCTTTCATAGTTGCACCGAGAATACGGTATCACATGGAGGTTGCGTCCATTGCGAGGGAGAATAAAATATCGAGTGGAATATTTCCGACCAGCAAATTCACACCGGATTCAACCTGACTGGGAATTCCCAGTGGACATGGTGGTTGAAAAAATTGTATTTTTTTTTTTTTACTGGTGAACTCGTTTAATCCGAGCTGTTTCAAATATTCTACCTGTGGAGGGTTCATTCGTTAGGGTCCAAACCCCTCTATCAATGGAATGCATTCAGAATTCCAGTGGAAAATTCACACAATAGAATTCGCAAAATCCATATGCCAGAGATTCATATCTCCGTTCATCTCCAAACAATTCTTCTGTCAAGATGCGATTGAAATTAGCAGAATTTAGTTGATTTCCTTGGAAAATGATTATATTTTTCGTTCTCTGGATATTAATTAAGGATGACGATCAAAGATTTGTTAAATAAGTTGATTAGTCCACTTCAGTTTTTAGTCTGAACCTTCAGTGGAGGTATTGGCTATAAAATTATGTTTTTAAATTCGTAGAGTAGTCTGTTATTCGGTTCATTCATAATTTCACTGAAAAATTTCGACAATAGGATTCACAGACTCAATAGACGTGAATTTCATCATCTCAGTATTCACCTCGAAACAATTCCCCCATCAAGATACGGTTTAAATTAACAACAGAACTCAGCTCGTTTCCTTCAAAAGTGATTAAACTCACCGCTTCCCAAATAATCAGAGCTGTATCATTAATTCAACTTCTAAAAGTTTCCCCAAACAAGTTGATAATCCCCACTCCAACTCTAGATGGTAAACTACCAACAATTCACGAGTTGAAAGTCAGTTGCATTTGGTGGAAACATTTTGAGGAAAAAAAAAAGAACCCCTAGACTTCACCAGTTGAAATTCATCAGTTACTCGAGACGAGAATACTGAGTTTACCACTGCATAATGATCGCATAATGAGTCTCGTAGATTTTAAAATCGAACTTCAACTGTATCTGGATTTCCAGAGGAATTCCTCAGAGAAATGCAGATTGGATACATGCAAATGGTGGTTAAGTTCACCAAGGGCGGCCATTAAATCTGAAATTTATGACGTTGTCTCATTGTTCCGGTGATCGTTGTGGACTCGTTAAACCAGTGGTAGGATACAGACGAGAGTTGACAGTGAAAGGAGAGGAAAGAGGGTGTGGAAACAGCTCGACATCAGCAGAATTTTTTTTTTCTGATCCTCTGGAGGTTTAGCAGCCATTGAGCAACGGGGCCACAGATGCAGTTTCGAGGTCTACTATTGGATATTGCCTCGTTCTGGGTGATCTTAACTTGATTTATTGCCCACAGACAGTTGCACTGTCCCATCGAGTTCAGTGGCTGAAGGAAATTACGATTGTTGGGCTTGAACATCTCTGGAACTATTGAAGCAGAAGGGATATATTTATAGGGCTTCACAGAGGGAAATGTTTCGAGCTTGTCCCTGAGGCTCATCAGACGCTAGTTTATCCTCATGTAATTACATTCTCGCTGTCAGTCGATATATTTCAACTGTACGTTATTGATGTTCACAAAAAAAAATTGACTTCCTCGAAATTCCTAACTTTCTTTGATGATGAACTTGAGAATTCATTGACTCTCTTATATTTCTTCTCCTTCGTTTCTTGAAAAATTTCCAAATAATAATTCCTCATTGCGGATTAATTAATTAATACCGACGTTAATTAATTTTCACTGATATACTTCTTTGTACATGAGGAATATCACAAATGGAATATTACAAACTTGGAAATTATCCAATCAAAATTCTCTGGGGTTTTCATCGTTAAATGTTATCGTTCTTATGATTTCACTGGTTTAAAACTTTTTCCCATTGTTGGTGAGTATAATTCCTGGTGCATTTATCCTTCAGGAATGTCAGTCATGGCTGATGGAATATGGCGATGGTACGGAAGATAATAGTCAGATGTTCAACGATGCGAGAACGTCCGAGCGATTAGGTATGTTCAACAATCCCTCACTTCCCCCCCCTGGCCATTTGAGCAAGCCTCCACGTACTCGAAGAGTCCTGGGCTTTTGTCCATGGGTATCAAGCCCTTGTATATGTATGCTCACTGGAGAAACGTGACCCAGTTACACCGGGCACAAGGAGTTATGGCTCCATACACGTGACACACATCCTGATGCATGGGTCGAGACCATCTACAACTTGGTCCAGTATTTTTTTCCCCCTTCACCCTTCTCAGTTGCCTACCTCGTTTCGAGCATCCCTCTACTTTATTACTGTCCCTGGATTTTTACTCCCCTCGATACTTTTTATACTGAGTCGGTGAGTGGTGTTCGAGGGAGGTTTCTTTTATCATCAAAATGGATCAAAAAATATCCATGTTTTTTTATGAGGAAAAGCGTGACGAAATTGGTCGTAAAGTTGAAGCTAGCACCTCAGTAGAGGTGGGGGTTTGTTCAACAATTTTATAATTTTCATCAGTTTTATTCTTAAGAAATATCGTGGGGGAGATGGACGATGATGGAGACAGGAAAAATTGCTGATGTTTTTCCATTTATGATTTTTATGAATATGAATGTTTTATCAAATCCCCCAAAACTGAAATTTATCACGAACTCATTTATCACATCTACTCATTCCCTCTTCTCCTATCTCTTGTAATTGGTGTAACACTCGTTATCACCCTCATCTTCCTCTTCCTAATTCCCACCCTGCATTAGTGAAATAACAGCTTTCTTGGATAATCCTCATGGTTGATGCACATTCAAGGCACCAGAGATGGTGCGTAATGAGGAAGCACTGGAGCTTTTGCTGGTGCTGAATGTGGATCCACTGGTGCATCAATGCTCTCTCATTACCTCGATGAGGCTTTATTCAATTATATTCGATATTATCAACACAGCATTGATGAGGATGCTGATGGAATGATTTATTATCTCACTCGAGAGTTATCTGTCGTATATCTTGTGTCATCTCAAGCGTGACTAGGCTCGATATCCCCAAGCTCTTGGTGAAAATACCACTGGCTGACAGAGGAGTTTTCTTATCGGTATCAACGCTTCTTATCTTGTCGGAGAGGCTTCATGCTGGTGTATGAGCTTTTCAGGAATGAAAAAAAAAAATGTATAAAAAAAATTCCAGTGATTATTTTTCCCACCCAAATTTCAGCCAATAGAATTGCACCATTTGTTGATATTTTGTATAGCCTACCTCGAATATCAGCGATAATTTTTTGAATATTTTGGTAAACAAACGACACCTAACCAAATAAATCTCTTTTCATGTCATGGCACAATTCTCTTGGCCGAAATTTGGATAGGAAAAATAATCCCCTGAATACCACTCGAGCTTCAAAATTATAGAATATTTCCCTCTAGGTTCCCTGCATACAAATGAAGTCGTCAAGTTTTTCAGGAAAAATCACTCGTGCTTCGCACTCGTGATTTTTTAGCCTGAAAAACTTGACTCCTTCATTTGTTTGCAACGAATCTATCGGGAAATATTCGATAATTTTGAACCACTTGTGGTATTATATGTGATAAAACATGACAGATTTCCCTCTTGTATCAGAAAATAGGGGAAAATCCGGGATTTAGTGAGGGTTCGATTTCACAAGGCAAAAAATTTATGATAAAATATGAAGTATTTTGATGGAATATTTTTGCAAACTGTCTTTACATTGAATTGTGAACAATACTTGAAATTCCTAAAATACTAACGAAGACAAAATTTCCACTTGAACGTAAAAATAGAAAAAAAAAATCATAAATTTGTCTCCGTGACGTTTGTATAATTCAGTGGACCTCGAGTGCTGCATTGAATATTCACTGGGAATAATCGTGCTTTGAAAAATTCATAGTCTAGTAATAATTAAACGAAAATAAAGGTAAAATGAAAAAAGCGAAGGGCCTGAATAAATCACTCCGGCAATTTCAATGGTTTTTTATTAAATTCACTGGGTGAACGTATTTCAGTGTGAAATCAGGGGATTTGAGGGTTGGGGGAGGGCCTGAGGGGAGGTATAGTAATGCGAGAATAATTAGAAACGAGATAACAGTGGTATCGATCGCTGGAGACAGGGAAAGGAGCATTTTCTTTATCCTACGTCTGTCAAAAACCCGCAGGCGATTTATTGGGGACTGTAATCCGAGGTAGCACGTTAAGTGTCGCTGGGGACCTGGGTGAGACTGTGGAGTTTACGATAGACTTGTCCGGAGGTCTTTTTTTCTCTTATCTTTGCCATATTTTCTTTTTTGTTTTTTTTTTTGTCATTAAACTGGAACAAAAAAGTCGTGAAAAAAATTCGGGTTTTTAAATGAATTAATTTAATTTCAGTTGAGTCGATCAGCGGTGATTAGCTTATTAATTTCCAATAAAAAAAATTGTTAAGACAAGTGAGGGAAGGGTGAAATAGAGAAAAAATTCTATCAAAGTCAGAAGAATTTGAAAAAAAAAAAAAAATTCCCAAACTGATAGAATTAACTTTGAGATTTTATTTTTCGGTCTTGAAGAGGTGTCTAAAAGCACAAATGGGAGATATAACCAGGGGAATGTCACCCAGGGGTGAGTCGTCAACGCCCTATCTCCCCTCGAAATGGCCAAATATGTGCACCAGACACATTCAGATGTACATCCATTTTCTTTTCATTTTATTTACACCACCAGCCTAGGCTCAGTGGTACAGAAACTAGAGTATGTGAGGGGGATTGAGAAGGGGTGGAAGGGGAGGGAGGTCACGTGCGGTGTGTATGAGTGCCAGAATTCTAGAATGTTACATTTTCTCCTTGGGTTTTACGGTCCAAGGGATTTAGTGTTACTCTCAGAGACGAGAATAACGCATTTCAACTTGACGAGGCATCAAAAACACTCGTCGCTATGACTCTGGACAAAATTCACGGTTATGACGGGCATTAACGAGTTTTGGGGGTAGTTCAAAATTTTTTTATTGAATTCTTATTACTTTCAACGATTTTTCCACCCTTCAGTTGACGGAAGATAAAACGTTGATTCAGCGGACAATTTTTTACGTTTCATTGGTGGATATAGAATATTTTAGGTGATTGTTTAGGTCAGTTGAGTTGAAAAGACGATTGAGGGTGGGATAAAATCGATTTATGGCGCAACTTCGAGGCTTAGACTGAATGCGATAATTTGCAACTTTGAAATTTCGATATTTTATAAAATTTCCTTTAGTTAATTTACGGAGATTTTTTTATATTTTTTCATCGGACCTTTTTAGAGGTTTTTTGTTTGACACTCCTCTTATTTCATTTATCAAAAGACACACACACACACACAAAAGACACACATTAAAGCCACATGCACAGCTGAAGAATGAGGAAGAGTCTTCGTTGCAACCAGGAACATAGTGTATGCCAAGGGGAAGTGCAAGTACATGGGAAGTAAGGGCTGAGGAGGTGGGGTAAACAGGGGAAGATGGAGGAGTCTGAGTCGTTGGGGGATCGATTGAGAATTGATGTTACATGGCCAAGAGGTATGGTGGAGGCTTCTTGAGATTTATGGAGACACTTCTTGCTACCATCGGGGGCCATTTTTACACACCCATGGTGAATTTAATATTCCGGGGATAATGGCAGTCACTTGATCGGCTTGAGGACCGCGACAGGGTAACGGGGGAGGAATTTTTTTTCAACGAACTGGGATCAAACATGCATCGGCCGGTGACAGGTGGTGAAAATTCGTTACGACCTCTGGGTTTATGGATATTTAGTGATGATCGAATAGCGGTGATGGTGGTTTAAGTGGCGATATAAAATGTAACGGTCTTTCTAAAAAAATTTTTTTTCCTCATCTGACGGATAAAATTCATATTTTCCGCTTGACGTGCGGAGAAAATTATTTATAAAAAAATTGTGGGTAATATATCACGTTAATTCATCTACCATTAAATATAAATAAATAAATCGGTATTATGTGGGTCATTTGGGTCAAGGAAAAAATTATAATTTGATTTTTTTTAATGTTATGTTGCGGTCGTTAATGAAATAATATTTTTCAGTCGAAAAATATCTCATTTTGTGGGTTAAATTTATTCTCTCACGGCTCGGTATGTTTCAATGAAACCTCAGCATGCGATAAAATAACTTCTCTGTCACCTCCTAATCTCTGATTCCCAGCAGACACTGGACCGACTCCCATGAACATCAGGAGCGAACACAGTTACTTCCGGTGAAAAAGTGCTGAATGAAGTTTCAGTTCTCACCGGTTTCACCTCCTTAATTTTCTCCATTTTTTTTTTCTTACTTTCTGGGTGGACTTTGGTGACTTGTGAATTAGAGGAGAGTGAATGTGGCTCCTGATGCGACAGTGTGAGCCTAACTCAAATGGGTCGTAACGAAACTGATCCAGGAGATAAGGGAGGCGAGACTAAGTGCGTTTCAATTTTCAATGAACGTTGGAAGTCTCACTGAATTTCCTCTCAGTGGGTTAAATTGTGCATTTTCAGGGGTGAAAATTTATTTAATCTGGTATTTCCATATTTATTTCGTTTAAAATACGGTACTTCAGGGAAATTATAATGTGATTAAAATTTCCATCAGTTGTTGTATTCAAATTTTTAACATTGGAGATGGAAATTTTTGAGGGTGTAGCTCCGTGGTTCTCATACCGTTGAACAGCCCAGTACTGGGGTGGGAGAATGAGTGCCATTCAGCAGACAATGGATCCCACAAATCCTGTGGTAGGGGTGAGAGAGGGTAGAGAGACTGCTAGTTCCTGCATCCAGTATTCCAAACCCTATGACATAGTATTTGTTCGCTTTCTGCGTTGGATCTGCTCGTTCGAGCCATTAGCAAACCCCCTCTCTCCCTCACCCCCTGATCCCTATTCCACCCCTGCGCTATTGTAAATGACTTTGTTCGAGAAGCTTGTTTGAATAATATATCCACCAGAAATTCATTAATTGTTAATTTACGTTTCATTTGATGTGAATTTATGGAGGCGAAGGATTGAGCTTAATTCCACAAAAAATGGCGTTATTCGGATGCCATTTTTCACCGCTATTTTTGAAGATGCGGAATAATTTTTAATGAGGAAACTTTTCATGGAATTAACATCTCAAATATAAAATTTTCATTTTTTCCAATTTTCACCTGAACATTAGATTTCTCGAATTCTCTCATTGTCACCTACTTTGTACGAAACTTGTAACGTGTCACGTGACATTTGCCAGTACGTTTACCATTCGACAAATTGTCGGCACGTGAGTCAGTTGAAAATGGCCGGTGGATAAAAGGCACAATGGGAAAAGGGGTGAGGGTGGGGGGGGGGGGGTGAGAATGGATTTCTTGAGATTGCACGGGATATCCGGTATCGTGCCGATCGCTGTCTCGAGCACTTGGGTGTGACGCACACGTGAATTGTTTTACTCAGTGACATCAGGATGTGCTGGCATTTACTGACAGTATATCCGAGTTATACAGACACTGATGAACTTGTTTATCATGAATGAAGTACACTGGCTTGAGTTGTGCACTTGTGGGCCTCTTCAAGTTGCCCCATCACGAGTTTATCGAGTGCCAAACACTTTCGAGATATTGGTAGCTCGTGGGTTCCGTGAAATTTCAAGGGGGTGAGGGGGATGTTGGCACTCCGTCGAGAGTAAGGTTTGATAACAGATGTGATTGAACTTCCTGGGGGCGGGTGAATGGGTGAAGTGAAGGAAATGTCAGGTTGTGGAGGTGAATTGGAAATTCTTCTTATCAATAATTTTTTTTTAAATATTAAAATATGTTGAAAATGTTTTTTTAATTTTTCACTGGTTGATGGACTGACCTGTCGTGTCGTCCATCCGGTCACTGGGTGGAAATTGCGATGGGTTAGTGGCAGGGAAGCTTTAGAAAATTTCGGGGAGAAATGCCCGTGGGATAAAGAATTTTTATGCTGGACGATGCATTATACATGAAAGTCCCTCATGTTTTTTTTTTGAAGATAAACAGGGAATGGGTATGAAAATATGTACTGACCTGTCGGTGGAACAAAAGCGAACAGAACCTTCCAGAATATGGTGAGTGAGTGCATGAGGTAATCAGCGAATGATGGAGATGAAACTCTAGCCTCACCCGACTCATCCTCCTCACCATCGTCACCACCACTGACCGTCACAGCCTCCGTAAATTGTTCTTTCCAGGAACTCGTACCTGAAATTTAATTAACAGTTAATTTACAAATTGAGGGGATTTATTTTTAATAGAATTGCGGAGTAACTGAAATATATAACAACATTATGAATTATATGATGCTTTAAAAAATGTTTTACTAATTTTTTTGAGGTGGGATTTTTTCACTCGTGTCTTATCTCATCCCTAGAAATATCTGAAGTTCATATAAATAACCGTTCATTTATCCTTCAGTACCTCCATCCCATATCCCAGAAATACATTCCATCAGAAATGCCTCACCGAATTCCGTATTTCACCTCCACCCAGAGATCGATCGGTATAACCTCATCAGAGGAATCTCATTCGATAAACGGAATGTCAAAAAAATTTTACAAAACAAATTCACCCGTCTCTGGACTGATACGAGAATGATTTGTCCTCGGATAATCGTAAACCTCATTTCCCTGACAAAAAAAAAATGTTTACAAAACCGGGGTTTCATCCCCTGAACACGATTTTTCAGAACTAAAACAGGGTCGAACAATAAAGGCGTGAAAAGCAGCGCCGTTGGTCAATCGATTCGCTGCACACGGGAGTTATCGTCTCTGGTGAGCGTTTACGACTCACCAGACTGTCACGATGAGTTTCCAGTGTGATATAGCCACATGCACCCTGAAACTCTTCATTCTTTGACATTCTCTTCAACGAGATGGGAGTGTTTACTGCTCTGCGGTACCATTATGTGGTACGAGACGGTGAAACGTCTGACTAGGCTGTGAAACTTGTTTTATGATTTTTTTTTTGTAGACCTAAATATTTAAAGAGGAGGTTCATGTATCAACGTAAGTTTCAGGGTTTGTTGGGGTAGACAGAAAAAAAATTACGTCAAATAATCTTTAAAGATCACGTGCTGGAGGTAATTTTCACCTGAAATTACGGAACAGTTACGCCCTTTTTCAATGAATTTTCAGGAAAAACTATGAAACGTTCAGTAAAAAAAATGTGTAATGTTCGATAATTTTTACTGACTGTTGTTTTCACCAGTAAATTATGTACTAGTTACTTAATATTTAAATAATTTTTCTTTCTGTAAATTCTAAAAAGAATATATTGAAAAAAAGATATGAGAATCACATGAAATTTAATCGATTGAGAGTAAAATCGATCGATATGAAAAAAGACATCATGAGCAACGTCAAGTTCATCGACAAAAGATACTAAAGTGCCAATAACAGCTGGGGAAATACAAAAAGGGAGGGAAAGTAGAGGAGGTACGATTAATGGCAGACGAGATACGACCAAAGTCCCCTCGGGCATAAAAACTTAGGCCTATCACGTGGTGCAATGCGAAATGGAGACTTCAAGTCACGAAATACTTCTTTCGTTATTTTTTTTTTGTCAGTTTGATCTGTCAATAGAAATATAAATATCGTGACAAGGGCTCACCGAGGAGAATCGAAGCGTTGGCGCGCTGTACGAGCTTGTCGACAGTGTTCTTGAACTCCTTTGATTCTTTGATCCTGATTTGAGCAGTTGATACGTCACCCAATCTTGGCCTACCCAACAGCGCCATTTTTTCCTCGTCCGTACGGTCCTCCGGGGCCTTCAGTTCTGCTGATGCAGCTAGTCCTGCCTCGGCTGGTGAACAAAAATTAAAATGACAATTAATAATCGCGATAAAATAAATCAATAAACACCAACTCAATCCACATTTTCCTGCATTACTGGAGGAACATCGCGTTCATGATGAAATATCTTCAAACCCATGGGATCCATCGAAAATTGTCAAAAGACATTTTCTGTAGAGAATTAAATTCTCCACAATTATGGTCTTATGACATTTTCGTCTAACTCCAACGGTTTTCGAGCTATTCGTGAAAAAGTAATGGGATCAAAATTTAGAATTTGTAGTTTTTCTAAAACTACTTTGTTCCTCCATTTGCAGTTTTTATATTTCGATTCTGTATCACCCAGTACACGATCGAATACCATTTTATGACTCCTTGAGGACTCATTCCAGGCACACAAACTTTCGTGTTGCAAAGCTATCCACAATTGTAGTTAATGTGTCGAGTCTTTTTCTCTTTCTTCACGACTCTTCCCCCCCTTTCTCTCCTCCACCGCTCACCCCTCCTCTCCCCCCCGCCCCCTTTGCACTTTGCATCGATTGTTATATGAATTATGCGAAGAACCGAGGCCACCATGATGGTCCGACTGTGTACCGGGCTTTACATTACTTTTATTTTCTCTCTACATCCATATTTTCACTCCCTCTCCTCGTTTATGTACAGATTCAATGTATATCTATATCTAATAGTGTGTCTGCATTTATATTTCGCTTAGTGCACTCTCGTAAATTCTATTCTGTAACCCTATACTGGGTCACCTAGACACCCGGTACTATCGCAATTTAATTTCTACGGTTCTAAAGTCACTTAACGTTATTTACAAATTTAACCAGGTGCTTTTACCTTTTTTTTTTATTCTCTTTATTTTCAAAGTGAAATGGAGTGAGCAGAGTAATTGAATGATTTTGTTTATGGATGTGCCTTTGGTCGGCTTGTTTTATTTATGCATAAGCAAATAATAATCTAGTGGTGGCAAAATACTTTGGGGATGAAGTATTCAGATGTGGATTTTAATTGAAATAATTTCAAAGGGACTGCGATTATTGCATAAATAGTCAACTATTTTACTCAAAGATGTGTAAATATTTTTTTTTGCGGAGAAATTGTTGAAAACATTTTTTATATGTATTTTTTCTTTGGAGGAAAAATATTGCTCTGGTTTATTTTGATCCCATATCTATCATCCCAGAATTACCATTCCCTCATTGTCAAACGTTTCAGGGCCAAGAGTTCACGAGCAATCGATTCACCTCGCTCCCTCGCTAATAAAAACGAAAGATCTGAAAATATTAGCATCGCAACTTGAGCATCAGGTGCCCTGAGTAATGATTAAACTAGAAATTTTTGCAAAAAATTTGCGTTTGAGTGGTGGAAAGAATTTCAATTCTTTGATTATTAAAAAATTCTATTGTGAAATATTTTTTAGAGATTTCTGATAAAATTTTTGGGGATTTTCCAAAAATTGCTTTCGGTATCTCGAATAATGCGAAAAGCCCTACTGACAAGCCACTACCTTCAAAAAGACAGCAGACTACCCCTGGAGATAACTCTCCACTCACCCCCCCCCCTTCCACCCCCTCTGTAAAAACTTCTGGGACCGATGTTTACGCACGAGGATATCCCCACGCGATCTAAACAATACAAATCCAGACGTCAAACAACAATTTCGTCAAGTTTATTTATCCTTTAAAAAAAAAAAACACGTGGGCTGACTTGAAACTAAACTCCGGCTGATTGCGCCTGATTCTGGTGTATCGAGGACACGAGAATCGATACCTGACATTTAAAAGCTCACGTTGCACCCCACGACACTGACTATCCGGCTTTTTTTTTTTTTTTTATCGTTTGGGGCGCAATATTTTATACTGGGGTTTCTGTTGCACTCTGGCGATGACTGAAGGCTATATTTCATGGGTTACATTCATCTTGTTAGGGGGAGGTAGGAGGTAGGATCATCAATCATTCAAGAAAGGCAGCTCAGGTATTCATGGAACAGTGGGATGGGGAAGGGAGGAATTTCAGTTTCCGGTGGGGGAGGTTGGAAGGGATGACTAATTAAGAAAATTTGGGGGAAAAGTTTTTGTTTCATTTGGGGGTGAAATGATAGTTTTTGTTCGAAAAGTCATGACGTGGTTGACCAAATCATTTGGCTCTTGAATTTATGAGTTTTTGAGGAGTGACAAATTTGGAATTGAATTAAAAAATATCTGAGGCTTATGGTAAATTTTTTAAAATCTTGTCTGGCCCTAAAGGTCGTTTGGGCCTTCAATCTCATGGATTTTATTTTATTTTTAATTTCACGAGGTCTTTGTCATTTTCAAAATAAAACCTGACTCATACAAATCGTATCACTCGATCACTATGATATCCATTTCCTTCTGATACAATTAATTTTCATTAATTAATTTTGGTGAAGGGAGAATCGTGAAAAATTGTGTAGCTCAACTTGGGGATGGGCTTGAACAATTAATCACTTGATTCACTCGTTAACAATGATACTGGTATCGAGTTTGTGTAATCCTTGAACGACAATCGACCTTGTATCATGTGATTGTCCCACCCCCCTGAGTACAATAATCGACCTATTAATCTACCTAAGGACACCAGGTGGTAGGTTGACTAATGCCAACAGCAATCGATTCCTTCCATTCAAGGAAATCGACAATGGGGTTCAATGAGTTGGATTTAATTCTCTTTTTATTACGGTGGCTTTATGATTTCGGTGATTGAAGGCTTTCTAATGAATGATTCATCAGTTTCCGAACAATGAGAGAAAAAATCCGAGGATTTCTGTTGAATATCTTTTTTGTGATAAAAAGCTTTTGTTTATGTGGCTTTTTCGAGAAAATGACGAGGTCGATTAACTCGCAGTTAATTCATCAATTAAAATTATTAATTTTAAATGGATCAATAATTCTCGGAGGAACGTCTCCTTCAAGAACATCCACCCACCCCCTTCGACCCCTCTTTTTCGAAGAATTTCTGAGACCCTGAGAATATTCTCAGAATAATGGAGCCATTATTTTCGACTCATCTCCTCTCATGTTGCTTCCACCCTCTCCCTCCCCCTAAAAAAAATCCTCTTGCAACCCTAGACCCATTCACAACCACTGCGCGTCCACCCCGAGAGTGCACTTCCGTTGACTCTGGCAATCTCCTCCCCCCTACCCCTCTTCTGATTGGAGATAAAGTGTATAATGAGAGACAGGGACAAATGTCCTCATATCTTCCATTCCTAATTCACCTAGACAATTCATCCCTAGGATGTTAAATAAATTCTGATATCACTGACGTCCTCGAAAATACGTCACCTCCGTTGGAATTTCACAGTTTGAATATTTCAGAGACTCCCTGAACCCCGGTTTCGCCGCTGGTAGAGGGTGAACATTTTTTTTTCCCCCTAAGCTCAGAAGTTTCACATATTTCCTTTTTCCCGGGGTAATAAGAGGATTTCACGAGAGTTTGAATCCACATCCGTTTATTTCTCAAACTCATCCTGCATTCTAGCACCATGACTCGGAGAAAAGTAAGTTCGAATAATGTTTACTGATCGATTTACATGAATTCACGAGTACAAAGGGGAGAGGGATGCGCAGAGGCTGTCGTAATGGATGCAAATGGAATGACAATGTGAGATTATTTGGGGGATTTTGGGAGGAATGGTTTTTCATTATGGGGAGAGAAAAATTTGTGAAAAATTACGTGACAGTTACGTAATCTGTTAGTTGAAAGAATTTTACAATTTGGTAAAAATTTGTTGAACAGTTACGTATTTTTTCATGGAATGTTCAGGAAAAAGTTCAGAAAATGAATGGAATTTTCAGTGAATAAATGTGTAATTTTTACTGAATACTGGTTTCACTGACACATTACCGAACACACAATTAATTTTTAATGAGTTTTCCTCTCGTGAAAAATAGAAAAATTTTTTTAATGAATTTTCCTCTCGTGAAAATCAGAAAAAAATTTTTAATGAATTTTTTCTGTAATTTCCGGGTGACATTTCGGTGTGGAAAATTATACGGAATTTTTTTTACTGTTTTTTGGACTTCACTTCGTCGACATAATTCAAAAATTCTGATATGTCAACCATCACAAAGTTTCAATTTAGAAATAAAAAACACCTGCAGACTCCACACTGATATGAAATAAAATATTATTGGAATTTGAAACAAGAGCAATATCGAGGGTTGAATTGATTTCCCAACGAAGGTCCGCTTTCTCTCGTGGAATTGTTTATGGTCCTGGGGTGAAGCCCTGAAGCCAGGGGCAGTGGGAGAAATAAATACATGAAATATACATTTGGCTCTTCTTGATTTACTCGGTGTATCTATTGGGGTTGAGTTCAAATTCATGGCTGGGGTGAATTAGTTTTGTTTTGAATTGTGAGGGTGTGTTGACGCTACCCACCAACTATTGCCATTCGATATTTGCATTTTTGATGACATAAAAATTTACGCGAATGAATAAACAGTGAAGTGCAACTATACGATATGGTCGAGGGTGATTGGAGGGCTATTTGAAGGATTTTAAGGGTGATCAGTTGAATCGTTTTATCCTCAGTTGTATTTGGAAATAAATTCGTTTTACACGTGCATTAACAACGTGGGAATTTTGGCATTTATGTTCATTAATCTGAAAAAAATGTTTAAAAACATTTTTTGTCGTCTATCGGCGTCTCAATAGTTTATTAGTACCATTAATATTCATTTACTTAAAAAACCCCAGTCGCCAGATTTCTTTTCCCCCTATTTTCCAATTATACAATAATATTTTCAAACGACTCGTCATTAACTCATCTAAATAATTAAAAAAATAATAAACATAGAATCTTATAAAATTCCTCAGTGATCCATCCATTTCCTCGTATATTCAATTCTCAGAGGAATTCTCGTCATTTTTCATTCCCCCGTTCATCACCAACTTTAATAAAAAAAAAAATAAGAATAATTTCCATGATTCATATGAAAATGTCTTGCTTCTCGAGTCACGAGTGTAATGAAATTTTTTTATTACATTTTTACGTACGAATGTTTATTTATGGCGTTACATCTCCAGGGGTAATAATCACGAAGGCAGTGGTGTGGTGGTGGCAGGGGGGGAGGGAGGGGAAGGGGATGGAGGTTTGGAAAAAAAATCCCAGAAGGAGGAAGTAGAGCCGAGAATGAGGGAAAGGCCAGAGGGAGCCCAGTACAAATGGCAGCCGGAGGTGAGTGGCGCTTTTGTGTTGACTTCCTAGGGTAGTTCACCCAGTTGAACTGGGGGGATGAGTATAAGTTTCTTGTTACCGTCAAAGGAGAGATTTTCAGCCGTGATTCTACACAGTCGTAACTGAAAGCGTTACACTACCCTGGGATATTTGCGCTTTTATTGTTTAAAACGTTGAGCAATGAATTTTCTCGTCAGAAGGGGGGTGGGGGGTGGGGATGGATGGCGGTGGTAAGGGGGATGGGGGGACAGTGAAATAAATGCGAACACTCCATTGTCACTCGGTATTTAATTATGGAAATGCTTTTGATTGTTCGTTCTGAAACCACTTATTATCAAGATGGTTTTTAAGTGAATGGAATTATGAAAATTAATTTATTTGAAAAATGTTGAGTTTTTTTTTTGAATTTAGAATTACTTGAGTAATTAATTAACTGGTAATGGAGTTACTAATAGTGAAGAGTATGTAGATATATATTTTTTTCAGTTGAATTGTAAATGGAAAAAATGTCTTGACGAAAATTCCCGGCTGATCGATAAATTAATCGTTAAATGAATTGTTTCAGTAAATTGTCGGTTTTTGTAATTAAAAATAGTGAAGAAAATTCAGTGAATTGAAAAAAATAATTAATGATCCCGGGGCACATCGCAAACAATTAAAATCCAATGATGGCAAAAGCCTGGAATGAAAACCAGTGGAAGAATTGTAAAAAGTCAGACATATCTGAGACCCTGGGAATTTCTCATTCCCATGAGTCGCTCAGCTCTCAGCAACCTTGGAGCCACTGCTAAAGCGGATTTTCCAGTGAGAAGAAGAATTGCATGAGAGAGTGTATGAAAGCACAACAGGGAAATACTCGATACCTTCGTTGAGAATAAAGGAGACGTTCATGTCGAAATGGTATATTGGTGGGAAAAAGAATTGGAGTGGTCTCGAATTACACTTGGATGAAATGTCTCTTGTTTCCTCGACTTTTTTCGTCATCCATTTTCTCAGTGGAATAGTTTCTCCGAGCTCTCTATTTAGTCCCCAAATTTTTTTCAAATAAGTTTGACAAAATCTACAGAAAATATTCGCAACTAAAAAATCATAATAAATAAAAAACCAGTGGATTAATAAAATAAATATTTCCTCCCTGAATTATCATCGATTCCGAATCTATTTAATTCGATAAACGCATAGAATTTAACCACTGGCAGTAGTAAAACCCCAGTTGGGCCAGCCATTTCCCAGACTTTTTATTTTATTTTCGTAAAACCCGTTGGGCTGACACTCGGCGCCTCAGCCGCTTGTGATTAATTTTTATTGGTCCTCGGTTCTCTCACTATCGCTACGTTTAACTAGCTGTGACCCCTCTCCTACCCCCTGCCGCCCCCACACTGAATTAATTCCTCTCCTGTAGTATCTCGTGTAATCCAGTTGAGCACTTGATAAAAATCGAGGGAAAAAAAAAAGTCGACGATGAAAAAATAGAAAAACGTCACAAACATTTTATGCAAAAAATCGGGAAAGAGATGAATCACTTAAAAATATGAAACCTGCGGTTTACTAAACAACTTTTCTTCAACTTCATTCTTTACTCAGTGAGATAATTACTTGCTTTTTTATTCAGTGCTTGAGTCAACCCTCATCTGCATAATTATAGCAGATTCGAATTTAATTATCTCATCCATTTTTTTCATCAACATTATTTTTTTCCTTCTTCATTTGTATTAAAATAAAATATTGTGGATGTAATACATGAGCTGAGATACCAACAACAATATAAATTTTACAATTCATGAAAGCAATCAGCTCCAGCTAAAAATTCTAATTTACAAAGATGCCGCGAGTCACGCAGAAAAACTTTTTTGTACTCCCTTTTCCCTGGGTAGCATTTACAACGAGAGTGAAAATTGTCCCCTAGATTATTATCAGTGGGAATATACTTTCGAATGTGGGTCATCGAGCTGGAGAAATCCATTACGAAGGGAAGGAGATGAGTAAAAAAAAAATGGAACAAAAAATGTTGACGCGTAAAAACCAGTGCAAAAATGTGAGTAATATTTGTCCCCCTCTGCCGATACATTTTTATTATTTTCCTGTTCACAAAGGCAAAGGTAACAAAGGGAGAGGAAAGGAGGGAGTGGCGGTGGCAGGGGGGAGGGGGAGGGGGAGGTGAAGAAATTGTACCTGAGAGATTTTACAAAAAATTTATATATGAAATTAAAATTATTTTCTTTCGTTTATGAAAAAAAAATACTAATAATGACATTCGCTGACGGATTAAGGGAATAATTGCGTTATTATTACTGGTCATTTCTCACTGGATACAATATTCCTGGACATCCGTGAGAGGCTGGAAAATTGTCACGAGAGATGGTGAAATGAGAGGGGAGTCGTAATTACTCGGTCACAGCAGTTGTTGAGCGGTTGCTAAAGCTCAATGGGTGGCTCCTTGGTACAATGGAGCCGGTGTTAGAGGGTTTGTGCCATTGATTTTCGTCAAGGGTTCATTTTGAGTGGCAGGAAACGACGTGAAAGAGACGACAAAGGAGTGGAAAAACCAATTACGAAAGTTTCAGATGTGTTGTCCATTTTATTTCTTCATTCTCGTGAAATATTTTCATGCCAGATGATGGAGTCGAGGAATGGGAGCACGGAAATATCTGTCGGTGAATAGTTTAATACGTATTTTTTCCCCAGTGGATTTATTATACAGAGAAATATTCGATGAAAATTACGGACATTTTCCGTAGTTCCGAAACGACATTTAAATTTACGGAGCTGTCGTGGAATTTTTCCGGAGCTTTTCGCAGGGATGAGTAATAAATTTTTTATTTTAAAAATTAACCCAAAGAAACTGCATGAAAAAATAAAAATTTAATTAGCTTCATTAGATTTATAAATGAGAACCCGAGAATACGAAAGCGTTAGAATCGTTTTATAACGCAATCGTTCTCCACAATTTCCCTAATTAATTATTTCGAAGTCAAGGACGTACTTGGGGTGAAAAACAACGTTCGATCGTGTGAAAAATGATTTTTCCCCCGGAAGAATTCTGGCTTTTGAATAAAAAAAAAAATCTTCCATCCCCTTTTCTCGTCTTAATCCATTCTCGGCAATTAATCACCCCCGTATTTTCCCTCTGTCTCGAGAAATTAAAATTTACGGGGTGTATT
Source organism: Diachasmimorpha longicaudata (assembly GCF_034640455.1). Lineage (NCBI taxonomy): Eukaryota > Metazoa > Arthropoda > Insecta > Hymenoptera > Braconidae > Diachasmimorpha > Diachasmimorpha longicaudata. The sequence goes on from NC_087240.1 coordinate 3,935,436, forward strand.
TCCAAATGGATATTACCAGTAATGGAGAACTTTTCCTGTTTTACGCGAGTTTCTCTTATCACTTAGTGAGTATGCGTGACGAAGATCCATAAACACACCTCCGGCCGTCACTATTTTTCATAGGGTGAACTGAAAATGCCGGGATTTACGTTACTCTGATGGAAATTAATGGTAAAAGAGGAGTAAAAAAAATGAACTGAAAAACAATCAACTCGAGTTGGGGAGGGATGCTAAACAGCTTTGTGAGGGTGTTGATGGTTTAATGCTCATCGATTAACATGCGGTTGATAGTAATTAGTCAAGATGCTCGGGATATTTCATGAGGCATTTTATTTCCACCCTCGGCTGATGGATTGCACGATTTAAAGTTGATTTTAGTTATCCTTCAGACTCACTCGAGTCCCGTTCACCCATTTTTTTTTTCTTTCTCATCTGCGCTTGCCAGCTTCATCCGCGGGGGGGAGGGGGAGTGAGAAAGGGAGGGATTAGTTTCCCCTCTGGATGTGCCGCGAACAAAGGGATGCGACCCTTCGATTTATCGCTTCCAAAGTTTTTTTTTTCACTTCTAACTCTTTCCCCTGACGTTCCGCTGGAATTAAATTCCCGGGGGTATGAATGGGGTGGGAGATATTCTGAGAATCCAACGGAGTCAAAACAACACTAGAAAAAAATGCCTATTGATTGGAAATATTGTTGTTTGTGAAGTTCAATGAGATTTTTTTTCTATTGATTTCGGGTAATTGATTGATTTACAGTGGATTTTCCCTGAAGACTAAAAAAAAGTTTTTCCATCATATTATTGCTATTTCCCTGTCGTTTTTTATTTTCTACATCCCCTGGTTCTATCCCCCCTCCAATAATATCGTTAGAACGATTCTAAAACATTCAAATAAATATTTTTATTTTTTTCTGAATCCGTCTTTCCTCCGGACATTGTTGTAAAATTCCACCGCAATTCCGTTACAATAGCCCTTCGTTATATAATCTCTCAACACTCTCCAAAATTTATTAAAAAAAAAAAAAACTCCCGTGTCAAAGGTGTTGTGAAAAACCACAGGATAAAAAAAACCAGCGTGAGATAATGCGGTTAAAATACCGTTGCATATACATGAGATAAAAGCGTTGAAGATGTAGTGGGATGAGTGCGTCAGTGCCTTTCGCACTCTGTGCATGTGTACAATAGTCTGTAGTTGTGCATGTGTCACACCTCCCTGGTCCCTCGTAATATGCAAATCGTAAAATGGAGAGGACAAGAATTGTCCGAGAGAAAACAAGAGCTGTGGAAAATGAAAGAGGAAAAAAAAAATATTGAAAAAAAAAAAAAGAACTTTTTCTCCAACGAAATCAGATAATGAAGTTTTTCTCCCCCAAGTTTTTATTCCCCTTTCCGGTGGGATATGGCGATCGAGATGATTTCATCTGCACTAATTTCCTCGTCACAGGCGGGATTAAATTACCTCTGAAGTATCCAATTTTTTTTCTCTCTCCCTTCGTGAAGAGCGAAATTTCATTGTTTTTTTTTTAATAGAAAAAAAATCTAATTAATTCGTGAAAAATTTTTCCTCACTGCAGTGTCTAGCAAAAATATTTTACTGCTGTTGGGATTACAATGGGAGGTCTGTGTGAGCTTTTACGTGCAATTTATTCTGCGAATAGTGGCGCTGTTATGCTTAAGCAGCAAAAGTATCAGTAGAAAATATTGAAAAAAAAAAAAGCAAGAAAATTCAACTGAATTTCGTCTCACGTTTTTCACGGGGTATCTTCAGATCTGGGAGAGACGGGAGAATTGGCTTTAAACAGTTTTTTATAGAGAGCTTTATGGGGTAGTAAAATGGGTAATGGGAAATTTTTTGTATCTCTTTTAGATTCTGAGATATTTAATGAAAAGTGAAGAAGTTGAATTTTTTCAACATTTTTCCACTGAACTTTCGTTATCTTTAGTTCTTCACTCGTTTTTTTAAATGAACTTACGGCCAGTCGCCAGGGTGCAGTCCACGTTGATAATTAGGAGGGCGTGTTGATAAATAATTATTGGAGACACACCATGAGATCAGTTCTCTTAACTCTTATTTTTATTTCTACACTCATCTATTTTTCTAATCATTCTCCATTAAGTCCATTAATTGTTGAATTATTTAGGTAATGAGTGGTTTCAGGGAAATATTTTATCAAATACAGAACAGAAAGCTACTGGATTTTTTTTTATTAATTTGAGTTAATCAAAATTGAGTCCAGAGTCTTCAACAAAAAAAATTCCCTGCGAATTATTTACCGAACCCACTTGTTCCCCAGATAATTCAAATTTCTTTAATAATTTCCCACTCTATCAAGACGTTATATTAGAAAATTGAAAAATCGAATCTTTCTCAGGAAAAAAATTTTAATCTTAGAGTACCTATCACTCTCCTGTACAATTATAACCCCATAAAATATCCCATAATTATCTCTGTACAAATGAAAGTGGAAATAAACTCAGGAGAAAAATATTTGAATGTTAAATAAGCATTTGGGGTTTTTCACTCTTAAGTACCACCAAATGGATTTTTTTTTTACCCCTCGGTAAAGAAAGAACTCGGGGACTGCTCTCGTTTTTCATTTAAAACTTAAATTGCATCGTTCGTTGGTGGTCCCTGAGAGGTCTCTCTTCCCTCTTCAGTTGAAAGCGAAATAGAAAAAATAAGCTGAAGAGAAAAGGGCGCGAGAGGCGATAAAACAACTAGGTAGCATAGCATTTTATCATGATTAACTGTCACCCTTTCCACCCTCGAGGAAACTATCTCCAGCTTCCGGTTAATTACAGCGACTTGAGGCGATTGATGGATTAATAATTCCGAGTGAAAGATTCGATTTTCAAAATTGTTTCTCTTAACTGTGAGGTCATTCAATGTTTCTCTAGATATTTTGAGACGACTGGGGGCTGATTAATTAATTAATTAATTTTTTTAATGATTGAATGATGGAGAGACTCACCTCCTTGCAGCTGGGGCTCTCCTAACTCCACGTAGAAGAGAGCATCCTTCTCGTAGGAGTCCTCTTCGATGATTGTGAGCATTATCGTCTTTCTGCAAAATTTTAAAAATTCAATTTTTATTTATTTTTTTTTGCGTATTTTCGAGGTATTTGTTTATCAATTTTTTTCCCGTGTATTTTCGCACTTTTCGGCGAATTGAATTGAGATGAGAAACCCGCTAATTGATATCGGGAATTGTATTTTATAGTCTCAAATATTTGGTTGTGAACATCGAGAGCGCACGTGGGTTTTATTAAAGAGACGCGATTTAATTGAATTTGGAATTTGTTTTCTCTCTATGGAAAATTTTATAGCATGAGATGAACATTTTCCGGATAATTGAATTTTTTTTCTCATTACGAAAAAATTAAAATACACGAGAGGATTTTTTTACTCGAAAAAAAATGATTGAAAGTTATTTTCGAAAATAATATCTCTTTCTGGATAAATATCTCGTGATGGAGTGTTCCTACGACGAAAATACATAAAATCGTTTTTGAAGCTCTTGAAATTATCAACAAAAAATATTTTATAACATTTTTTCTTGGAATCGTCCATTATCGAGATAATCCGATTAAAATTTTTGAAAATTATAATTCTATTCTACCATATCTCATAGAGATACTTCGTTCATTCCCTCCCCCATGTAATTACCCTCTTTAATCATCGATTCACCGTATCATTCGATCCTCCCTCTCCAGTACCGCATTATGAGCCTGAATTTACCCCATCAAATTGGTGAATAAACTTTCACTCGACGGATGTTAAGTTGCACTAATGATTACAGTCTGTGTGTGCACTAGTCGAGCCGATTATGGTACAGCGTAAACTCGGGATTTTGAACATGATAAACGGTAATGGTGGCGAGCTCGATATATTACAAAGGGGGTGGTTTCCACTGAGTTGATGGAAAATTCATGCGGGACAGGGATAATTTTCTAGTTAAGTACATTGAGGGGTAATTTATAATTTTAATGAAAAATCGAATTATCCGAAGGGAAATGTAATCCTGAAATCGATGCGAAATAGCCTCATTGTTCAATTTCCCCGAAGACAATTTTTTATCAAAATTCAATCAATTAAAATTCGATTAAAATTATTAAATGCGGGAAAATCTCTTTATGTTGATTTTTTTTTTCGTTCCCCTCCGGCGTTGAAGCTCTCGGTATCGCAGCCTTTATTTATTTATTGAAACTCGACCGCTTGTTGGTTTGACCGATGCAAGAAAGCCCAGGTGATATCCCCTGTGGCTGCCGAGAGAGAAATGTAAGCCCAGCCCGATAGAGGTGTCACCTCGGGGACCAACGACCAGACAAATTCGATTTACCCCGATAGCCATGGAATATGGAGGGCTTCACTGGCAAATCGGTAAGGTCGTAACCCTTCCGTAATCGTCGATTCCGTCATCACACGGTGTGAAAAACTATTTAAAAATAACGTACTTATTTCGTTATCTGCCAGTAAAAATATTATCTGGGTAAAATGACGGGACAGTTACGCCCTTTTTTAATGAACCTTCAGAAAAAAGGTTCAAAACCTTCCAGAAAAGGTATAGAAGGCTCCATGCAGAGGTGAATTCCACACAGAAATAAATTTTAAATAAAAATTAAACCTCCAGGGGGTGAAATAAGGGACGAAGGTTAGTTTAATCCCAAAAATTATCCCCCCCCTCCCCCAAGTCTAATTTCTCTAACAAAACTTGACCTAAAAGGTCTCTAGAGGTCTAATAGTTACCCAAAATTTTTTTTTTGCCCAAAGTGGAAATAAAAATCTCAACTTTTCGGGTGTTACGTCCGAAAAAACTAAATTTGCAATCGAGGACTATAAAGTAGGTGAACTCACACGTGAAAAAGTTTGCTGTGGGAATTCAAGTATCAAAGAACTTTCAGGAGCACTATTGACAAGCTCATAGAGTGCGTTATCGCCTCTATTCTCCCCGGTGGTGCCTTGTCACGATATTTATATTCCGATGAAAGTAAAAATGACAAAAGAAAGAAATAACGAAAGAAGCATTTCGTGACTTGAACTCACGATTTCTCATTGTACCAAGTGATAGGTCTGAGATTTGATGCCCGAGGGCGCTTCAGTCGTATCCCGTCTGCCATTGTTCGTACCTCCTCCACTTTGCCAGGGTCTTTGTGTTTCCCCAGCTGTTATTGGCACTTTAGTATCTATTGTCGATGCACTTGACTTTTTTCGTGATGCCTTTTTTCCATGTCGTTCGATTTTACTGGAGTTTCGCTTGGTTATTTCCAGGGGGTGGAGTATTGGGAGGGTTAGGATTGAATAAACATATTCCGGTTCCTGTGGAGGGGTTTATGACCTCAGTTCGCCCGGTTTGAGGGCAGTTTCCGAGCCTAGGAACATGAATTTAGGGATTTGTGAATTTTTCATGTCCTCAACATGAAAATTCCTCTCAGTTGAGCTTCCAGGATTCTCTAAAAAGTCTCACCACTAGAAAAAAATGGACGATAAATGGCTTGTCTCAACCGCACTATTTTCCTCCTCTCAAAGAATTTCATACCCCAAGAATTTACGTAATAAAATCCCGTCGAAATAACGAGAATAACTCTGCCAAAAAAATTTCCAACCGAGCCACTGACGCTGGAAAACCCGCGACATTTTCAACTTTTCGGAAGTAAATAATGTGCCCGAGGTGCTCCCTTCCGGAAAGATCAAACGTCGAGACGTCTCACCGGCCCCTGGGGTGCATAAACTGGGAAGTAAAGAGACCCGAAATGAGGGACAATAACTACCACTGCCCTGAAATGAGTTTACATTCATTGACCGCAAGGAAAAATAATAACTCGGGATTAAAATTGTTTAAAAATTACGTGTCATATAATTTACCAGTAAAATGAGTATTCAGTAAAAATTACAAAAAAGTTACGTATTTTTTCACTGAACGTTTTGAACTATTTCCTGAAACTTCCCTGGAAAAGTGCGTCACTGTTCCATAATTTTTACCGAATATTTTTTTTACGGAATCGTCACATAATTTTTAAACAATTTTTTTTCTCTGTCTAACCGCAGGAGGAGTTTATTTCATTTAAATTAATTGATTATTTATCATTGCCTTTCTAAAAATCATTATTTGATGTTCAAATTTCCCGGAAATTGGTAATTGATATCTGAAAATCAGTGACATGTCCCTGAGGATGAGTGACATGCGATGGAAAACAAAAAAAAAAAATATTATTTTCCGTGTTCACCGCGGGTACATGCGGTGGATTCATCTCCGGCAGTTGTTGTGAGCAAAAATACAATCCCACCTATTTGCGTAGCTCTCATATACCTATTCTCTCATTCATCCTCCTCCTTGTCCATGGTCATTATGTTCGTGCCCATGAGTGGAATAATTGATGCTCATACGCCTCGTATGAATAATTAATTATGCCATGCGTTAATCAAACAGGAGTCCATGGTTTGTTGATGATATGATTTCATCATTTTTCATCGCTGAGATAGCGGTGGATAAGAGATGATAAAATAAAAGGGTTCAATTAAGGTAATTACTGACGATACCAGGGAATGCAAAATAATCTTTTTCGATAATTTTTATAATCATATTTTATTTAATCTATCGATTGAAAATATCTATCAAACATATGATGGGCAAGATATATTATATATTCACCTCAACATATTTACACAAACGTTTTAAATATTTTAGTTAAATAATAAATTAAATTTTCATGTCATTTAATTTTTTATATTTCAAAAAAACGAAAAGGAAAAACTTTATATTTTTTTAAAACAGAATTTCTCTTTGATTACATTTTTTATCTCGCCATTTGCATGTGATCTCGAAAAAATAAGGGGAAAAGAATAAAATATTGAAAAGAGGTTGGACCGAAGTAGATTAGCTAAATAGGTCTGGGATAATCTGTCTCAGAGAAACTTAAACCTGTGATATTAATCGGTGAAGTAGTTAGGGCTCTGCATTCGTCGTTTCGAGTATCGTGACAAAGTTTGATAAGACCTACTTGTACGACTGCCCTTTAATTATCAGGCTCACTCGGAATATTTTTTTTATATTTTTCAACTCACAACTCTAATGATAGCTGCATGATCCAGGCATCGGTGGGGTGGGTAGAAGGGCACAGGGGGGTGGGGGGGATGGAAAATATGTTTCTTGATTTTTAATGTCACGTTATGTCGTGAGAAGTTGTAACGACAAGTTGCTAACGACTTGTGTCAACTTCTCAGCAGTCTCGACACCTTTAACGTATGTTTTTTAAGTGCAACTAATGGTTGTAGCTGATCATCGATAGGGCATGATTTTGGTGGTTTTTTTTTTATCGAATGATGAATTGAATTTGAAAGTCGATGAGATTTTTTAAAATGGAGGCGAAGGGCCGGATGACGTCCAGTGATTTTAGAAGGGAAACACAATTTTTTAAAATTTAAAGTCTTTATCAGGATTTTAAATTCTCAAAAAAATTTCGATTGCATTTTTCGACTGAGGGAAATATTTTTAATATATATGTATTATATATACATATGTAGACTCATTCAATCGACTGCCTCTGTATCGCTACAAAGTCTGGAAGAATCGCAGATCAAAGTTATTGAGTTGAAAAGGTCGAAGAAAAAAAAAAATGAGAGAGAACAGAATAAAACTCGTGCCGGAAGACTTGTCACCATTGAAAAGGGATTCATCCTGAGAATGGAGAGAGGACAGAGTGGAAATCCTATTGAAGCACTGCACGATACCTTTCACCTCTCTTTCACTCGGAGCAACAGGAAAAAAAAAATAAAGGATAGACAGGGGAACAAAGGGAATGTCATTAACCTCATCTTTTTATTGGACAGCCTTCGAGTTTATTTGATAAGGATACAAGGAGTGCGAGGGGGAGGGGAGGGGGGTGGGAAGGTCGAGGGAAAACATTTCATTCAAGTATAATAACGGGAGCTCGTTGGAGAAGTTGACAACACCGCTGATTTATTGAAGTCGGGTGTCCCTGTCTCCTACTACTGAACATGATTTATAGTTCAGAATGAAATTCCAATTCACTATTTTCTGCGGTATTTTTCAGTAACAAATTTCAATTCTAGGGAAATTTATTGGTGAAATATGGGGAGATTGAGCCAGCAGATATTTTTGGAATTAATGAAAAATTCTCACAATTAAAAAAATAATAAAAAAAAAAGAGAAAAATGTGATGGAGTAAAAAATTGATTTTCTTCTGTTAATTTAATGGTCGTTTAGGGTTTTTTAAAATTATTTGGGGTGAATTTTTCCTCAATTATGAAGAATTTTCTCTGAAATTTTTCATTCATCATTATTGGCTGTCTAGATGAGTTTAAAATTTTCTCCTGGGGCATATTGGAATATCCGTACACTTGAATCGAATTTACGGGCTCCAATTTTCCCGATGATATCGTCATGCTACGTGACACGCCCGGAATATTCATCCGGACAGCTGGGGTATGCAATTTATCGGAAAACTTCGACATCTTCCGTAATACCGATAACCTTTTACCTTTGCAAAACAAAGGGGGGATGGGTTGATAGGGGGATTTTATAAACTCATCTTGACGCGGTAAAAATCGTGTGAAGGTTCGAAAATTTAGGTGAACTAACCCATTCCTTTGGTAAATATGTACTTTAGGATTTTTATATAATATAATCCTCGGTCTGGCTAGCTGATCAAATTCATAATTCGACCTTCTCTGGTACCTTCCACGTTGTCTCCAGGGACGGGGGTTGAGACCCGACTGTACGAGACTGAGTTTTCATCTGGATCCAAGTTTCGTGTGACACTACGTGTTTCACGACACCCTATCCGAGGAAGTTTTGGTCTATTCCCTTGATTCCATGATTACAGGAGCGGAGGAGATACGATGGGGGTGAATTTGTTTAAGAAATTTTGTTGACTCTCGGGAATATTGCGGGGATTTTAATTCCTGGGATAAGTTTTAATTTCATTTGTGAGAGTGGGTTTATTGGGGAGGAATATCAATGTGAAAGTAGGGATTGTTTCGTTGGAGAGAGAAGGGTAATTTCGAAGGGAAATTGCAGAATTTAATGAAATAAGAGGATACGTCCCAGCAGTTGTGACGCATTTCAATTGAAGATTTTATTTTTATGATCATTTCAGTAATATCAACAGAGTATAATTCAAGAAATACAGAAATAAGACTTTGAAATCTTCAATTTAATCATTTTTATATTATTTTTTAAGTATAATGTTTTTTTATTCTCAAATATAAAAACATTTCAGAGAAAAAAAAAATTAAAAAAAAGAGTTGATAATTTTTTTTTTGTCACAAATTGCTAAAGTTGGAATCGATATTTCGACAGCTGATGAGTTATGTCATAAGTTTTCCCCACCACCTGAATGTGATCGGTCGATTGAGTCCCTCCCCGAGTCCATGAGAACTTTGGCAAAAACTTTTGACGAATTTCTCTCTTTCTTTTTCTTTCACTTTAATATCCTCTTTCTCCTCTCGCATCCGTCCGTTGCAAGACTTTTATGCCCCTCGAAATGGCGGACAATTCTTGGATGCAAGCCGAGTCACCGTGGCGACCCTATCCTTCCTTATCTCGGCAAATGCCCCGGGAAACAAACGTGTGACTGGGATAGGGCATTCAGTGATACTAACCACCGAACAAAGTTCCCTAACTCCCTTCTTCCACGGCATTGTCGAGATTGTCTCGAGTACCGGGTCTTTCATTTGGATCCAAGTTTTGTCTCGCAATGTAGTCGCAGGGGTGTGAAATGACGCGAAAAAAAATTGCTCAATTACGGTGATTAGGGCTCCCAAAGACACCCTCACAGTCAACAAATTTTGAGCCTTCAGGTCACGAACAAATGAACTTGGAATTTGATTAATGATCGATTACTATTTCCATTGAGACAGTCAACGCAATTGTTTGACACCAGAATAAATTCGCAAATTATCGTATCAATTTCAAAACTTGAGTTCATATAAAAATTTGAAAAATACGATCGAAAACCGAGATATAAAAATTCTCTCTGACGTTGAAACTCTTCGACATTAAGATTTTATTACCGTAAAAAAAAAAAATAAAAAATGCATTAGAAAAAATTTCATACCAATTCTCTTGAGTGAAACAATTCAGTGGTTGAGTATCACCATCAACTCTGAAATTTAAATCTATTTTTACGTCCGCAGAAGTCGTAATAGTCGTTTTCAATTTTGTCTCGGTGATAAAAGGGACGAAATTCGCCTTTCAAATGAGCCCGAGTGTATATCCTGAGGATTCTCGGTAACTGGAACCACTGGGCTCACTTCTCCAGCAATCACTCCAGCGGTGGGTGGAGGGAGGGGGGAGAGGAGAGGTACAGAGAGGAAAAAACGAAGGGAGGAAAAATGCAAACGAATAGACGAGATGGAAAACGATGGCACGAGAGGGAGAGAGAGAGAGAGTTGGACGAGGGTGGGTGGAAGTGGGTGGGACTCAATGAGTTTCTGATTGATCTGAAAGACTAACTTTCTCATTCACTGGAGTTGACCTGAGAAAATTCAATTGATTGGGAGCAACGATGACAAATAAAAGGGCAACTCACGAGCTGTTAGTCGTAGTTAATTTCGCAAAATTATTTCAAGAATATTTTTTTATTTTAATGGTAATGATAGATAATAATTAAATAAGGTATTAAAAAAATTAAAAATAAATAAATAATGATAGGGAAAAATTTCAAATATGTCAACGGGATTTTTTTTGTATCACCGGGGAGTTTGTCCGGAGATCTCTCGTGATTTCTCTGGAGATTTCTGGAAGATATTCACCAGTCAAAAAATTTTCTACTGTGGTATTAAAAAAAAATGTAGGATTGTGATTGCCTCGAGGATTCATCCTAAAATTTTTATATTAAATTTCTCTCCGTGCGGTGACAGCTTTTCAATGAATATTTCAAGAATGAAATCAGATTTTTTTTTTTCGTTATGAAGCGCGTGAAGTTGATCTAGTAACCGACGATAGCCAAGAAGAAAAGAGAGACGTAACAATCGTTGGTGCACCCCGAAGGTTTCCCACCCCCACATTGGCCCACTTACAGTCTCGTATGTTGTGTTTTTCTCCCCCAGTGACTCCTCCTCCTCCCCCCCCCCAGTGCCGCCATTCTCCAAAAGCCTCTTGTACTCCATCCCTTCCACGTCTTTCATCCCTTTTTACCTTCAATTCACCCACCCACCCCCCGCTGTGCTCCGTCACCACTCCCTCGGATTCCAATTTTTTTTTTCTTCTCATCCTCAACTTCCTTGTCCCTCATCTCCATTCGCCCCGAAAACTACATCACGTGTTTATCGAGGATACTATCGACAGCCGACGAGGCCAATATCACTCGGGTAGAATCGAACAAAAACAATTTCGAGTGATTGAACGGTGAAAAGAAAAAATAAATAACCGGCGTAAAATAACGCTTTGCGAGTGAGTGACAATGTGGAAGATAGGAAAGAGGGATTTGCAGTTGAGAAAAATGTTCAGTAACAGAATTTTTTTTTTCGCACTAGGGCATTGCAATTTTTGGTGTACTGCCAAGTACACGTCCGATCGCAGTGCAATTTCAAAATTTAAATTCAGCGCGTACCAAAAAAAAACTGAAGGATTTTAGACATTTTACGGAGAGTTTGAGTTTGAATTTTTAATAAAAAGATGGAGAGAAAAATTGTTTAAAAATTACGTATCTGTTCGGTAATTTGCAAGTCAAAATTATGAAACAGTTACGCATTTTTTTGCCGAACGTTTTGGGCTTTTTCTTGAACATTTTGAATTTTTTTCTGAAAGTTCACTGGAAAAGTGCGTAACTGTTCCGTAATTTTTCACTGTTTTAATTTGATTACGGAACGGATACCCAATGTTTAAACAATTTATCTCTCCGTGTGGAAAAAGAGATGAAAACCCTACTTATTCAGTCGCTTATTAATTATTCACATTTTGTAAATAACATTTTATTTTTCAACTGCAAACGAGAATGAAAATCGTTTAGGGAATAGCTCATGCGGTGCCTTGGATAAACATCACTATTTAGAGATCCTGAAATTAGCGAAATTCTGACCGGCTTATTACGTAAATGAGGGGTTGGAGAGAAGCGAATTGCAATGCGCGAGCATCAAGTGGCGATAATAAAAGGGCATATGTACACGTGCGGGAAACCGAATTATTCCTACCTCGATATTTTCCATTTTGAATGGAGTGTTCCACTCCGAATTGGGGGTTTTGTTGAGTTATTAATGTTCGGGGAGGGCTGTATTTGATGAAGTTGTGGGTGAAGATAATGATGAGGAATCAGACGGTAGTCGGCGGTGTGACGGGTTAACGTGGGAATTTTTAGCGATTTTTTCTTCAATAATATCCCGAAAAAATTATAAAATTATACTGAAATTATTTTCAATCCCCAGAAACATTTGAGGAGAATAAAACTCCAAAATTTTATGCAAAAAATGGAGAATTACGTGAAAATAAATGATACGATGTGGAAGAGGAAATAACGGTGTAAAAATACAGGAAATCCTTTCCATTTCCGCTGTAAATTTTACTTCCGGTATGGGGCAGAACGGTCACTAGTAAAAACTCCGAAAATGTCGTGAAGATCGTTAAATTTCATTCGGTAAACACGAGTTATTGCCAGCTATCAAAAACGCTCCATTTCCCACCCATATTTCTCATTTCGATTTAATTTCATCAGCGACAAACGAATATACCGGTCACATTGAAATAGTTTTACCGACCGGCAAATATTCTCCTTATCACCCCCACCCGTCAAATATTTAACGCATCAAATCACCAGGGGCGAGGGTACAGGAGACATTTTCAGTTTAGCCTTCATTACATTTTAAATTCTTTACTCCACCGAATGAAAATTTAATTCAGAGTTAAACGTCTGGCCTTTAGTGTTCACTTGGAGGGTTGATAGGGGTAGTTCATTAGAATGTCCTGGTTAATTCATGACACATGTTTTTTTGACAACAATTTACTTATTTTTCACGCAAAATTCCACATCAGTTTTTAGTTCCCCAGGAGTCGCCTTATTTTCACAATTTTCTCGTCTCAACCCCTGTTGACACAGCTCTTGCTTTTTCTGAGGATTTCTCCCTTCCCAATATTTTATATCGCAACCGATTTCCGGGAGCCATGAACATCCTCATGCCGTCGGTGACTATTTACTCGCGATACAATGCATGTGATATATCAGCGAAAAATTGTCACACGTAGACGAAAAATGGAATATGAAATTCGTTCTTGTTGGAAAAATCTGAGGAATGGGGAGACAGAGGGACAGGGAGACATGAGAGGTGGAACAAAGAGTTGCTTCAATGGCACCGTAAAGGTGGAATCTATACAGAATTCTTAAAGGAGATACTGAAATTTCACCGCGAGTTCTTTCAGTTTTTCCCCAATTCTTCTTTCTCTCGTATTCTGCACTGCAGCTCTTTCTTTGTTCATTCAGCGATTTTTTCCAACTGCTCCTCATTTTTTTTTCGCATTCACAACGGGTGTGTGAGTGTACATGGGGGGAGGGGAATGCGTGCGTAATCCACCAATTACCGCCCGGTGTGATCGACAATAATTCGTATTTTTATTTTCACTCTCTTTCCGTGGAGAGGAAAATTGTTTAAAAATTACGTTCAATAATACTCCAGTGAAAACTGGATTCACTAAAAATTATGGAACAATTACGTATTTTTTAACTGAACGTTCCCTACGTTCTGGACTTTTTCCTGAAGGTTCATTAAAAAAGTGCGTAAAACTTCCGTAATTTTTACCGAATATACGATAAAGTCACACGAAAATAAATTTTGGATAAAAATTAAACCTCCAGAGGGCGAAACGTGGGATAAAATGACGATCAACTATTTTTTAGATCAAGTTTTGTTTTAAAAATTAGACTTGGGAGTATAATTTCGGTGATAAAACTACCCTTCGTCCCTCATGTTGCCCCCTTTAGCTGTAATTTTCACCTAAAATATCTTCTCCTGAACATAATTTTTAAACAATTTTTCCCACTGTATATTTAAATTAAAATGGATTGTCCTTCACCGAATAACCGGGATTTATACTCACTCGGTCTGATTGTCCTCGAAGGTAAGTGAGCCCTCACTCGGCATATACTGTTTATTCGGCTTGGCTGTACCCTCGACAGTTCGATAGGGCAAAGCGACACGTCCTCTTGCACCACTGTACCGTAATACCCTCAGGGGATACTGGCCAACACTCTCCACCAGCTCGACGTCACGCTCAGGGAAGCCGAAAATTCCACTGTGGTCGTCATCCAGGATCATTACGGTGGCGAGGCTCGGGGATACCAGCATTGCTGACTGAGATACGTTGCTCAATCTGTAATTACGTTATTCGAATCAATTAACCAGCCAATTCAGCCATTAAATTCAGACTCGACTGAGTTCATTCGAAACTACACCAGAAAAATCTAATCAATAAAAATAACGTATCTCCACTGGTGAGTGGGCACTTGTGCTTGAGTTTCATAATTTTTTAACAGAATATTTCCATCTGTTTTAACGATGTGCACGTGGCAGGGGAAATTAACTCGTTAAGAGGTGGATTCAATCATTGAGTAGATGAAGTTGTGCTCTCTTTTATTCCCCATAACGTCACCACTATCCTCAATACACTTGCCTGATAATCTCTGTATGCTATTCACTCCAATCTCGTGTGTTTGTACAGCGAGTGGCAATGTTTGAGTAGTTGAGAATTCATTAAATTAAGAGTGGTAGGGAAAAAAAAAACTTTTTAAAATACAAATCAGTGATTGGAATCAGCTGAGCGCAGATGGAGGATCCAATTTCCTATCTGTTTTTGAAAGTGGAAGTGGTGTAGTTATTTATTTTTTTACTCGTGGGGAAACTTATGATGCAGCATGTTGCGCTGACGTTTGAATGACTGACTGACGTATCGAACGAAATCAATCATAGTGACAGGGGGGTGGAATTAGGAACGGGGGAGGCGGTATTGTTGGACTCATTAGGGAGGTTGGGTAAATTAGTGGAAAGTCGTTGGGACAAGTTTTTTTTTTTCCTGAATGACGGATGATGGGGATGGCCTGCTGACGTCTCGTTAATTTTTTTTTTTCAAGGGGTGGGGCGAGGATATTGAGGATGACTGGGGAGATCAGGGCGGGATGGGGATGGAGTTGTGGGAATGAGAGGGGTTTTCGGGGGTTTTTTGCGGTGCGATTGTTTATGAGACATTTTCTTGGATGTTGGGAATGAATCGGTGGATTATCTGGGGAATGGGGGGGGGGGCTTGGGAGGAGAGATTAGGTGGGGAGGGGGTGGTTGTATACTGAGAGAGAATTTTAATGAAATTTATCGGATCGTGAATTATCGATTCTTTATTTTTATCTCGAGATTTAGGAAAAATCACTGTTTGATGATTCATCGGGTAGTTCTTCTTATGTATTTTGCCTTTGTAGCATTGGGGGAGGGGTAGGAGGTTCTCGCCGACCTACATCAGCCAGTTATTATCAGGGACATCGGCACGACACGGCTCCGGTCAAAAAAATTGTGCCGAGTGTGACGGCAATCTCGGGTCATAATGCAAATGTCTGGAGAAATTCTTGGGACACGATGAAGACATTCTCATGGTAATCAGTTTGTCGGATCTCGCGGTGCGGATTTACTCGAGTTTACAGTGAATCTAGAAATCACTGTTCCTGAGGGATGATTATGGCGAGTAAATATTTAATGTGGTGGAGGAACTGGTTTATATGCCCGGCTGACTCGGATTTCGTATTATTTCATGAAGATATTTGGGGAACAGACGGAATTATTTTCAATTGCAGTTTCCCCTCCATCGTTTATCAAAATTACGAATTTTAAGTGACCAAATTTTCGCGAAAGAACCCACAAAAGCACTGCGAGACGAAATTCCTAAGAACTAGCGGAAATTCTACCCAAAACGTTCACATCGCGACACTATTCGCGCAAATGTGATTCCCGATAAGCCCACATCCACTTGTTCCTCACACTGAAATTACTCCCGGATTCCTCTGTCCCTGGAAATGGATTAATTTCAATTAAACAAAAGCCAAGAGCCCAGAAGTTGCTACCACTTGATTAGCAGCTCCTCGCAATATGTAATTGTTTGAAACTCCCAAGACCAGGTCACTGGAGAACACCAAGTGTAGTTGACTTTAATTAGCAAAGGTACGTTACAACGGCCATTTTCACCATTAATTTCCGCAATGCCCGGACGAATATGTGTTAGCGTTTGTGAGTGACTGTATCTAGTTGCAATTATCAAAGACAAGATAAGCAGTCGAGCTTATCCCAGAGGACACTACAACCCCCTCACCTCTCCCTCACCAAGTTAACCCGTTAAAGCTTGAGTTACAATCTTGACTCAGTTATTTATATATAATCTTTGAAATCAAAACTCCACTGAGCAATAATTCAACTGCCCGAGAAAATTACACCTAAATACGTAATTTAATCTGTAAATCCAATTCTGAGAATTTTCTCACTCGGTCTGCCATTTTTAGTTTCCATTTTCTCGTATTATTTCTCTCATTTTCCTGAACTAATACGGCCCGTAGGGGCGCGATAGCCTCGAGGCAGAATGAAGCTAGTGTTAATTCACCCCTGTGCATCGTCCAATCGAATTTCCCGTTGTGATTACCCCAACGTCGCATAGTTTCCTGATTACGTCAAAATTGTCGTCTACTACAATGTAGAAACATACGGCTCATATTAGGACATTCAACGTCCACTCATTCACCCGATTCCGGATGACTACGATCATCTGTTGAAAGTCGATGGAACTTGATTGGAACCATAATTGTTATGAAAGAAAGGATGAAACAATCCAATCACTTAACGTCAATTTGTCAGGGCGATCAGACTGACAAAGTGACTTTGATGGTTTTCATTCAGAACATGATCTCTGGAAAAAAGTTTAACCAAAGATTTTCAAACACCTAAAAATCTCACCTCACGTAGAAATGCTCATCCTCCTCAAATAGTTCATCATCAATAACGGACAGCTGAATAGTCTTCCTAGTCTCACCAGGTTCGAAGACAAGTGTACCCTTGGCACTGACATAATCCGATCCGGCCTCAGCGGATCCATCCTCCGTACAGTAATCAACAGTGCATGGTTTACTGAGATCTCCACCAACCCTGGTAACTCCAACTTCAAAAGTACCAACATTCTCCATAACGGTGTAATGACCAGGATCAAAGAATACTCTTGTTGCATTGATGTGCTCAATGTCAACGACTTCAGCCTCAGCTCTTTGTAGTTCAGCCTTGACCTCGCTGAGATCACTTTGAGCACGTTCGCTGATTTTTCTACTGAGATTACCAGCTCCAACCATTTTCCTGGTAGCGAGTACACGATAGAAGGCCCTGCTCTTGGGTCCCTTGCCAAGTACCTCTTCATGAGCCATCACCTCCAGTTGCTCAAGAGGAAGTGTTGGATGTTTCTTCCTGAGTTCTCTGAGTGTCTTGATGTAATCACGTCTTGTCTGTTCAAATTCCCTGGCCTCGGGTCCCTCATCATCAATCCTATCAACGAATAAATGGGGTCCATCGTGCTCCTTGATCTCCAACTCAACACCACCATCAGAATCACCAGCCTCCGCTTGGACAATGACACCTCGTTTATTCATTCTATATCCCTTATGAAGATATTTGTAGATTAACAATCTTCTGTCAGCTACCCATGCTGTTAATACTGTAGCTGGAAAGAAGGCAAATGTAAGTATTCCCTCCCACACCTCAAGTACACCAGGTGTCGATACCGATAGTATTATGTACAGCCACACATAAGCAAAGATACTCCACGCAGCTGTTACAAAGAATACCCTCAAGTGTTTTATCTTCCTAGTCTCACCATTTGGTATGACAAAAACACAGAGGGCTATGATAACGAAAAGATTATAGGCCGCTGAACCAACAATTGTACCAGGTCCCAAATCACCAGCTTGAAAATCCTTTGCCCATATTTCAATAATCGACAGAAGTATCTCAGGTGCACTGCTACCAAGTGCCATAAGTGTTAAATTAGCAACAGTCTCATTCCAAACACGAACAATTATAATTTGTGGCTCACGTCCTGGTCGATGAACAACAAGCTCCTTTTCCTTGGATGTAATCACCTCAATAGCAGCCATGAAACGATCACTTATTATCGATACACCAATAAACAGATACAGGAGAAGAAAGAAATACGTTGTACCACGTAGAATAATATCAGACAGATTGATATTCTCTTGTGAACCCCAGATAGGCACCACGAGGCCCGGTGTACAATTGGTGTAGTATTCCCCCATTGTCACTTATCATCAAGTTCACCGATATCTCCAGATGATCATCACCTCCCCCATTCAATCACATCCATCCTACTTCACCAATTTTAATCGTATTTTTGGACTGAAATATCGGTGGGTTGAGCTCAACTTCCGGCTTTACTTGGTTCAATTTGGTCGACAACCTGAGGAGACAGCAGCTACTGGACGATACACCCCACTGACATCCACCTATTTAAGCACATCTGCATGTCAGTGCCAGATGATTAACAACTACCGATTGAAATTTTTTTGATAATTAGAGGTTTTTTGATCCATCACGTTCACTCACACACACGTTATCACATGAGGATGTTACGCGCGGTAAACACATCAGACGATGGCACAACCGCGTACGAGGTAGTACTGATGCGAGGAAGACTGGCCGTGGGTGAGGGAGCCGAGGCTCTTCGTTCCACTCGTCTCCTCTCTTCTGTCGCCTTTCGCTGAGGAAGGGGAGGTCAACTGGAGAAGTATTGGCGAGTTGCTTATCACCAGTAGTTCTTTTCCAAGATCAGTGATATGACTTTCCATGGGATAAATCGACTTGCATCATCATCATGATAGTGGGAGTTGGCGTGATGTCAGGGGGTCCAGTTGATCATCATGAAGATGGTGATAAAAAATCATGGATTTTTATTGGCGGACGATTTCTTTTACCGCGGTAGATATTTCTGTTCCACTCAAACTTGCGCCAGTGGTTTACACTCTGTCGTTGTTCAACTGCGTCCCTGCCAACCCCTGGCGCATGCCCCCTAGACTCTTGCTTCGCCCTTACTCTACTCCACCCCGGACACAACGGCGAGCCACGAGCGAGACACTCCCGCCCATCCTGGGGATGATGATGATTTTTCCATTCGGGGGATTCACCACTGCTGAATCTCGAGCCCCTGTGCAGCCGCAATGTTGCGGGTCTAGGGGGATGATTTTATTTTTCGGGGGTACAGGATTAAGCTGTTATATTTATTCATATTTCAGTTACGTCGTTTGAATGTTGAATGGTGGGGGTTTTATTTGACTTTCAATTGAAAACGACCACTGACTTTAATATTAATTATTTATGTTATCACGGTTACTATTTTTAAAAATTAACGGACAGTAAATACTGATAATTTCGTTCCCGTGGACGTTTCACAGCTGTTTCTATCCTCGTCTCGTCGATTGAATGAAAACAACGGCTTTTATCAGAAGTAATTACATCGAAATTACCGCACTCGTGATAAGAGAATATAACAAAAATAGCTCGTGCCGTAAAATTATAGTTCAATTAGGGAGTGGGATATTTTAAATGATTTTTCTTATCTGAGAAAGAGCGCACGCGTTTACACAGGTAATGAGGGGTAAACAATTGTTCAAATTGATATAAGAAGTGCTTGATACGACTTATCATAAATGTGAGGTGTATATATATAGTAGATATATAGTTGTGTAAAAATATATACTGGATAACGGATATTTAAGGCAGACGGAAATTGACAATTTGGAATTGAGTGAAGCTGCTGGGGCATCGGTAATGACGGTTGGTCTTTACTTTTGGGAATATGTTTCCCTGTTGGGAGCTCCTGGAGTGATGGATTAGCTGGAGGGCGATTGCGGTGAGGGGTAGACCGATGGGAAAAGTTTATGGAGATTGCGGATGATTTGATGATGGTTTTTTCGGTGGATGTGGTTCATACGATGATTGGCTTGTGCTGTTCATCAATTTTTATTGATGGGGGGAGACCCTTGACACTTGCCTTTTCTCATAGAGAGGAAACACCAGTCAGGAGGGAGAATGGAATTGTCGTGTATGGTTTCATGGATTTCTCTTTCCGGATAAGCCACTTGTGATTATTGACTCTTGATAAATTTAATTTTATTAGTTGATAAAATATTCGGTTTATTGGGATTATTATTCAGACTGAATTATTGAAAATATTTTTTATTTGTTTCCCTGGTTTATTTACAAGAACTTGGGTTAATTTAATGATTAATTATTTCAATTAGAGGAAAATCTCCCTCGTTTATTTCACAATTCGTTTGTTTATAACTATAAATATTTATACTATTACTACAAAAATGATCTTCACTCTTTTTGACTGATTCTTTTAATCAAACAACTATAGTTGTGTGAAAGGATTGCCTCTGATCTTGATCATTACCACAGGTGCCTGAGAATTTTTGGAAGCCCATTGAAATTGCTCGTGCTTTTTGATAACATTCCATGAGATATCAAGTGTTGTCAATAATGGTAGCGTCGCGAAGGCTTCACGATCTATCTCAACTATTTTATTATAAGCTATATCGATATGCTTCAAGTTGGGCAAGTTACAAAATGCATTCTGCTCGATCTTATTAATATCATTAAGGCGGAAGTGCAATGTTTCTAATTTTTTAAAGTGGCATAAATTTGGAATGTCTGTCATTTCATTATTATCTAATTTGAGACTGGAGAGATTCGCCAGATTCTGGAAAGCCTCCTCAGGGATACTCCGGAGATGATTGTTCGATAAGTCTAGATATTCCAACTTCGATAGTCCAGTAGACACTCGGTGATCGGATTGCAGCGTAATGTTATTGATGCTGTTCCACGATAGATCCAATGTTGTCAATGAAGACAGCCGGTTAAAGACGTCCCATATGATCTCGCTGATGTCGTTCTCCGAAACGTCAATACTTTTTAAAATCGATGAGTTACAAAAAGTTTGCACCGGGATGTCGTGAAGTTCATTTCGACTGAAGTTCAAATTTTCCAAATTTCTCATGCTGCATAGATCCGGAATGTATTCCAACAGATTATTAGCCACGTTGAGAACCCGGAGATCAGTCAGATTTTGAAAAACCCCTCGAGGAATTTTAGATATCACATTGGTCGATATATCTAGATAATTTAAGCTTTTCAGATTCGACAAAAATGTTTCATTGCCTGTTGATTCGGCCAGCGCATCAAGCAGTTCAGGTACTGTTTGATTGATGTTATTCACCAACAAATTGAGTCCCTTCAGTATTATCTGATCGCAGAAGGTGTTCATGCTGATATTTTCAAGTTTAGGGTAAGTCTCGCTCAATTCGATTATTATTCCAAAGTCGCATGGAGGTGAGAGAATTAATTTGTTGTCGTTCAGTTTGAGAACACGAAGAGCCATCAGATTTTGAAAAGTTTCATAAAAAATTCTTGACAATTTATTGTGCGATAGATCGATATGTTTTAAGTAGATTGTGTCCCGAAAAGTATCTGGACTGATGGTAGCTAGCTTATTACCACTAAAATTCAATTCCTCTAATTGTGATGAATTCGACAGACTTGGAATGGTCTCCAATGCGTTATCAGCCATTTTCAGAGTTCTGAGACGTGGCAGATGCTGGAAAATTATCTGAGGAATTTCCGATAATTCATTGCTGGATAAATCCAGATATTCCAAGTTCATGGGTACTTTGGGGAGTAGCCGTTGGCTTTTTAACGAAAATAAATATTGTGGAAGTATTTTGAGCTTATTCCCGGAGAGATCCAATGTTGTCAATGAGAGCAGCTTGTTAAAGGCTCTAGGCTTAGCTTCATCAATCTCGTTACGTGAAAAATTGATGTATTTTAAATTTGTATTGTTCCCGAAAATTCCTGAGCTGACAATTTTAATTTTATTATCATTTAAATGCACTTCTCTCAATTGTTTCAAAACCTCTAGACCTGATATGTCCGTCAATCGATTATTGTTCAATTTGAAAACCCGTAAAGGCGTCCGTGACTCCAAAATTGACGGAGGAATTTCGGGTAATTCGTCGGCCGATAGCCCAGGGCGTTTCTGCTCCATCGGCTCGCTGATAAGAACTTTTTGATTTGTTGGAAGAAACAAATATCTCGACAGTGTACGGAGCTTGTTCCATGATAGATCCAAAGTTATCAAAGACAGTAGCCCATCGAAGACTCCAACTGGCATACGAGTGATCTCATTGTGTGACAGATCAAGGTGTTTCAAATTTGGCCAGTTGCAGAAGCTCTGACTCACATCAACAATCGCATTCTTGCTCAAATTCAATTCTTCCAATTTATACGAATTGCATAGGTTTGGAATACTATTCAATTTGTTGTTGTCAGCCTTGAGGACAATGAGGCTAGGCAGATTAGCGAAGCCACTTGCTGGAATTTTCGATAAACTATTGTTCGATATGTCCAAGTACTTCAGACTCGTCAGATTCTCCATCGCATGTTCCTCGAAAATCGCCAGCTCAGTGGAACTTAATGATAACTCTTGCAGATTGATAGAATCTCTCAACCAAATTCCTCGATGACAAGAGGCATTTGCACATATACAGCCTAATGGGTTACTGTCTAGGTGCAGTACTTGAAGATTCTTCAGCGATCCGGTCACAAACGTCTGCAGGTGATTTTTGTTAAGATACAGATGAGTCAGTTTCGTTGGAAATGTCGTTAAAAAATTCGAAGACATGAGGTTGTTGTCATTCAAATAGAGATGAGTGATCTCAGGGATGTCTGACCATGACTGAAATTCCACTGACTCCAAATTATTGTAACGTAAATATAAGTCACTCAACTGTGGACATCTCAGTGTAATTGTCAGGGAATATGGCGATCGATCTGAATTATTACTGTTCGATTCTTTGATGCCATTTTTCAGGAAATTATTTTGATAAAAGGCTGCATCAAGCACCAGAGTCTTCAGATTTGGATGCGCATAGAACGATATATTAACTGGAGAAAGACTGGTGTCAGCCAAATTCAGATATTCCAATTGTTGATTATCCAACTTGCCAGGAATCCATCGGACATTATTACCTGCTAAACTGATGCAACTAATCGGGTTGTTAATAACTCCGAGTTTCTTTGACGCAAAACGACCGGTTGAAAAATCGACATGTCCGTAACGGTATGGACATTCTGCTATGCTATCAGATGTTGATTTCACAAATTCACTATTGTTCAATGAAATCAAAGCACTCAGTACTATCAACACTTTGTAGAGTTTCATTTTACAGTTAGAAATATTATTTGGTGATTCAGTTGATAGAACTTGATGAGCAAACGTTGTATGCTAATCATGTACGAGCTCTGGCCACATTTTGAATCCACCTTGAATTTATAGGCTGTGTTCATGGCCATCAGAATGGTCATATCAGAGGGAACAAATGGATTTTTCGTGGTATTAATGAGATATGAACACAAATTTTTATCTATTTTCATGAACTGCCATTCCATTCCGCATGCCGTCGAAGGTCTCAAAAAGTCCGCTAGAAAAATTAAATTAATGGATTCATTATGAAAGTTTTTGTTTCAAATATTATTTTGCTTGAAAGGTGACTCAGTATGTTACACGTGGGGCCTCTTTATCGTTAATGGAAACTTTTGGTTTAGTTGAAATTTTTATCTTTTGCTGAAGGTAACTGATAACGAGAGAATTGCTCTTTTATGACGTTAGCATCGGATAGTTTACATATTTCTGGTTTATTTATTATTCAACAGGATTTCTGGGATTTTAAAGAGGGGAGGGGGGTGGCACTCAGTCATCTTCAATTATTATGATAATTATAGAAAGACTGATTGGGTCAAAATATGAATGGATCATTACGCAATAATTAGGCGGTTTTCTAGAAAAAGTGGTTTTTTAATTACACGTTTAGTTGTTGAAAAATATTGATTATCACATAGTTGGTATCTTACTACTTATATAGTAACTATGTGACCGTCAAATCTGTGCAGCCAATTAAAAAAATAGACATTGCTGAGCAATTGTTTATCTTTAATCATTATAAAAAGTACATCTAGTTTATCATGAATAAATGAATTAGGTGATGAATGGTATGATAGCTAGCGAATTTAATATCAAGTAGTTAATTATCTTTTAACTTGTAGCCCTTTCATGTATTAAATTAAACGATTATTGCAATCGATGGTAATTAATTAAAAATAAATCAACATTTCTCAGTCGCTATTCACATCGGCTATTCTCACTCTTCCTAAATACGGAAAAATGCGATTATCTTTATCAATTACTAACTAGAAATATACAATCAATGTTGATACACGTGTGGCTGTATCAACGAGGCCTGCGGCGATTTTTTTATCACTTACTTATATAATTCCTGACCGGAAGTGCACATGCACACATATATATACAGTACAATACATAATATATGTATTGTTTTACGACAGTAAACAATTTCACTACGCAAATGTTCTTTCATGATTCGTTAAAAACATTCCAGAAGATCATTTCTCACTCCAGATTATGCGAATAATCTCATAATTCTATTGAATAATATTAATATTCAAGTTTTTGATTAATTCGATATATTTGAATGGATTCCCTACGATATTGATAACTAATATTGGCGATCTGATATTTTTTGGGGAAAATCGCCCATAGGGGAAGCTTGTAAGCTTGTTCCACGAAATATCCAGGACTTCTAATGACGGCAGCAGTGTGAAGGCTCGGTGATTCATCATGTCAATTTCATTATGAGACAAATTAACATTTTTTAAATACGAGAAGTTACAAAAACTTTGTTGTCTGATTCTCTGTATAGCATTGTTACTCAAATCCAAGTCCTCCAACTTTTCGAAATTACACAGATACGGAATGTCCTCTAGCACATTGTTCTCCAGTTTGAGAACCTCCAGGACATCTGGAATTTTCGAGTCGTATAAAATCACGTCTTTCGATAAATCTGAGCTCGTCGGGTTAGCTGTATGTGCACCAGGCAAATGATAGATTTTCGAAATGAACCAATTTTGTGGAAGTATTTTAAGCTGATTCCATGACATATTCAGTGTCATCAACGATGGCATAATATTAAAGGCTTGAGGTGCCACAACAGCGATCTTATTGTGGGACAAATCGATAGTTGTCAAGTTTGTCATGTTGAAGAAAGTTCCTGAAGCGATACTGTCAATAGCATTGCAACTCAAATTCAATTCTTCCAATTGTTTCAAGTTACGTAGATCTGGAATGTTTGTCAATCCATTGTATTCCAAATTAAGAGTCACGAGACTGGTGAGATTAGCAAAGGCTTCATCAGGAATTTTTGTTAATTTATTGTGGGATATGTTCAAGTATTTCAAGCTGGTGAGATTCTCCATTGCGTCGGTATCCAATATGGAAAGATTAGCGAATGATAAGGATAATTCTTGGAGATTGATTGCGTCCGTTAGCTCAACTCCTTGGTGACAAGGCGCCTTTCCACACACAGCCCCCAATGGATTGTCATCCAGGTCCAGCACTCTCAGATTTTTCAGTGATCCAGTTCTGAATGTTCGCAGATTATTCTCATCAAGATACAAGTGAGTGAGCTTTTCCGGAAATACTGATAAGAAGTTTGTAGACGTGAGGTTATTGGTACTTAAATACAGATGTGTGATTTCTGGAAGTGTGTGCGACCATCGTCCAACTCGCAATGATTCCAAATTATTTTTTCGCAAATACAAGTGTTTGAGTTGGGGAATTACCAGTGAAATTTTCAGGACATATGTGCAAGGTAGAAGGTCGGAGCTGTTCGTATTGTCTCTGGGTTTAGATGCATTTGACATGAATAGTTGATATTCGGTGATCACCTGGTCCAGCATCAGCGTTTCCACATTTGCATGACCAAACGACGATAGAAATTCCAACGGTACCAGGTTTCCCCCCAAATTCAGTGATTTCAGGTGTTCAATGTCTTCCAAATCATCAATTGTTGTGTTTATATTCAACTTATTCCAGGAGAGATCCAACGTGGTCAATGATGGCAACTTATCGATTGCACCAGGCATGATCTTCACTATCTGATTATGAGACAAATCAATGCGCCTCAAATTTGTCAAATTACAGAAATTGTGATGGGTGATAGTGTGAAGTGCATTACGACTCAGGTTCACTTCTTCCAATTTGTTTAAATTACATAAATCTGGAATATTTTTCAGTGCATTTTCATTTAACTTTAGGGTTGAGAGATGCGTCAGATTCTCGAACACCTGCTTACGAAGACTCGATAAATTATTATTCGATATATCGAGATATCTCAGATTGATAATTGGAATTCCTTCAGGCCTTTGGCCACGTCCGGATGTAATCCAATTTTGCCGAAGTTTTTCGATCCTGTTCCATGAGAGATCCAACTTTGTTAGTGACGATAGGTTAAAGGCATTATGTTGCACCTCCTCTATCTCATTATGTGACAAATCAATATCCGTCAGGTTTGTCATGTTGTAGAACGTCTGGTAATTGACAGTTTGAAGTGTATTTCCACTGAAATTGAATCCTTCCAAATTTGTTAAACTCCACAAAAATGGAATACTTGGCAATTCATTGTTATCGAGCCTGAGAACTCGAAGGTTCGTCATATTTTCAAAAGCTCGGTCAGCAACTTCTGACAGTTGATTATTAGACAGATCCAAATATTCCAAGGGTGTCAAGTCCCCAACAAGTAGTCGTCTACTTCGTGACAGAAACCAATTTTGTGAAAGGGTCTTCAGCGCGTTCCACGACAGGTTCAAGGTCTTCAGCGAGAATAGGGTCTGAAATACTTGAATTGGTATTTCCGCGATCCTATTATGCGATAAATCAATATGTACCAACTTTGATGAGTTCCTCAAGCTTTTGCGACCGATTTTATCAATCGCATTATGACTCAAATTCAGTTCTTCCAAATTTTCCAAATTCCACAGATTTGGAATGTCCTGGAGCAGATTATTTGATATGTTGAGGACTCGGAGATTTATCACATTTTCGAGATTTCGTTGAGAAATTATATCTAAATTATTGTACGATAAATCCAGGTATTCCAGGTTCATCGGATTTTCAACAGATGTTCCATTACTTCGGGGCCAGTTTCGTCGAAATTTCTTCAGATTATTCCACGACAGATCCAGTCTGATCAATGACACTAGCTTATCGAAGACACCAGTTCGTACCTCCACGATGGCATTATGGGACAAATCGAGACGTTTCAAATCGATGAAGTTATCGAAGCTTTGGTTACGTAGATAAGAAATTGTATTGTGACTGAAATTCGCTTCCTCCAGTTGACTCGAGTATTGCAAATTAGGGATATCTGTCAGGGCGTTGTCATTCAGGTTGATAAACTTCAGACTGGTGAGATTTTTGAAGGCTCCATCAGGAATCGTTGATAATAGATTACTCGACATGTCCAGGTACTTTACACTCGTCAGATTTTCCATTGCATTTTCCTCGACTGTTGAAAGATGAGTTGAAGATATGGATAACTCTTCCAGATTGATTGCATCCCTCAACCATATCCCTCGGTTTCCATCTCCTGTTGTACACAAGGACCCCAATGAATTGTTGTCCAGGTGCAGTACTTTGAGATTCTCCAGTGATCCAGTTCTAAATGCCAGCAGACGATTGTTGTTAAGATACAGATGCGTAAGACTGCTTGGAAATGTTAGCAAGAAAAAAGTAGTTGTCAGTTTGTTGTCATTCAGGTAGAGATGAGTGATCTCTGGAAGAGTGTTCGACCATGATGGTATCCACACCGATTCAAAGTTATTTCGTCGTAAATATAATTCCTTTAGGTGCGGACATTTCAGGGAAATTTTCAACGAATATATCATTTGTGTTGTTCCCGATGAGTTTGAACGCGTGCTGTCGGTGGAGGGTAAATCTCTTAGAAATAACACAAAACCATCCACTAGATAACGGTTTCGGAGGTGACGAGTTGATGCGATAGCGTCGTCGAGCACCAAAGTCCTGATATTTGTATGTTCAAAATTTGAAAAAAAATTGGCCGGCAATTTGCTACCCCCCAAATTCAAATACTCCAGATTTTCGTTATCATTTTTGAGGTGATATGCTTTCACATTATTTCCCGCGAAATTAACACACAGGAATGGTACACTCGCATGTG
Source organism: Diachasmimorpha longicaudata (assembly GCF_034640455.1). Lineage (NCBI taxonomy): Eukaryota > Metazoa > Arthropoda > Insecta > Hymenoptera > Braconidae > Diachasmimorpha > Diachasmimorpha longicaudata. Next base: position 3,963,558 of record NC_087240.1, read on the forward strand.
CATCACGATTTGTTGCATAACGACCTATGGCAAGGTCCAAGTTACCGTAGGAATATTTACAATATGGTAAATAATCGGGTGACGATTTCACAAATTGACAAATCACTGATGGAAGGAGACTAGTCAGCACCAGAAGCACTTTAGATATTTTCATTTTAAGTTTCAAAGTCTAGGATTACGAGTTTGATCGACGGCGTTCTGGCCGATTCGGTGCAAGTTCTTTGACCAGACCATGAACTCATCACGATTTTATATTAGATGCTAATGGCCATAATTCCCATATCATTACAGGTGATATGACTATCAATTTTGTCTGTTGAAATAAGCTATCGTTCAAGAGCGCAGCTGTTACAATCTTTTGAGGAAGTTCGATGGAATGATTTTGAAAATTGAATTCATAAAAGCCATTCTTTTAATATCATTCCACACGAAACATCTTTTGTGATTAATTCCCTGTGGAATTTTGTTATCATTATTGCGAAAATCAGTGGAACGGTAAATCGAGTGAAGTTCATTTTGACTATTGGCCATTTTTTTACGAATATCGCGGAATATAAACGAGTAGAAAACATGGTGTCACGTGGAGATAGTTCAGGAAACGAAATTCTGCGTTTCCTCAGGTTCCAAATGCTCATTAAAAAACGATCAAAAATCAAAATTGATTTGACCCGATTCATCAATGCGGAATATGACATGTCTTCGGGAAAAAAATAATTATTTCGGCGGAATGTACCCGATAATATGAACATTCAATTATCATTATTCCCTTAATAATCTCTCACGGTATTATCGCGTCGGGAGTCTCATTAAAAAAATAGCACTACGAAAAATTCCGATCGATAAATTTTATTGAAAATTGACTCAGATTCATTCAAAAACGATTGTCAAATTTCACATTCTCATTACCTTCGACATACGGACTAATTTGAATGTAGATACGTTATCGTATTTATAAATTGTGATATTTTCTTCCGTTTTTCGACAAAAAAAAAATTATTGCACGTGTCAAATCGTATATTTATGATTTTAATCATGTATAAGTAATTCTGCAAATAGATTCTGCTAACATTATAATTAATGAGTTCATTCACATGATATATCCTTAATGAAACACAAATGAAGTTTTGTTCTTGCGTAATTTACCTTCCGGTTCATTTCAATGATTATCGATTTTGCCAGTTAAAAATTTGGAATTGTCTGATTGATCATCAGCTCGAGTTTCCGTGCGAACTAAATTGTCACAGCAATTCCACTTCATTAAGACCGCAAATACAGTGGTGGAGAACATCGTAGTTGTTTACAGCAAACCCTTCTTCTTTATTAACCGTATGCTTTCGAGTGGATTTCCACTTATGCTGACAGATAACATATTCGCTAGGTAATTTTTACGAGAGACTCGTCGGAGTGGAAATGTCCTAAACTTATTCCACGAAACATCCAGTTGTGTTAATGACGGCAGAAATTGCAAGCCGCCAATTTCTATCTCAAAAATATTATTATGAGACAAATTAATTTTTTTTAAATACTTCAAGTTACAAAATGTTTTCTGCTTGATACTCTTGATCGCATTGTGGCTCACATCCAATTCTTCGAGGTTTTCGAAGTCACATAAGTTGGGAATATCCGTAAGCACATTGTGCTCCAATTTGAGAATTTTTGGAACAGCAGAAATCCCTGAAAGGAACCAATATTGCGGAAGGACTGTGAGCTGGTTCCACGATATATTTAAGGTCTTCAAGGACGTAAGGAGAGAGAAGGCTTCAGGTGCCACAACAGTGATCTTATTATGCGATAAATCAAGATTTTTCAGATTAGTCAAGTTATGAAAAGTTTTGGAACTGATGGCATGAATTGAATTGTGACTGAAGTTCGCTTTTTTCAAATTTATCAAATAACGTATGTCTGGGACATCTGCCAATAGATTGTCAGTTAACTTGAGAACTGTGAGATTGGTGAGATGTTTGAAGGCTCCTTCAGGTATTTTTGATAATCTATTGCTTGATAGATCCAAATATTTCAAACTTATCAGGTCCTTCATTGCGTTTTCCTCCAACGTTGACAGATTCGCAGAAGATAGTGATAGCTTTTGTAGATTGATTGCATCCCTCAACTGTATTCCCTGGTGACAATACTCCTTTTCGCAAACGTAACCCAAGGGATTATAATCTAGGTTCAGTACTGTGAGATTTTCTAGGGATCCAATCCTGAAGGTCTGGAGATGATTCTTATCGAGGTACAAGTGAGTCAATTTTTCTGGAACTATTGATAAAAAATTCGCAGACGTAAATTGGTTGTGGCTCAAGTAAAGATGAGTAATCTCTGGACAAATGTATGACCAACGTGTGACCCTCAGTGATTCCAAATTATTTTTTCGTAAATATAATTGTCTCAGTTGGGGAATTATTGCGGAAAATTTTGGGTTGTATGTACCCAATGATCTTTTTTTTGAATTGATAAGTGAATGGTTCTGGCATGCACTTTTGGAATGTTGAATTCCGAAAATAACTTCATCCAACACCAGAGTTTGCACAGTTGCGTGTGCAAAATACGATAAAAATTTAAACTGCAGCTGGTTTCCAGCTAAATTTAAATATCTGAGATTTTCAATAGTTTCCAAATCATCAAATTCAGTGCAACCATTGAACTCATTCCACGATAGATCCAGTGCTGTTAGCGATGGTAATGTAGTGATGACACCAGGCGTCATCATCGTGATCTGGTTGTAAGACAAGTCAATATATTTCAAGTTCTTCAAGCTACAGAAAGTTTGTTGACTTATGTTCTGAATTCCATTGCGACTCAAGTTCAGCTCTCTCAATTGTCTTAGATTGCAGAGATCAGGGATATGTTGCAATCCATTTCTGCCCAATTTAAGGGTCAGAAGACTCGTGAGATTGGGAAAAAGCTGTTCAGGAATTGTCTGCAAGTCATTGCTCGATAAATCTAGGTATTGTAGCTTCATCGAATCACCAGAAAGCTCTGAATTGTCCTGTGAAATCCACCAATTGATCTCTAGTTTTTGGATCTTGTTCCACGATAAATCCAAAGTCTTCAATAATGGCATCATATCGAATGCTCCAGGTGTGATCTTACCAATTTTGTTTCGTGATAAATCAAGATGTGTTAAATGTGTCAATTTACAGAAGGTATTCGAACTGACATTATAAAATACATTATGACTTAGATTCAACGTCTGCAATTTTCTTACGTAGCACAGATTTGGAAGGTCTTTTAATGCATTATTATTCAATTTGAGAGCTACGAGACCGGTCAGATTTTCAAAAGCCCGTCGAGGAATTCTCCGAAATATATTATTCGATAGATTTAGCGATTCCAACTTGATGAGATTTCCCGAAAGAAACCACGGCAGCCAAAATCTTTTCAACTTGTTCCATGATAGATCCAATCTCTTCAATGATCCCAGCATGTGAAAGACTCCAGGAGTTATTTGAGTGATCTCATTATGTGACACATTAAAGTGTTCCAAATATTTCAAGGTACAGAAGGTTTGCTCACTGATATTCTTAAGTGCATTATAACTCAAATCCAAAATTTTTATTTTTTCCAAATTGCAGAGACTGGGAATATCTAGCAATAAATTATGATTCAGTTTGAGAACCACCAGACTCGTGAGATTTTGAAAAGCGAGAGTAGCAATAATCTTTAATTTATTGTTCGATAAATCCAGGTGTTGCAACTTCAATGGAGTTTGAAGAGATCTGCCATCATTTTCAGAAATGAACAAATTTTGCGGGAGCTGTATGAGCTTATTCCATGACAGATCCAATATCGTTAATGATGACAGCGAATAAAAAGCTCCAGGTGTTACCTTGGTGATCTCGTTTCGTGAGAGATCGATCTTTTTCAAATTTTTTACGAAACAAAATGTTTTCTTACCGACACCACGAAGTGCGTTACGATTCACATTCAGCTCCTCTAATTTCGTCAAACTGCATAAATGTGGAATATTTTGCAATTCATTACTATTCAATTTGAGAACTACCAGATTCGTCAGATGTAGAAAGGCCCAGTTAGACAGTTTCCGCAAACCATTATTCGACAGATCTAGATCTGCCAATTTCAATGATTCCTCCCCATCCGATCTGTCCGTTCGCGAAGTAAACCAGTCGCGGTGGAGTTCCGTTACTTTGTTCCATGAAAGGTTCAACGACATTAATAATGGCAGCATATCAAAGACTCCATGTGTCACCTCCGCGATCCTATTATGCGACAAATCAAGATGTTTCAAATTGGTGGTGTTATGGAAGGTCTGGTGACTGATGTAACGAATCTCATTGTGACTGAAATTTGCTTCTTCGAGGTTCTTCGAATAAAGTAAACTTGGAATATCCATCAGGTTATTCTGGTTTAATTTGATCACCACCAGACTAGTGAGATTGCTGAAGGCCCTTTCAGGGATTTTCGATAGTTTATTATCCGATAGGTCCAGGTATTTCAAGCTCGTCAGGTGCTCCATCGCGTCGTCCTCGAAAGTGGAAATATCAGCGGACGATAGTGATAACTCTTGCAGATTGATTGCACCCCTCAACCATATCCCTTGACAATTCACCTTTCTACATATAGAGCCTAATGGATTGTGGTCTAGGTGCAGGACTTGAAGATTTTTCAGGGATCCAGTTTTAAAAGTCCGCAGAGCATTTCTGTCCAGATATAAATGAGTCAATTTCTTTGGGAAATTCGATAAAAAATTCGTAGACGTAACGTTGTTCTTGTTCATGTAGAGATGAGTAATCTCTGGTGTATCTGACCAGGATGGAATCCAAACTGATGTCAAATTATTGTTCCTCAAGTATAATTCCTTGAGGTGTGGGAGTTTTAGGGAAATTTTCACTGAATCTGTCATATACTCTCTTTCCCTCGAGTTTGAATTTTCACTGACGATATCAGATGAGGTGGACATCAATGAAGATTTTCGAGGATTCGGAAGTCCGGCAATTGCTTCATCAAGCACTAAAATCTTCACAGTCGGATGTTCATAGGATGATAGAAGAGCGACAGGTATTTTACCTCCAGCTAAATTCAGGTATTCCAGTTCCTCAGTTGTTTTCTTGAGGGGAAAATGTGGCACATTATTTCCTGCTAAGTTGACACAAATGAATGGTGGGTAAGCGAATGAAGGACTAGTTGTTTTGAAACGACCGCTCGAAAAATCGAGGGATCTATCGTAACGTTCGCAAACTGGAATGTAATCAGATGTAGATTTCACAAACTCACTGGTGTCTAATGGAAACAGAATAGAGAATATGATCAACACTTTATAAAGTTCCATTTTAATGTGGGAAGTCGTTGATAAAATTGTGACACGCGTGCTTCTTGGTCAAATGATTCAAGAAATGTTGATAGTGCTCTGACCAGAAATTCCATATTACCTTGAATTTATATGCTGCGTGTGAAAAGATTTAGCACGTTTTGCTTGAATTAAAATTTATTGTTTTTCTGCCTTTCGGAGACGATTCTGAGTTATGGAGTGATAGGAGGAAAATTGCATTGAAGTGCAATTGAATGGAAAGTGACTTGAAATGGATTATTCAGACAAATATTTGATCATTTCTTTTATTCAATAATTAATGAATATTATGTAGCATTGAAATTATTGAAAGTACATTCAATAAATGTAATGTTAAAATATTCTGTTTGATGGTAAATTATATTTGAAAGGAAGATGACAAATTGGAAACAATATCGAAGAAGATCTGAGGTGACTTTTCAGGTATTCCATTGTATTTTAAATCAATCTGATCCAGATCTGGCAAATCACAGAAGGCTTCGCGTTTTATACTCTTAAGAAGGAAATTATGGCTCAAGTTCAAAAATTTCAATTTTCTTAAATTACATAAATCGGGAATATTCTGTAAGCCGTTATTTGATAAATTAATATCGAACAGACTCGTGAGATTTTGGAACGCTAAATGTGGAATTTCGGACAAGGAGTTGTTCGCTAGATTCAAGTATTTCACGTTTACCAGATCCTTCATTGCCCCTTGGTCCATCCTGGACAGATTATTGTTGGACAACGAGAGAAATCGCACATTTGTCGCATTATTTAAATAAACTCCTTCGCTGCAGGACTCGTTCTCACATAATTTGGAGAGTTGATTATTGTCCAGATTCAGCACTTCGAGATTATCGAGTGATTCTGTCTTGAAAAATGACAGATGATTGTTGGCGAGAGACAAATGAGTCAAGCTCCTAGATAATCCTGTCAGAAAATCCGTGGACTCAAGTCGGTTGTCATCCAAATAGAGTTGTTTGATGTCGGGCAAACTCAGGTGCCAGGATGGCACAATCAATCCCTCCAGATTATTCCGACGCAGGTACAACTGCTGCAGTTTTGGAAATTCAGAGAGAATTGTTGGAGACTTTGGTATATCTTCGGGGAGAGAGTCATCAGCAAAAGCATCGTCAAGCACCAGAACTCTCAGCTTTGGGTGGCTGAAAGTCGTCAGGAATTCAGGTGACAGCTGGTTCCCACTCAGATTCAAGTAAATTAGGTCCTTCATGCCGTTGAGGGCACCTTCTTCGATTTCTGTTATGTTGTTTCCCGAGAGGTTGATGCAGGTGAAGGACGAATTCTGGAGAAAATCTTTCCCGATACGCTGACCGCCAATGTCCTTCATGTTCACGTACCCAGTGCTATCTTCACAGAGGGCATCGTGACGAGGGGGAGGTGGGTGGGGCTCACAATCCAATGCGATGAATAAAGGAACTATCGACGCTATCGTCTCGCAGAAGCTCATTTTTCGAAGGTCTTCCACCAAATTAGTGAATCAATTAAGTGATCAGAAATTTTTGGAAACTTTTTGACGATTGACAGAGCAAGGTGACAGTACTATGATGGAAGTTGTCTGCACCGTGAATTTATAAGCTACGATAGTGGCCGCAGTGCATTCTGCAGAATTTTATAGTCTTGTGACGTTGGAAATTCAAGTTAGACTTCAAGGAAACATTTTCTGCTTCAGGTTGATAAGAAGGCTTTATATCAGACATTCCTCGGACTTTACAACAGCAATATTATTTTATTATTTTCCATAGAAGACGAGTAGTTTTTTTTTACAAAATATTTTATAAAATATTTTTTCAGTCCTGTTTTAGAAAAATATTTGGAAATCTAAAGGAGATAAAATTTGTTTGTCGTCAGTCATAGGAAGTAGTGGTCTCTGGATCGATACGAAAAGTCAATGCAAATTGAAATTATAGAAATATAAAATAAATCTCGAGCCAATAGTGTCCCACTGTTCTCCAATTCACCCCGAAACTTTTATTTCCCTTCGTACGAGTAATTCACATGATCGCGTACAATAAATCATATTTTCTCGTAAACTATAATGGCCGAATATAACACTGATATAATGCAAAAAACAATGATGATTGATGATTTCACGGGTATTAGTAGATTATCTCCTTGTTGTCCTACTCCTGAAGGACTGCAACATAAAAAATTACAGGCGAACTTAAGTAAATTATGACGCGACCCATTTTCAGATGATAAAAATTCGATAAAATATTCTGGAAAATTAATTCAGTTTTTCCTGAATTTTCTCAAATTTTAATCGCGTATTCTCACCTTGAATTTCCCCTCGTCGCTAATGAACTTCTCGATCTGTCAATCCTTCCTCCTATCGCTGCTTGTCTCTCTCCCTATATCGATATTAATCACAAGGGTCCTCGACAGCTTCAACAGTTCCTTAGTCGCTAATTTCACCATCGGATTGCCCGCAATACTCAGATACTCGGTACAGCTCTCATTATTCAGCGACATATTCTCAATTTCCGTGAATAAATTGTTATTCAAATGCAACCGCTGCGGTAAAATCCCCGATATCCAATTTTCCGGCAATGTAAGAAGCTTATTACCGGACAAATCCAGTTCGTTGAGTGACGTCAGGGCGTCGAATGAACCGGCATCGATTTGACTCAGGTCATTGTTAGCGAAACTGAGAGTCTTCAGTTTCGGTAAATTTGTGAATGACGTTTTGGAAATGACCTTCACGTGATTTCCATTCAGCAGAAGTACTTCCAACTTCTTCAAGTCATTGACATCCGGGATTTCCGTCAGTCCATTATCACTGAGGGCTAGTGATTTCAATTTCGTGAGGTTTGTGAAAAGTCCTGAACCGATTGTCTCGAGAAAATTACCAGAAAGATTCAGGAAGTGGAGGCTCTTGAGGGAGACGAAGGCATCCTCATCGATGTCCATCAGAACATTGTTAGCTACTGAGAGGCTCTGGAGTCGTCCTGCTCCAGATAAATTCACCATGGGTTCGTACTTGGACGCCACATGCTTTGGACTGCAATCACCGGAGCACAAGCGATAAATATTATTGTGATCCAGCACCAATACCTTCAGCTGATGCATCACAGGAGAATTGAAGGACTCAATGGAGTTGTTCTCCAGGTGGAGGTGCTTCAGCGTTGGGTGTTTGAAGGCTTCGATCAGTTCTCTGGAGATCCTGTTGGTTCCGAGGTACAGATGCGTGAGATTTGGGGAGTTTTGTAGACCTGCGATGGAGATGATGCCGTTGTTTCGCAGGTGCAACTGCTCCAGCTCGGGCAGATTCGCAGAGAGCTCCAGGTGAAGTCCGGCATCACTCAGAGGAAGCTCCAAGGGGCAGGGAGAATAGTCATTGGTGAAGGATTGCTGCACGTCTTTCTGGGAGAGTCCAGTGATGGCGGCGTCTAGGATCAACGTCTTCAGCTTCGGAAATGTCTGTGTTAGCTTCGTATAGGGCAGGAGGTTTCTGGCGAGATTCAGATACTGGAGGTTGGGGAGGTCGGCGAAGGCCCCTTCCGCGATGCTCCAGATCTGATTGTCCTCGAGGTGGAGGGAATTTATCAGCGAACTCGACAGGAATCTGTCCTTCAGCCGTTGGAGACCAGTCCCTGCGAGATTGATGTGCAGGTGGCCATCTTCGCAGCTGGAATTACTCGCTGATAGGGATGACATCAAGGTGAAGGACAGACCCACGTGGATCAGAAGTTTGACGATAATCATGGTGGGTTTGTAGCCGATGTTTGTCCTGCGATGTAGCTGAGTGAACTGAGGATAGAGGAATTGGAATGAGCTTTGGTGAGCTCAGGATTGCTGAGGTTGGGGTTCTCACGGTGGAAACCGACAGGTGAGAAGATTGGAGGAAGTGCGAGTGATTTTTTATGTGATATCTGCAGTTTTTGACGTAAAATACTTCGGTGACCGGCATTCAGAAGTTTCTGGATGAATCATCAAAATCAGAGGCACATGAAGGCGTAAATTCCATCGATTGAGGTGATTAAATTAATTTTTTGATGATTATAAATTCCGTTTATACATTTGGTTGCCGGTGACATAAGCACGAGTCTCTTACGTTGACTGCTATCAGCACTTGATTAAATGACATCACAACCGTGAACTTGAACTAGACACCGCTTACGGAACATTGAACCCTGTCTCTGATGAAGGAAATCAACAGCTGTAATAGGAACACGAATGATAAGAGATTAACGAATTTCCAACGCTGTCTAAGTGCTCTAAATCCGTAACATTAATCACTTCCCCATTTTTTACATTCACGAATAAATTATGAAAAGACCTCAGAGTAAATGCATTGGAAATAATTATCACAGGAAAAATATTTCTTCAACACGAATCGCAGATTTTACACTTCATCATCAAAATTACTCGTTCGCTTGACGAAAAGAATATCATACGCAGTTGAAATTGAATATATAAATATTTCGGTGATGAATTGGCGAAGAATTTTATGCGATGAGTTAACAAGTCATAGTCGACTCAAGGAATATTTATTGCTGAATATCTCAAAAAAACATCCATACGATCTTATAATAATAACAAGTCCCATAATATCCTAATCTTATCATCTTTATTCTGTCATAAAGTACGAGACAATTACGGTACAAAGTATCACCAACTTGTTCAATCTAAACCAGCAATAGCACCCCTCAAATTCTCAAAGTACTTCAATTTTCACAGCAATAATGCCACCCTCTAAACATCAACACCCACCCCATAAACTCACGTAATTTTCCCTCACCCCCACACGTTTATAAATGAGTTAGCTATCGAGTTGAAACTACCAAGTCCACTCATCCCTAAAAGTTATCCTGGGTATGGTATAACCACCATCACACGAAACATAACAAGGTACCCGGTTGACGGACGAACTGTACTTAACATGCACCGTTGTATTATACCCAATCTGCCAATGTGTTGTAGTGATAATATTACTCAAGGGTGTGCCCTGTACATACAGATGAGTCAAGGACCACAGATTACGAAGTGATAAGCTCTCAAAACTGGCAAAATGATTATTCCGAACATCCAAATGTTGAAGGCAACTGCTGGTGATCCATTCCCAGGGGAGATAAGACAGCTGATTATCGGAGAGATCGAGTTCCTCCAGGAGTGGTAGATCAACAAAAGCATTTGTCTCAACGGAGCTGATCCTGTTGCCCCCGAGGGACAGCCACTTGAGACAATGGAGATGAGCAAATGCGTGAGAGGAAATTCTATCAATATTGTTGTGATCTAGAGACAGACTTCCTATCATCGACAATCTGCTGATGTCTGGCACCTGACTGAGGCGATTGTAGCTCAAGGACAAGTCCTCCAGCCGTTGGAGGACATCAAAAATCCCCGGAGGTAAATGACTGATCGAATTGTGCGCTAAGTTGAGACTCTGAAGGCTCCGGGTTTCGTCGAAGGTGCCGCTGTCGACGTAGCTTATCTCATTTCTCAACAGCGATAGGAACTTCAATCCGGCCATTCCTCTCAGGACAAGGTGATTCCTGGTGTGACATCGCCAGGAGCAGATCGACCCAATGCGATTGCCGTCCAAGAAGAGCGAGGACAGATTTATCAGCTCATGTGTATCCATCTCCCTTATCCAATTGCGCTCCAAGTGGAGATGGGTGAGGGTGTGGGGTAGTTGGAGGTAAGCGAATACCCCGCCCTCGAGTCGATTGTCGGAGAGGTAGAGGTGGGTCATTGATGGAAAGTGCTGTCTCAGGTTGACACTTATGTCACGTAAGAAGTTTTTACGGAGGTAGAGGTGCTCCAGCCGGGAGAAATAACTCGAACCCGAGAGGATTAGGTTTGTCTCTTGGCCTTGAGAGTCATTCTCATCGATCACGAGGGTCCTCAGTCTCTCGAGATTTCCAAAGTTCAAGAGGTCACAGAGTTGGATACGATTACGTGAGAGATCGAGGTAGAGGAGGTTCGATACGTACGCAAAAGATCCGGATTGAATGCGTTCTATGGAGCTGTCGGTGAGGGATAAACAGGATATTCGGTAGCTGTTGATGAAGCCGGGGTACAAATTACGGGGGGAAACACCCGGTAGCTTCAGTTCAAGGTCACGATTCCTGTAATCCTGGCATTTGCCGGTCTGCAGAGGGAGTTCCTTTGTGAGACTGTGAAGTTCCACCGAGTGGTCGATGTAGGTCAGGGGGAAGATGATCCTTTCATCGTGATGAGAAAAAATCATCGGGGCCTGAATTAGACAGATGATTACGAAGATTGGGGGCCTCATGGTGGGCCTCGCCGCACTTAGATTTTCTGAACTGACAGGGAAACTCAGTTATTCGACTTTAGTACATCATCGGTGATCACTCACTTGTTTCACTGTCTGATACCGTAACGCGACGGAGGATAAAATCATCCGTTGTCATGCATTTATACCCACTATGATGACCTTGGTCCTTAACCCATCAGCAAGAATAAGTCAAAGTCCTAGAGGAATAGGCGATATCGTGTCAATACGTTTCCGAACAAAAGAACAATTTTTCAGTGAATCGTCTGTTGTGAGGTCAGACCAGTTTATCGCGGTCTTCCGCAATTGCTTCATTATGACGTTGCGAAGCGTCGAGTGATCGATATTAATTACATAAAGGGCTCATTATCGTATTTTGATGACAGCGGATCAACTGCCCCGACACTAGATATTATTTCAATCATTTGAAAGTGCAGGAATCGAGTTATTCGGGGTGAACCACTCATTGGTGATCACATATTTTCGATATCAGAATATAATGTACGATAAACTTATCGTTTACATTGTTTCATAACAAGTTTATTGACCTTAACACTCGTTCCCTTATCGCGAGATTGAAAGCCTGTCTCATTTTATCGCGAGGGTTTCATTACGATTGTGTTTCATTCTAACGCTGGGGAAGTCGAAGTAATCGATATAAGTTGAGGGAAAGCTGATCCATTTGTCCTGATGAGGACAGGGATCATGAAGGTCCAAATTAGACGGAATTACACGGCCCTTAGGAGACGACAAAGTCAATCAATTAGCTTTCAACAATCAATCGTTGTTAATTATCGAAACGATAAAAATCGAAACGATAACTTCGTCATTCACCTGCGGTAATCGCCAGTTTATTAAACCGAACCCTTAACCCATCTCGAAGAACAATCGAAGCCCTAGAAAAATAGTCCAATATCCCATCAACGTCCCTTCTGGAAAGCCCTATCCTCCAATAAATCGCTTATCGCAAATTCAAAAAAAAAGTTTATCTCATTCGTGTGAAACAGCTTCACACCGATTGCGTTTTATTTCCGATAGAAACTAACACTCGTTCACTTCTCCTTTATTGCGGATATATTCATAAATATTTACACTGTCGGGCATATCATCGATCGTATTGGGGAGTGGTACCTCGGCCAACGGCATTGCGCCGCCATCTCCCGTAACCCCAGGGACTTCGAACTGTCAAATTGCTGAATGTCAATGAAAATTGTACAATAGCATTTCCAAAAATTAACAGACACCTTCCAGGCCCTTCCAAAGGGTCTTCCATCGTTGTAGAACACCTGACACTGTCAATAAAATCGATATAAAAAAAATTGCTGACTTACCAACAACTGTTCATGAAGGAATCTTCAAATGACAAATGACATAAAGTTTTAAACAATCGAAACCACTGATTCCCAGTGGTTATATTTATTTACAAAGCTTCAACGCAGTATTTCACTCATCTAACAAATAAATAATCTCTCAACGCTCCGCAACACTTGTCTATTTACAAAAAAGAAAAAAACAATGATAAAAAAATTTGACGAAACTCGTGGAATTATTGGCAACAGCCAGTCTATCCTCAGATGCGAGTCCCTGATATTTTTTAGGGGATTAACAACCCCCAGGGGTTAATCATTATTTCAACATGGCTAATCAAGTAGAAGTGCTCGTCAGAAGTCCTGAAACAGGGCTAATTGATCCGGTGGTAGTGGTGGTTGGGATCGCCAATCTGTCTCTGGGTAATCGTCAAAGCAACTTGCGTCACCTGGGGCCTTCACTCTAGGTCGTATTGGTGGAGCTAACGCTCTTTGAGGTACCTGATGAAACAAATCAACAGTGATTGCTGGTGGTGATGATGTCTTCGATAACGTTAATTCAGGAAGGGATTTTTAATGCTCACCAGTGTCCAATCAATGAGCTTGAACCAACGGTGCCTCTTGACGTCTTCAGCCCCTTGTCGCATGTTCCCAAGTCGTTTGGTTCTATCAGCTACCAATAACTTCTTGATGAGATCCTTCGCAACAGGATCCACATGCTTCGGCCACTCAATCCTACCCCCGAGAATTTTCTCGTAAATTCCGAAGGGATTGTCATCGAAGAAGGGAGGATATCCCGCCAGCATTTCATAGATGAGGACACCAAGGGCCCACCAATCAACGGCCTTGTTGTGACCTTTACTCTGGATTATCTCAGGAGCGAGGTATTCTGGTGTTCCACATAATGTCCAGGTCCTGGAACATAGTCACATGATGTTTTATGATGATTTTGTGACAGAGCTGAATGTGTCTATTTTGTCAAGTTGTTGTGCCTTCTAATGAGATTTTTTTGGTGCCCAGTGACACTAGACATCTGAAAATAAATACTTCCAGGAAATTCAATAGCGTCTCGCAGTCTCGGACGTCAGTTTCTTAGAGAAAAATAGAAAAAAAAAAATCGTCATCAACGTCGTGGTATCACCAATCCCTTCTGGTTATATCTCAAATCCGAAAATAAAAGTGTAATAAAAGCGGGGAAACGTGTTTATGCGAGCACATCTGGTCGATCAACCAACAACCGCAAAAGCTCTTTCGACGTTAGGACTGTATATATGTCATACTGAATCATCATTGAGGCGGAAGCTTGGTCTCTGTCTCACAAGACAATCCCAATGAATTACGAGGAGAAAACGTAAATGTTTATCTTGGTGATTTTGGGGGTAAGAAGGAGGGACGGGTGTAATCGGTGGGTATTTGTTTTGCCTAATGGTAATGACATGATGATTGTGGGGAAAATGGGAGTAATTTTAGACCGAATGTGTTAATATTGGCGGTTTTTGTTTTGGCAAAACTCGTGGGAATTGAGTAATTCTTACCTGTCTGTGAGCTTCTTGGAGAAGCCGAAGTCGGTGATTTTGAGGTGACCCTGACTGTCTAATAACAGATTCTCGGGCTTCAAATCACGATAGACGATGTGCTTTGAGTGCAGGTAATCCAGGGCACATACAATTTCCGATGCATAGAAACAACTAGTTGGAACTGAAAATCTTCCAGCTGCTCGGAGGTAGGAAAATAATTCACCACCGGCGACAAATTCCAGGAGCATGTAGACATTGGCTGTGTCTCTACCACTCCAAAGCCTGAAGAAATGGCCATTGTACATATTTATCTCTAAAAGCACTCCTTATCGAGATAATTGCAATGAAAAACCAGTGAAAAATTCCCCGAAGTCATAAACCAAACGTGACAGTTTTCTCAATTACGTAACGCCCTGTTTTTTGCAGCCGATTAAATGTATCGTAAAAAAAGCCCGCAATTTTATCGTAGAATTCTTCATTCCAGAAATACTGGGTGGAAAAAAAAACTAATCAACTTAACTCACATATTGACTATAAAAGGATGATTAACTTCTTTGAGAACGGAAACTTCATTCCTGACGTGTTCCACTTGTTTAAGTCGTATCACGTCCACCATAGACAGGACCTTCAGTGCTAAGGGACTGCCCTGATGGCTGCACAGCACGACTCGCCCGAATGTGCCAGTGCCTGTGTATAAAACAAAATTAAATAATAAAAGGAGAGAGAGAGAGAGAGGGAGAGAGCGATCTTCGCTAATTTCGAAGAGAGAAAAATTCTTGAAAAATTACGTCTGTTGTGCAATTTGTCAATTAAAATAGTATTTAATAAAAATTCTAGAATTTGTTTGCAGCATTTTTGTGATGAAGCTTTTGAACTCTTTTCTGAACGTTCACTAAAGAAAGTACGTAATTATTTTCCAATTTTTACTGAATATTTTATTCACTGGCAGATGAGGGAACAGGCGCGTAATTTTTAAAGAATTTTTCTCGTTGAGTAAAATGCGGAAAAAAAATTGGGAAAAATTTCTGGAAAACTCGAATTATTGTACTTCTCAATGAAATATTCCATCGACCCTGAACAATTGGCGAATGCCTCGATTCCCTCCACCATTAACACTATAAATAATCGAAATTGGCGGGTGTCTACTAGTTCCGTGTTAACGAGCAGCGACAGGTGTCGGTTGTCCACTAACTTCCGGTTATCCTCGGCTGTTTAATTTATAATGTTGCTTTGTCAATTACACTGACACTTACTAATTCGTTTCAATTGCGGGGAAAATTACGGATTTGTCGAGTATATTTTGGTACCTTTTTTGTTAAATTAGTGGTAAAATTTCTCGCAAGATTGCGCAAGAAATTCCGCTATTTTTTGCTGCAGTTCAATTTTCTATTTTGAAGATCATTTTAACAACAAAATTGTTGAAAAAAAATTCTGAAACCTCAACGAAACCGGTTCTACATTGTGTTAGAACGTTAAAAAAACCACCACAAAACCGCTGAACAACGCGAATAAAAAAAAAAAAAATCGGAAAGTGCAGAGGACAGTTTTTCTCGTAGCAGTCGTGCCACTCTCCTGTCCCACTTGTTATCGCCTCTTTCTCCATTGGCCGGTAACAAACCTCGGGGTAACTCGATCTCCCCGGTCTCGAGTTACGTTCACTCGATAAATTGAAATCGAAAAATTCAATAAAACTCATTACAGTGAGAAGAATTTTCTAATATATAAATCATATTTACACAAGACAAGTGAATTATTTTCAATCTTTTAAATTATCGAATGTTTGCACATCAAGGAACTGGAATGACTTCTGATCCCATTTTTCCGGACAGATTCTCTTTTATTTCATTTTCTTTTATTTTTATTTCCCTCACAAAAGTAGCGGTACTGCTCATTTCAATGGGAACATTTCAGTTATTATGAAAAGGAAATTAAAAAGGGATTAGAAAGGAATAATCTGTCTGGAAGGAAATTCTTTTCTTCTTTTATTTCCCTGAGAACACGAAATAATTTCTTTCTCAGTTGTTACATATGTCCTTCAGGTACTCACCTATCGTCTTGATCATTTCTAAGTCATCAATATCATATTGTCCTGAATCCTCTTGCGATCCTTCTTCATCTGAGGTCGTCGCGTCCGCCGACATTTTCACAAATTTTTCTCCAATATCCGAAACAATTTGTAATTCGGTTAAAACCCCCCGGCACTCACTAATTAATTTACCGTATTTATTCTTCGATTTTATTCATCAACAGCTTCAACCAGTTCCCCAATTCACACAACAAATTACTTCCCTATAATAATTTAACTTTTTATTTATTAAATTGTCCTATATTTTTCTATTTAATTTCTATATTTTCCCCTTTCAAATCTCGTTCCCCACTTCAATTTCCAAATTTAATAGACTCCTCGTTTTTCTCAATTTTAATTATCTTCTAAAATTCAAATTTCTTCTTCAACTTTCGTATTTAAATTAAACTTCACATGCCAGGTTCAACGCACGAAAACTAGTGTAACCAGAGTCCATCTATAATTATCCCCAAAAAATTCACATTCTCATAAACATAAACCAGTGGTACACGTGCACATTCGTTTGATTCCCAAAATTTTTTTTTTTCAAAATCCACCTGTATGTCCCCAATATCGCGATCCAACTGTCGGCAACAGCAAAAATGTGAATCATATAGACGCACGCCTCCGCATTATTTATTCCCCGTGGCGGGAGATTGACGTGATTCTGAGATTTAAAGATGCTTTCGTGATCATCAGGAAGACTTGGCACATATCAAACATCATCCCTCCCACCCCTCGCCCCTTCCCCTGTCCGTTGTTGTGCGTCTGCTCAGTGTTAACCCCCGAGCATTTTCTCCTGCGGACAAATAACTTGACGATAGAAATCGCAATGACCCGCAGGTGCGCAGGGGAAAGTACCGTCTGGACTCGATTCTCTCGGACAATTATCTGTTTATTTCGTCATGTGACTGGTTAAACACTGAACAAAAATGAGGGCGAGCGTAGAAAAAATAAATGAGAGAACCACTGAATTATTAATTAATTGGAGGAATTGAAAAGTAATTGTTTTTATTTAATTTTGGGGGATTACCGATTTTTTGAGGGTCGAGACGATCGTCCGTCCGGTGAACGGACCTTCTGCGGAGCATCGCAGAGGAGACTGATCGGTCCCAGAGATCGTGCGAGCCCGATCTCCACTGGGCTCTTTCTCTCGCCCCACTCTCGCATCATCCGGAGAAATGGTTTATTTTAATCGAATTAATAGATTTATTTGGAAATAGTTGCATTGCGATTCTTGATGAAGTTTGGAATTCAATTTTGATTGCGATTTTTTTTCGAAACGAGGAGATAGGTCTTTCGATTGTTTGTTAGTTTATTTAAGTTAAATAAATCGTTTGTCTCACTTCAGTCAATTTTATTGATAATTAAGGTGTCATGTGTCTTGAGTGATCCAGAAAAACATATATTTTTAGTAATATATTATAACAAATATAAAATCTGCCTCATATACATTTGTTATAAATTATTCCACGAGTGGATCAAATATCAATCAACAGGAAATCCCCGATTAATCTCTTGATCCAGTAAATCTTCGGTTGATCCAATCGAATTAATAATAATCCTCAGTCTTCAGACCCGGTCCTCCAGAATTTTCGCCTTTTAATTAAAAATTACGTCGATTAAATGAATGAAGTAATTAATACAAACGTAAATGGGTTATTAATCAATTAACATCAATTAAGATAGACTTTAAATGACAATTTTATTATTTTCACTCGTGTTTCTGAAGTCACGAGATTGTGCAAAGATTGGGAAATAATGTGGAAGGGCTAGCCTGGATTCTCCATTTAATATTCAAGAATAGTGGGGCTTATTTTTGAATGCTGGCAGTCATCCAGATGCACTCACCCACCACTGTAACATCACTCGCCCCCTGGCCACTCGTGACGTCAGTTATTCCACCAAATTTTCACCTCCATTCCTCTCCCCCTTTTTTTTTCTCTCTCAAATCTATTCCCTGACACGAGTGAGAATACGGTATTTCGGGCCAAAAATAATTACAAAATGCCGGCTTCGATGAATGGAGAAAAATGAGTGATGTGTAGATGATGGTAATGACGTGGTGGTTAAAAGATAGACACGTCAACCCTCGGAAATAAGAAACAGGAATTGTTCGAGACACTTGTGTCCACCCACGTGTCTGGGGTCGCGCCAATATCAACATGGGGTGTACTTCGATTTTCGTGAATAAGAGGGAGGAATTGAGGGGGAATTGTCATTGCCCTGACAGATTTATTTATCATTAACAAACGTCTTAAGACCGTGATATATTATATACTATACAGTTATTTATTTATTATATTATTTTTCTCTATTTCATTTTTACACTCGTTAAAAACAAACATAAACGAATGATCGCGTGAGCCAAACCATTGAAAATCGCGGATGAGTCGTTGGAATTCGTTGCCCGATGTCGCGATAAACCCAAGACCGCAATTACTTTACCTGCGTAATAAAAAAAAAAAATGTAATGAATAATTGTACGATAGCGTACACAATGATTTCCGCCTCTTGTCTCCCTGATATTTCATTCTTTTTCCTTCAGACAAAATTCCCTCATACGACCACCGAGAAGGGGGGGAGGGAGAATGTACTCGGGTAATTTCGTGGTGTATGTCAGGCTGTCGTGCCCACAACCACCCACAGAGTCATGAGAAATATTTCAATGGTTAACCGAAAGAAAAAAAAATCCTACGACGAACTGAACTGCCTCCCAGGAATTTATTATATTCACTCACGGTAGCTCATTGGTTTATTAATTTTATCAGTCAGACAGAATTGATTGGTGACGGTTGGTCATCGCGAATCGATAATTATCATTGTAATGTTCGATAGTGTGGGGTAGGAAGTGGCCGAATAAGTTGGTATTTTTAGGACAAGGACTGGAAACAAATGATCAAGTGGGAAAAATTGTTCTCATGGCTGTCTGAGTAATTATTGGCAATCAATTATTTAATCTCGCGAGTCGAAGGCCTCGGTGTTGGTGAGACGTTGGCCTTCTGTAATCGTCAAACGAATAATGTATAACGACACCAATGAGCCTTCGGTATTAGTATTTATCCCCTTCACAGCTCGGTAATAATTCTAATTGTTGAGCATTCTGGGAACATTGCGCAAGTCCCCTTCTCGACGACATGCCGGACGTTATGGTACGCTGTCTCGTATTGTCTCCGATTCTGACGAATCTGTATGTATTGTTGGGCTTTTGCCGGATAACATTGAGTGAACGATAATGAAATTGTGGGGATACACGATTTTATTTGCTTGGAGGAAGAGCAAATGACACGAGAAAAAAATTGACGCTCTGACGATTTTTTTAAGAATAATAAATTCTTCGGTTTAAAATTTTCTCTCTGGGCGGGTAAAAAAAATGTTTGTGAGATAATTATGTCCCTTCGTGCGTGAAAATCATTTTCTGCATTTGAAAAAAATAATAACCGGCTCAGTATAAAAAATCTTTAATGTATGGAACTTTTACATTTGAAAATTTTCTCTTCGTGAAGTTAAAAAAATTTTTTGGATAAGAAATATTTCCCTTCGTGTGTAAAAATTATTTTCTGCAATTGAAAAAAAAATAATCGACTCAGTCTAACAAATCTTTAGCGCGTACGGGAATTTTCTGCTTCGAAATTCGTTCTCTCCGCACCAACAAAAAAATTCGCACATGAAAAAATTTTTTTTTCTACCGTCGGTGAAAAAATATTCACATAGAAACAATCTCCAGTGAAAAAATTTCAGCATTCTGGAAATATTGTTACGCAAGTTCCCTTCTCCGCGTTGACGCCATAATAAATCCCGCGTAATCCCCAGTCTCCAGTTTCTAAAAAAAATCATAATGCGATTTATTACTGTTCCTCCAGAAAAATTGAATGAAAAATCATGATGATGGAAGATATTTTATTTTACTTAATTCACGAAAGGGATTTAAAACCTCAGCACTGGCATCTTCGACTCCCACGAGGCTCTCGGTTTTCTGCCTCGGTCAAGTAATTATCCTTGCGGTTTCACCGGCAGTGAAGCGAGTTGTACAGGCCACGGTATAAATGTGCCCTTGGAGGAAATACCTCGACGCCCTCATGCAGTCGTGATATGCCAAACAAAATTTTCTCGCTTTTCGAATGCCGAGATATTGACACCCGCACCTTGAGCATTGTTCATGCGGGCGAGAGAGTTCCGGCTGGAGAACATGGGGATACCATCTTCCTATAAATAAAACATTGTTTAGTCACCGGAAAATATCTGAAACGTTATTTATCCCCTCGGATTTTTTCCCTCGCAATTTATTTGGCGACACCAGAAATAAGGGCTGAGTATGCGAAGGTTCCACATGCGGGTTGAACGTGCCATTTGATAAAAAAAAATCCGTGGAATACCAAACATAAGGGTCATGAGGGTAAAAAAAAAATTCAAGAACTGTCATTTCCTTTTATCTGTTCTTTTTCACTCGTACGAGAATTGTTTTAAGATTATTTACAAAATTATTATTGTTCATGTCCCGTTGGAAATCACAGAAGGGATGACGGATGAAGATTGCAACAAAATCTGAGAATCTCCCGTCAGCTTTCACCATTGTTCCTCGTAAAAGTCCCTCCTCCACATAAAAAGACGAATTTTTTTTTTCCCCGCCTTTTTCCTTTCCCCTTTCTCCATCTCTTATTGAGCGTAGCGGTACGGCCACTCGGATAGTCGTAAAGACATAACTCCATGTGCCACGAGCGTGTAAATACCTTGTAACGGGGACCCTGGTCCCCGGAGTAAAACCTCATACAAACGCCTGCAGTTGTCTATCTTGCGATTCTCGCGTGTGTCACGTACCCGCATATAAATTGTTCAAGCGGAATTATTCTCATATCAAATGTATAGTTGAGAACGAGAGAAACCCCTGACGTTCCCCGACGGTTGGAAAATAAAATTCGCATTACAAAAAATCAATTTTCCCGCCCGACAATTTTAATCTTCACGCGGGAAATTCAATTCGCCGCCGATTTTATTTCCGTGTAACTCTGGGCTATTTTGAACTCCTCAACTCACTGTAGGCCTGACGAAGGTGAAGGGAAAGGAGGGGGGGAGGGAGGGATGAGGGGGAAAAAAAAAGAGATAAAGGTCTCACGGGGCTTCGTCCGGTCGACACGCTCGCTCCGTTTCCGCTCGCGTTTTCCAGCCATCGGCCACGCAAAACTGCATTTGTACACATCTCCGGAATAACATAACCACCCAAGGCCCACAACCGCGTTCGTGCGTATCGCCCACACCCGGGCCCCCTATCCAACTTCCGCTCGTCATCCCCGTCGCCCCACGATCTCTTCACCGTCGTTTTTTTTTTTTTTTTTCGATTTTTTTTCTTTTGGTTTATGGTTATTTCGACTTGTCTCGATTCAACGATTGTTCAGAACAAACGGGTTTAATGCCGCAGGCGGGGAAAATGGGTTTTTGTCGGGGCGAGGTGAAATCACAGTTTGTTTTCAATTAGGGGGGATCGGGAAAGAGACGTAATGAGGGGACTTTTTTCGATGATTCATTGGAAGGAAGGGATTCAGGTGGAGGTTTTTATACTGAGGAAAATGAGGGGATTTTTTTCAAGTTGACATGATAAATTACAAAGTCGTCTGGATTTTTCAACTCTCCATAAAAATTTCATGATATTGTACCACACGAAGAGGACGATTCTTTGAAAATTATGTGCCTCTTCCGTAATCTCCCTGTCAAAACAATATTCGTCGAAATTATGGAACAGTTACCGAGTTGTTCACTGAACGTTCTTTTTTTTTCTGGAACGTCCTGAACTTCTCCTGAAAGGGCGCACCCATTCCTCCCTCCAAAAAAATCTGGAAACAAATCGGATTTTTGGAAATCTGGATTTTTTAATCGCCCGCTGATCAAAAAAAGATCAATAAATCCACCTAAAATCCAATTCAACCCGCATGTGTCTCCCGTATCACCGAAAAATAAGGCCCCCATGTAGACGCTGTCAGAATGGGTAAAGAGTTCGCGGCCCGTCAGGGTCGTGCATGGGAGCGAGTCGACGGAAAGCGGAAGCGGGGCTTTCCGCATCGGTGGCTGTGAACAATGAGACCGCCAAGTTCACGGCACGAGGACTATTTTTTTTTTTTCTCGTGTACACGTTCACTCGTTTTACGCGAATTCCAGGCCTCCCCCTCCCCCAATCCGTGAAGATTCGCGGGTATATTTATTCAACGTGTGAACTCTTTTTTTTTCTCCCTCTCTCTCTCTCTCTCCTCTTC
Organism: Diachasmimorpha longicaudata; assembly: GCF_034640455.1. Lineage (NCBI taxonomy): Eukaryota > Metazoa > Arthropoda > Insecta > Hymenoptera > Braconidae > Diachasmimorpha > Diachasmimorpha longicaudata. The sequence continues at coordinate 3,986,238 of NC_087240.1, forward strand.
GGCATTATCTCTATCTCCCTCGCGCACTAACAATTTCCGGCAATTTTTTCCTCACTCGGTTTTATTTTACTTTATAAAGGAAAAATGATATCGCGAAATTGAGGAGTGAACTCGACTGTAATATGACGAACGCAATGGGCATGCGATAAACCTCTGGAGTTGGTGTTCCGCAGAAGTGGTGCACATACGGGGGCTATAAAATATAGCTTCATGTGCGCTTAAGCGTTTAATGCCTTCTGCCAACGTGAAACGAATTATTATTGTTGAGTGATTACCGCCTATTGCATTCTGAATAGATAAAGCCGAGAATGAAAATATGTAGAAAATTATGAATTATGATATTCGGTTGACCTTAGGAGAGACTGTTGGAAAATTACACTTGAAATTTCAAGCTAAAAATATTATTTTTAACGACTGACGTTGCAGGTAATTTTAGTGGCATTCTTCATAAAGGCATCTGTTAATTAGTTGATTATAAAAACGGTAAACGTTAAAAATTCAGGAATTAACTACTCTAAATTTTCATTTCCTCAACTCACTCCGAGTATTACATTTTTTATTTTCAATTAATTTATTTAAACAGCAGCAACGGTTATCTCAAGTTCACACAGCTGTTATAAATATTTTTGAGAGACAGAAAGAGCGTTCAAATGAAATAAATTTTCGGAGTTTCATTTTGATTTTATTCCATGGTTTTTTCATCTTTAAAAAATACTCACATAAAAGTATCTGCAAAACGATAGTCTCCACCACAATATGATAATTTTTCTTGTAGGAGCTGTTCTCGTAAATCTTTTATACGTCTTTCGAGTCTATTTTCGTCTGCAGGGAATTATACGACTCTTGTTTTTTTTTCTATCAAATTAATGTTATTGAGTAGCCCATCAACACTTGTATTATCATTTCTACGAAACGAACAGTAATTTTAACAAGAAACAACATTTTTTTTCGAGAACTGGGTCATTCTCAAGACCAAATACTATTTATTTACAACGGTATTCATTGAATAAATTATAAAACTACTAAATTATCATGAAAATGAATGTAAATTTCCAACAAAGCAAAGACTCAGTTAAAAAATTATTTCATGGGAAGTAGTGATTCAATAACAGAAATATTTACCGGTCGTCGAGGCCCTCACTATCGATCCAATTCTTTTGCTGATTGGATTGACCAGTGCTGTCGCATTGATAACACGTGGGCTCGGTGAACTGCTCAACAGGTGCTTGGCAACAGGTAATTCAACATCAGGAGTCACAATATGACTGATTGTTTGCTGCCAGGTACACCAAGGGCATCGAGGTGACTCTTCACAGTTCAACGATCAGGATGAGGACATTCGTCTTCCAGCACTGGAGATGGATGATGATTATGACCCGTGACGAATCCATAAGTTTCATTTGAATTCAATGGAGAAGCCACCGAAGAAAATTGAATTGTTTTTTTTTAACGAATATCTGGAAAGTCATTTGGGACACTGAAATTCTCGGCTGTAATTTTTTTGAATTCCGATACATTTTCCATAAATCGATGGGCTGAAATGGACTTACCCACTTCCCCACTGAATTACCAATATAATTGGATTCCCGGTAAATATCCAGTGGAAAACCTCAGAAACCATTAGCTTTCTCCAATAAAATTACCATCGGAATTAATTTTAACAACTGTATATATTAGAATATCCGTCATATTAATCACCCACTTCACGATTATGCACTTGGAATTAATTGCGGAATGGGAAAACTACACGAGTGATAAGGGATTGTGATGAGACTCACCTTAATTGCACCATTAAACAACTCAATTAAAAAGTCATGTTGATGAACCCATGAGGATGGTTGAATTATGGGTTACGTCGTGTTGCCGGACGCTGTGTATGACACGGGAGCTCCACGGGACTGTTACATTAATCCCCCGTGAATTCTTCCAGTGCCATTGACAGTGTCCAAGCTGGAGGATCCAATCGCCGGTACATCAGAAGGCCCTCATTACGAAATAAGGGGATGGGCGAAGTGAGATAAATTAATTCAATCTCAGACTATTTCTTCCACCGCTTCTCAGCTCCTGATTTACAGGAAACGGAGGATTTTTGATAGAACCTTTCTTGTAGAAAATTTCTTGCCCTACAAAAAAGGTTCTTATGATTTTTCCCGTATCTGCCCTGCAATTTGCTATATTCGCGTTTTTCAAAGTTAAATAATTTGGATTGACGTTCGGTGGGTTGAAAACGTCGAACTCGAGGACCTGTAACGGTCAAGGATAAACCCCCTCAACCCTTACGATCCTTTATCCCTCAACCTTGACCTTCGTAAGGACTATTTAAAGTCCCAAACACTTTTTATTATTTTCCACTTAATAATCAAATGCTCGTAAGAATCAAATGACCTCCCCCTACAATTAAAGACCTCTCTCCCCTTATTTCCCGAATATCTCATAGACAACCCCACCCCTCAAAATAACTCAAGAGACCTTTCTTCTAGATAATTTTCTCATCGACAGAAAAGGTCCTCACCAAAATATCCCTATCCCCCCTACATCTCGAAATATCCTCAAAAAACCAAAACAAAAAATCAACTCATCTAATTTCCCCACGTCACCACTCATTCATCTCTCCGTTCCCCACAATGACTGAACCTCAGACATCGAGTCCTTCTTCCTCCCTGTCCTCGATAACCTCGAAACATCCTTTTCCCGGAAATGTCGAGTCTCACCAGCAGTTCCACTGTCTCATCCCACCTCATCATCAACCCCATCGTCCAACTGTCCTCTGCTTCACGTTCCGTGACGCGAGCATTCCCACAGATCGAATCGTCAAGCCCCTCAACACCATAGCCCCCCCCTCCCTCCTCCTCCTCCCCCTCACCCCCCACCCTGGACCGGATCAACAACCTCCATCCTCTCTATTTCCCCTCACCCTTCCACCTCACTCCTAAAAATATTTCAACTTTATTTCATTCTCCTGAGGCCCAGCAGTCCCTTTGATTCGTTCCAAATTACGTTGTAAGTGGTTCCCTTAAAAAAAAAACGGAACTCCATGATGACAGGTTCTAAATAATTTCTTTCAAAAAATTTCCGTCGCCAATAAAAAATTAAAATCATTAAAAAAGTCTCATAACTCAAGCAAAAAAATAAGAAGAAAAAAAACGTAACCAGTAAAAAATCTTTTCTTCTATAAACTTTTCGAAACTGTTCTTATTACTAACTCTTGCTTCATCATCCCTACCCTCCCCTTCTAAACCGAAAAAAGCATTAGTCTTAGAAAACATTTTGGTATAGAACAGCGAGAGAAATAATAAAAAAAAAAGAGATCTCTTAACTGCTGAAACTGGTTTGAAACGACCTCGCGACTTTTTTTCCACCTCCTCAGCGTTTCTACCATCGCCCCCTCCTACCCCCCGCCCCTCCCCCACCCACCGTTGGCATCGCAGGTGCGCCCTTGATCCGTGTGTGCCCACGAGAACTGTGGGAATACCGATTCCACTTCCGTTTTTTTCCTCCCCACAATTTGTTAAAAAAAATATATATAAACCCCACACACGCACGTTAAATTAATAAAAAAAAAATGTTGCATTAACTGAATGCGAGTGGTTAAATATTATTTAAGTAAAATGTTGGTGTTGCGAGTTGAGGGAGTGAAGGGGACTGTTGGTGATGCAAGAAGTATCTTGGAACAATGAAGGCTTCGTGAAACCTCAGGTTTATAATGGCAGTGGAATTTTCTTGGTCTCTCGTGACGAGAGAAGAAAAAAAAAATGGACAAGAGGTCAAACGATTGCCGAAAAAAAAAGAAGAAAAATAATGGAAATGATAAAATTGTGAAGAGAAGAGATATACAAGTCAGTTGTCACCCGGTGGATTTATCCTATGATCTCGAAACTCCTGGCACGTACCTCGAGGAAGAGTCCGTCATCTCTCCAGTCTCCAAGTTCGTGTCTTGACTCTAGAATGGGCTTCCCACGTAGGGTAACAGGGCTCGGTTGATAAATGTGTTTTTTTTTAGCGGATAATGCCTTCTCATTCTTGTATTAGTCCTCAAGTCCTCGTGGATGATGTGTAACTTGTGAGATTACGTCACGCGTACGACGACCCGAGTTGAGACTGCATCCTATCGATATTTACGTAACCGCACTGGGGAATCGAATGACTCGAATCGGTGGGATAAGTCTTTTGGAGGTGTGAGAACAACTTGATTTGATTTGACCCAAAGTTGATGTCATGACGGATCACGATTGATGGAGCTGTAGAGGAGAGTTCACGAAAAAATTTAACTGAAGTTGATTTCGCTTTGTTTGACTCACCTAAACTTGACTCAAGTCGGCATGAATCCCGTAATTCAGTGGGTATATATTTTAGGAATGGAAATAGTGCGTCAGAGCTCAAAGAAAATGGCAAAAAAACTGATTCAGAAAGACGTGAGTCAGACTTGACGAAATTTGACTTGATTTGACTCAGACTCATGAATTTAACAGCTTCTAGTCCCTAATACGTATAATAATATCAAACGCAAGTTGATATATGAGGGATAACAAAAATTAGTGTTGACCAAAACTTGACTGAATTGACTCAAACTTACGACCTCACCAAATCTGATTCAAATATGATTCATCAAACCCCCTCTCACTATCCCACCGAAATTCTCGGCCACAACAACTCGAAAAAACCGATCGTCCTGGCTCACCCCAAACTTGACTCAACTCTCGTCAACTTGACTCAACCCTCAACAACTTGACTCAACTTGACTCAAACCCACGAACCCAACAGCCTTGAATTCTTACCTATACCCACAACTATAAAAATCTCAACTTTACCGATTTCCCTCTAAACCCCCTTCAATCTCCATCGCCCCCCATCAGATCAAGCTCTCCAAGTCTTCAACACCCCATCAAGTACGTTCATCAACCCGACTTAAATACCAAACTCAACCAAAACCCCAACAAATCAAACTCTTCAAAACCTCCCGTACCAACCGATCAAAGTTACATCCAACGACTTCAGAAAAAAAAAAAACTGAACTCAACAGTCGAACCGGTTGCTCCCAATGACGTGAGCCAACTGAACCTGCTGGCAGGCAGGTAACGCCAGGTAAACTATTCTACGTAGAAGTCCCGCCGGCCGGCATAAAGAAGGGGAAAGAGTCCAGTGGAAGAGGGGCATGAGGTGAAGAGAGGGGGGGTGGGCATCGGTCCGTGAACAACCACCATCAGACCAACCTGTGCACAGTCACTCGTCTGTGACTCCCTCCCTCCCACCCCTGCCCCTCCCCCCTTCTCTGACCCCCTATCCATGATGACTCCAATGGATAAAACAGAGACACAAGCATTCAATTATCGTACACCTGAGGAAGAGCCACCTGATGATGGTGGGAAGGGGGTGGTAGCGCGAAGGGGGTGGTGAGGGGGAGGAGGGACGGGAGTGAGTCACTCCCGGGTATGAGTGAAGCGAATAGACCAAACAAAATGGGCAAATGCCACCACATGGTAATGGTAATTCACGTTCTGTTCTCTTCTGTTCGGTTCTGTTCTGTTCTGTTGCTTATAGTATCGACAAAAGAGTACTGTTACTCCTGAATCAGGTTTGGAACCATGATTTTTTATTTTTATTTAATTCTACCGGCGGTGGGGTGAAAAAAGGTATACCATTCATTTGGCGGATGAGGAATGGAGATTGATTGTTTTTAATGTTTTGGAATGAATATGACGATTGCCTGACGATGATTAGGTGAAGGGTGACGTGGACGACGGTTACATAAAGGAGAATAGTCACTAGTTGGATCCAACAGAGCATGACTCTTCACGTGGCTGAGACCGGTAGGGGGAGAGATGAATTGTCTTTTGAAGAGGGGTGATGGGGGGGGGGGAGAGGGTTTTTCTTTATTTCTTTTGGTTCATTTCGAGGGTTTTTTAGTTGGGATTTGTTGTTTTTTTTTGGGTGGTGGGGCTGAACGGACTTGCGGTGGGTTTAGGTTGTTACTTCCTAGGAATATTATCTTTCTAGCTCAGGGCAGGAGTCAAGCGCGACGAACGACGAACTCCGAGGTGGCAACAGGAGGTAAAAATTGGATGGGGGGAGGGGGCTCCGGGGGGGGGGGTAATCGATTTGAGGCGATTCGGTGGATAGTTTAGGTCTTTTGGTAGTGGATGAACAGGGGAGGGGGCAGAGGGTTTTGGATGGGGATGACGTCTGGGTGAAATGTCCGGTAATTATTTCATCTCGACCGTGAGATAATTTTCAGGGAAATTTCTTCGGCTCTTGGTGCGATAATCGTATAGTTATGAGGATCGTTGACGTACACGTGATTAGAAAATTACGGTTTTAGTCATTTTAGAGGGGAAATGGAGAAAAATTGTTGAAAATTGTCCTGGACTCATCATCAATTCTCCATGCACCGATTCATGGGTGAATTTAACACAAAGATCGAGGGAAAATGTTGCCGGTAGGCTGAACCCGGTGTACCTAGCGCTCCACTAACTTTCAAATAAACCGAGTACGCTGACCTCACGGTAGAGGAGGCTCACCAGCGCGCATCAGGATATTTCTTCAGGGATTGAATCAATGTGGGAGTGTTTATACACAAGTTGCAACATTGATCATTCACGTTTAATTAAGTGTCGTGATAATTGTCAATTTAATTACCAACGGAATTAATTCGCGAAGCCGGATTTTAAGGCGACGTTAGAATTTTATTTTTTCACTCTCTCATTCTGATTATTGCGAGACCGAAACACAAAGCAATGACTTGAGGGGGTCAACGAACGGAATTGTAGCGTAACTAAACCCAGGGAAAAATAACTAGTTTGTACAAGTAATACTTGCGGTGTGTACGTGGGGCATAATGGATGGGAACTCGCATTATTCAGTGAGATTAATCGGATTTTGGAGAACGCCCGATTTCCGCGAAAATCCGATCCATCTTCGCGTTTTCACGGTTTCATTGTAGGGCGGGAAATTCATGATTCAAAGCCCTATAAGTGAATCACTCTTCACTCACAGTTTACTGACACATCCGGGCAACTGATTTTCAGCGAAAAAAAATTGCATTCCCCATATTTCAGTGAGAAATGGGGCAATATGGGTTCGGGACCAGTCGTTGGAATGGGAAATCATTCGGGGATTTAATGAGATCATCGGTGATTTGGTCTCGTTGCTCTCGGTGTCTCCCAGTGACAACAATATCCGGTAAAAATTACGGAACAGTAACGCAGACGGAGAGAAAAATTCTTGAAAAATTACGTATCCGTAATTTGTCAGTCAAATTTTCATATTTTTTCTGGAACTTCGGGACTTGTTTCGTCATTTTTAGCGAATATTGTTTTCACTGGCAGATCACAATTTACTCTCCGTGCACCTGAGGAAGACAATGAAATGAAATTTAACTGAAAAATTCTCTTTGTGATTCGATATAATTCAACTTCTGCAACTGCAGAGGTAAAAAAATATCCATGTTATACCTCATCCTGGTGGTCCCTACCCTGCAGACATGTAGCCGATGCTTCCGGCATTAGTTCCGAGACTAATTAACATGATTTGAAGAAACTGAGATCAAAGAAATTCAGGGGGAAAAAAAAATCGGGTATTTTTCCATTGTAGAGATTCTAACTTCTTGCTGGGCTCTCTCCCCCTGATAGTGCGGCTCGTTGAGCGTGCCTGCTGGCCGTTTTGTTCACAGGCCACAGAGTATGCAGGTGCATTAACCGGGCATCCTAGAGGCGCCCAACACCGTAACGTATTTCACGGAGGACTTGAGGAGCCTTGTGGGCTCGTGCTTGTGGATTTTCTCAGGGAAAATATGTTTTTTATATATTTTTTTATTATTTTTATTTCTCGGTATATTCTGCAATTTCGAATTCCTCGGGCACTTGATGCTGATTGGACGACAGATGGCGGGCTAATATCTGCCGAGTCATTGTGAATAGGGGTCGCGGGGGGGAGGGAGATTGGGGTGGTTGGGGGGGAATGATTACTGTCAATGCGGAGAAATTAATATCTGCGGTGGCGGAATGTGTCATTGATTTTCAGTGAAACATTCGCTTTTTTATTGTAAATGTTGATGTTAATTACCGGGAAACTTCAGGAAAATTCGTCAGATGGAGAGACAAATTCTTGAAAAATTACCCGCCAGGATTCAGTAAAATTACGGAATAGTGACGCGATGTTGTAATGAACTTTCAGGAAAAAGTGGAAAATGGTTGAGAAAAAATGTAGAACTTTCAGTAAAAAATGTTTAGTAATTTTAACTGGAAACTTACGGAACGGACGGTAATTTTTCACTAATTTTCACTCCCCACATTGAAAATTGCCAATTTAATGGAAACATTATGGAGAAGAAATTGGGAAATTTTTAGAGTTTCGGGGGATTATCGCAGACGAGAATTTTCCAATTATGATTCCTCTTCATCGTCGGCTTCATGAGTGAATCAAACATGCTGCGCCTATTTGTGAATTTTGCTGGTCTTTTGATTGAGGGAATGAGGGAACTGGGAGGCGTGATATCATGAGATAAATAAAGTTGATGATGATCCAATTTGGGTGGGCAGGGCGCCAGGCCTTTGAGCGCTTGTACACGTTTATCTTCGTGTTTTGGTGAGATGGGACAGGTGGCGTGTGGGCTTCTAATGCCGAATTGCGACACGTTTTAGGTGGTGGAGAGTGGTCTCTTGAGGTCTCGAGAAAATTATTCTGAAAAGCCAGGGGGAGATGATTCTCGTTGAGTAATTGATGAAATGATAATGAGGTAGTCATAATAATTTGCGATTCAGGGACAGTTTCTCGGGGTTTTAGGGGAAAATTTGATTTGATGTTCTCGGTTATCAGGGGATTTACGAGAAAATTTCCCATAACAATTTTTGTGGAGAATTTAACGGGCCACAAAAATTATTTCATGATGTTTTCTGATAGAATCGATGGTTGAGGAAAGAGTTCCAAAATTATTCCGCCCATTTTTTGATTATTTCAAAGGCAATTAAATATTTAAACTAAACATATTCACAATCATTCGAAAAAAGGTTCGAGATCTGAAACAGCTCCTTCATATTTTCTCATCTCCATTCAGATTCACGTAATTCCCAAGATCTTTGACGTCAAAGGCCACGTAGTTTAATCTCCAGATCTGAATCAGAATTTCATCCGAGAGAAATGATGAAATAAATAATAAAAAAAAAATGTCGAGGATTCGAGTCTCCGGGTGGGATCGAGAGTGATTGGGTCGCCAATCAAAAGACGAATCTAATATTTGCATTGCGAAAATTTCGTTTTGAGTACGAATGCCGATGAAAGGATGACAAGTGAACTGGAAGAAAGGGAATTGGTGAAATGGGTCTGGGGACACCGGGGTAGATGTGAGAACTCGATTCAAAATGGACATGACCCCGTGACCCTTGAGTGCATGTTCATGCCTCCCTGGTGAGTCGAGTGGACTATAACGGAAACCAGTTCCCCTGGAAAAGCGATTATCTGGTACAAAAAAAAAAACGAGGTAATAAAACATTCAAGTGGAGTTGGAAACATTGAAACGAGATGTTTCACTGAACGAGAGCCTCTTTCATCTTCTTCTGGAGTTGAAGAGAGTTTTTTTCGTTCAATTCTGTGTTGATTCCGAATAAAATGAGAAATCTCCGCATTTGCGAGGACGAGATGAGAGTTTGGGACTTTTTCATTGTGAAGAACTTTTTCAATTATCGAGGTAAATCGAGACTGATGTGGGAATCGAACGTGGGTCACGAAATTTGCATCCCTGACTTTGAGAAAGGATTCACAGGGATAACTGATGAAATCATTAATTATAATTAAGGGAATAATATTTTTTTAGTGTTGGTCACTCTCTCTAGTGTTGAAAAAAATTATTCAACTCATATTTAGGGAAAAATTAATCATTTTAACGGTGTGGCCATGTTGACTTTAATGCATCATTAAATTTAATTTAAAAAACAGTCTGGGGATATTCATTCGGAAGTTAATTGCTAATTTATCAGCAAAAATATACCGACTGCGGTGTGGCTCAAGCAATTTACCGCTTGTTCAAAAATTCAATTACATTTGTTAAGGGGTGGAAATGGAGTTACGAGGAGAACCGTTGAATTGTCTGGAGAATTTTTCGATTTTTCTTATTCTGGAACTGGAAAAACTCATCTCAAATTAATCTGTTTAATTTAATTTAATTCTCGAAGGACGATAATTAAATTGGATTATCCCTTTCTCTTGAATTCATCCCTTCAAAAATTTAAAAAATTCCGTTCACATATTCCTCCATTCTCCAATAATTTCCCCCTTGAATCAGAGTGACGCACCGATGCACATTGATGTTGGCATTCGTCTTGGCATAGGGTAACAGGTGTTGAACGAGTCCTTCGCGTTAGTTTCGCAGGTGCCGTCGTGAAAAATATCCAAGGGATTGAGTCTAGCCCTGGCTCTTACAGGTGCATACTAATGCCCAGCGTCTGGCTTTTCCCCGGTGTCCGGTGAAAAGTTGGGGTCGAAAAAAAAAATGATGATGATAACGAAAAATAAAATTAAAAACGGGAAAATTAAAATAATAAAAAGAGAGGTGAAGTGGACCGGATATACGGTTCGGCGGTGCGCGCTTCGCTCTGACGCATATTCGTGCACCCCAACAGGGGCAACCCTTATTTCAATTCACAGAAGCGAAGTGATCAACGAGAGGGGGCCATTAATAAGCATTTCAATAATCCTAATTGCGAGGAATATTCAAATTGTCCAATTTAAATAACAATTAAGAAATATTTTCTTCATAAAAATTTGTTTTCTCAGTTCCAAGTCCTCATTTTATTGTCAATTGATAAAATAATTTGTTTACATTGAATGAGATACTTTTCCCAAGTGGAAAATGATTTATCACGTTCCACGGAATTAAATCGTGTCGATGTAAAAAATTTTCAAAGTTCGTTGGTTTGATAAATTGAAATTCAAAGAGATGATTCTACCGACCGAAGAAAATGCTGAGCTACCGGTGCCCATCAACCTCCACCATACGGTTTATTCCCCCCATTCCTCGAGTAGACCATAAAACACGTTTTAAAACGCATGAAAGGTGGGATAGAAGGTGGAAGGCAGTGTTGCAGAGTGCCGCTGTTAGCGCATCGCACTATGACTAATTACGTAAAACTGGAAGTTACCGAGACCGAGTCATTGTCTCTGGATCTCCTCCATCTTTCGTATATCCCTAATGCCTTCTTTTTTCCCTCATAAAGTTTTTAAAAAATGCACTTAATCGTCGAAATGAAGAAAAAAATCCATCGGATTTCGTTGTTATCTTCATCCAATTAATTCAACAATTAATTACTCATGAAGAACATTGCCTGGTTTATTATTTATTGCTCCATTCACTATTTTTTTTAGCAAGAGCTATTGCATAAAAGTCTACCCTCACTAACAGCAGCAAACTGTCTGGGTTCAGATCAACTATTTCTCTGTGTGAATTTTTCTCTCTAATAAATTTATAGTCACTTCAGTAATTAATTGCTCATTAAGGAAATTGCGAGGTTATTTAACACTCCATTCATGTTGTCCTCATAAAAGTAATTTTTGTCTCATTTGTGCAAAAAGTATTGAATTTCTCTGTTATTACCTTCACTTAATAAAATAAACAGAAAATTTTCCTCTCAAAAATATCAAAATCCAAACAAACTCTTCAAATTTTCTCTTCGTAAATTTCTCTCATAAAAAAATTACTCTACTTTTTTTATTTCAATTATTCAGCAATAATTACTCCTCACTAATTACCTCCTGAGTATTTCATTAAACTTCGCTTCACGCTTCAAAACAAAATATTTCCATTGATAATTTAAATCGCGTGAATCGGAGTCTTGTTTAAACAATAATGCTTGACTGACCGGAGGGTAAGGGGAGAGGGGGGAGGGAGAAGGGGGTAAATTACTTTGTCTGATATGGGACTGCACAAGCCTCCGACAAACACGGAAGACAGCCTCGACATCCTGTGGGTGATGTCGTACTAACACTCATCTCCCCACTACTTCATTTCTTCTTTCTTTCATTCCTTCTTCTTTGGTCTTTCCGTTTACGCTCCGGTGATTTTACACACCGTAACGCCGATTTCGTGCTGAACTTAAAATAAAATTTAAAAAAAAAACAATGGGAAAAGGGAGAGAGGGGATTTCCTTTCTTTCCAGAGTGTTGGTTCATTTAAAAACGAGAGACTGTTGATCTGCTCGGGAGATAATATCGTGATTGCGCTTGGTCGTTTGAGAAAAAGAAATAAGAGAAATTAGGTGTCTTATGAGGGGGCGGATTGCAGTGATTAATGAGGATTTTTCAATTCAACTGAATCAATTTTATTTCAATCGACTGATCTGATTTATTAGTGGATACAAAACATTTCAGGATTTTTGACAGAAGACAGACAATCAAGCGGTACAATTATTTAAGACAATTGTTATAATTGCGTTGTGGAGATGCTGACAAATCCCCAAACATTCGTTGGATTGTCCAGAAGACACTGTGGGACTGCCTGGATGATAGAAAGGAGAGATTCAATTTCTCAATTCCATCATCCCAGAGAGAAATTAGTAAAAATTATTATTAGAATTCATTTTATCGAACCGACTGTTTTATAAGTCTGACGCTGTAGGTATCCCTCGTAATTTCGTTACACAAATTTATTATCAATTAATTGTTAGATCTGGTAGTTAAGGAAATTTCCTTGCAATCAGTGCTGACAAACCCGAGGAATGACTTCTGGGAATAGAATGACTTCCACGGCCCAAACAAACCACCAAAACTCAGTTCTATTTTTATTAAATGCCCCCCTCACCGAAATTTCTCACCATTGAAATTTTCGTGGCTCCACATACCCACGAAGGATAAACGTCTTACTCAGCAGCTTCCAGTCAACGTTAGTATTTTTTTATTATTCATTTTTCGATGCTAATGCCTCACTCAAAAGCCAACGTGCAATGTCAGCGGAAAGCAGTTGGCGTTCGGTTGGTTGGTCGCGGTCTTAATTTTTCATCATCAAAAAATTCACCAGTAATAACTGAAAAATAAATAATGAGTAAAAAAGTGTTCTTGTGAGTTCAACTTGTCCTCTGATTGCACATCACGCAGGCTGACGATTATTCACGCTAAGAGAACTGTAATCTTCGGGTTTGTAGCATTTGTTTAAAATAAGCCATGATAATTAGTTACGCCAGGATTTTCTGAGAAGATTGGAAATTATGGGAGCTTGACGAAGGAAAATTGAATTATTCGGCGACCCATTCGGGGCTTCGACCCCAAATTATTCAGCTTAAAATACAAATTTAATGTTTATAGGGTTTTTTTGTAAATAAATCTGAAACGTTCAGGGAATTCGCAGGTTCACTCCGCAAACGGATTACGATGTTGTCTCGTTATTTTTCCCGGTCGAAGAAAATTTAACAGAATATTCGCGATTTATTGTGTCTCCAGAAGGAAAAATTGTTCGACATTCGACAATTTTTGCGCGGCTCGTGAATTATTTCGTTCTGTTCCGCAAATTTCCCAATCGTTGCAGAAAACTTGAGGAACGATTACGGAATTTGTTCAGTGCATTGTGTAAATATTTACCTGAATTTTCTGAGAAAAATTATGACATCGTCACTTGCGTTTTCCTACTCATTGAAAGAATCGCGAATTGAATTCGAGGTCAGTAATTTCTACGGAATATTTCTTTGCATAGAATTTAGTAGTGAAATGGTGCAACAAAATCAACCACTTTTGACTACTGATCAGTATTTGACAAATATCTCGAAAGCCGGTTAAGATCGCAAAATTTGTATTATAACCTTTTTTGTAGAGCGGATTGCAATCTACAAAAACTGCCATAACAAAAATTCCACCAGCTGTCTTAAATTCGGAGATATTGTTCAAAAACTTGTCTCAAAGATGAGTCAATTTCTCTTATTTGTCCACTTCGTCACTGATTTTCCCAATTAATTTTTTCAATTATTAAACAATTATTTACAACTCCAGGACAAATATTCCAACTACTACATACACTCCAGACATTTTCCCCTTCGCTATTGGTCATTTTAAAGGGCTGGTACTATTGTAAATACGCCCAAAGGTTAAAACCTAACCTAACCAATCGCCAATGCTGTCAAAATACCCGAAGACTTGACATTCTTCACCTGTGAATGACATTTCACTAACTTTGTTGCTATTTTATTCGTCCTAGTGGATGAGAAGGAGCATGTGGACGCCTGGGAGGATAATTGTGCCATTGGTGGCGGTGGTGTGCTGGCTGGACGCCTCCAGAGGTGTCGGGGCTGCATCAGCTCACATCCACACGCATCAGCACAGCAAGACTAAGAGCAGTGAGAGGGCTCAGGATGGAGCTTTCAGCCCCAGGGACAGTGATCATTACGTCGATGGAGAGCATCATGGGGAGTTTGATCACGAGGCTATTCTTGGTGAGGACAACAAATTTTTCTACAAACGGAGATCAAAAAAATAATTTTTCATCCCCTTTCAACTGTTTGAGAAAATAAATCAGACTTTTGGCTTTTTTTCTAATGTATTCGGTATTAAGTTTTATTGAGGTTTAATTATGATTTGAACACAGGAAGTGTCAAGGAAGCCGAGGAATTCCACCACTTACCCATTGAGGAATCAAAAAAGAGGCTTAAGATACTTCTGGATAAAATGGACATGGATAAGGACGGCTTCATCGAGAGGAATGAGTTGAAGGCTTGGATCCTCCGATCATTCAGGTAATTGCAATTGTTTAATTGAAAAATAAAACAGCTCGAGTCTTCAGGTAACTCGTTAATTTGGGATGAACTATTATTCATAATAATTATTCTAAAAGAGTGAACACATTTATGGATTTTTTCTTGATGATTTTGATTCTTCGCAGTATGTTATCAGCAGAGGAATCGAGAGATCGTCTGGAGGATGCGGATGCCAACGACGATGGCAAAATTAGTTGGCAGGAGATCCTTCACGACACCTACGGTTCAGACCCAGAGGATCTAGCTGTCGACGAGAAACTCGTGAGTGACGACAAGGCAACTTTTGAAGCTGCTGACTTGGATAAAGACGGTTTTCTGCATCCTGAAGAGTTCAAGGCTTACACCCACCCAGAGGAGACCCCCAGGATGTTTCCTCTGCTGCTACAGCAGTCACTGGCTGAGAAGGACACTGATGAGGATGGATCCATCAGTTTTCAGGAGTTCCTCGGCTCCAGGGCCAGAAATGAGGACAAGGAGTGGCTGCTGGTGGAGAAAGAGAAGTTCGATCATGAATATGATAAGAATGGAGATGGGAAACTTGATTCTGGGGAGATATTGGCCTGGCTCGTCCCTAGCAATGGGTAAAGCAAAAGAAAATGAAATTTTTCCTTTTTTTTCCAAGTTCACTATGAAAACATATGAAAATTAAATTTTTGTTTTTATTTTTTAGGGACTTAGCGACTGACGAAGTGGATCATCTCTTTGCAGCCTCTGACGACGATCACGACGATCGTCTGTCCTATGAAGAAGTTCTGGAGCATCACGACGTCTTCGTGGGGAGTGAAGCAACAGACTATGGGGATTACCTTCAAGACATCGAGCGTTTCACTGACGAACTTTAAAATTTATTGAGAAGATCGTTGATGCAGAAATTTAAGAGCCGTCGACGTGCCGGTCGGCATCGACATTGCCTCAAGGCATTACTCATATTCGTCGACGGCTGCCTCCTCACCTTCGTTTATAATGTTATTTTATTCCTTTACGTCTCCAGGTAACCGACACCGAAAGACATCATTTTAAGAATTTTTCAAGTCAATTGGTACTGATGAATCAGTATGATGATACAGTTGTCACAAGTTATTGTAGGACTATTTTAATGATCAAGTTTCGAAATTAAGACGTTTGCATACTCGTCAATTTGTATTGTCTTCCACTGGATGATTTAGTGGTGATGAAGTGGCAAAAGATAACTGAATGTAAAAACTTGATTTTTACGCTTTTGTAACAAGTTGATTCCTTCGTTAATTTAGAGAAAAATGTCATCAAGAACTCTTGTGTAGAATTTCATCAGCTACAGCAAATTTCTTTACATATTTTTCCCTACATTCACTCGTTCGGAAGATAATTAATTAACAAGAATGGAATTAATGAATGGCGGTTTTGCCACTCTCAGACCTACATTACGTGCCATTTTTATTGTTTAAATAAGTACGCGATTACCTAGAAATTATTGAGTGTGAAAATTATAAAATAAGGTTTACAATTCTCATAAGTTAAATATTTATTTAATTAAGATAGTTTAATTATAATTAATGGTGCGATCTAGCCTAAGACCTGACCTGACTTAGTCAGCCTAGAATATGAATCTTTTGCACTAAATAATAATTGTCAATGTGATAAGAAAACTTTGGATTAAAAAAAATAAACTCCTTGAAAAATGGCGGGAACGACTAGGGAATTCTGGGGATGTTTTGTCTGTCATGTGACCCCAATGAACCAATACATCTACATGATGCATTAATGATGTACAATCGTGTACATCAATTTGAGGTTATGATGTTCTTTGTCATGTCGACACTGTGTGCCACATACTGAACACACACAGTACACAGCGACACGTACTGTGTCCCGAGGTACTTATCGAGTCTTTTGGCAAAGTATATAAACTAAAGCAGAGGCTCACTCCAATGTTAGTACTGACCCCGTCCATGAGAGGCGCCACCATTGATTCTGGCCGCATTTGAGGTTATGGTGCCCGATTATTGGGGGAATTTTCGAACTCCTCTTGTAATTACGTGCTTTAGATTTGATTCACTCTGAATCTGTATCTAATGTCTTCCTCAGTTATTGATAAGTGATATTAACAAAAATGTTTTATGTTATTGGATTGGGACTCGGTGACGCCCGTGATGTCACTGTGAAGGGGTTAGAAATTATCAAAAAATGTGAGAGAGTTTATTTGGAGTCCTACACGTCAATGTTGACTGTTGGGGTTGATGCACTGGTAAAAGATGATTCAATTTTTCCATTAAGTTTATGATTCCAAACCTTTTTGCAATGTTTTCCTCATTTCCCCACATCAACAACGAACCATTAAACATGAGATCGAAAGAAAATGTCAGGGAAAACATTGTTAGAGAAGTTGGATCAACCTGGACCTGCTTCAATCATCGATATCTCTGGATCTAATGATGGGATTCAAATGACTCAGCTCTCGTTTTAAAGCTTGAAAAATTATCTTCAAAATGAGAAAAGAAAAATGAAAATTCACTCTGCGGATCTCAGATTATCGATGATTGAAGCAGGTCAGTGCACTCTCTCATGTACAGAGAAACATTCTCCTTCTTGTCCTCTTGTCCTCTTGTCCTCTTCAGGAAGAATTCTATGGTCGAGGAGTGATAGTGGCAGATCGTGAGTTAGTGGAAACAGGAGCTGACGATATTCTGAAAGATGCGGGTACGGTGGACATAGCATTCCTGGTAATTGGAGATCCCTTCGGGGCAACAACTCACACAGACTTGGTCCTCAGGGCCAAAGAGAAGGGAATAAATGTTCAGATTGTCCACAATGCCTCGATCATGAACGCAGTGGGATGCTGCGGTCTCCAGCTTTATTCCTTCGGCGAGACAATATCCATTCCCTACTGGACAGACACGTGGCAGCCAGACAGCTTCTACGAGAGAATCGCTGGGAACAGAAGTCGTGATCTTCACACGTTGTGTCTACTGGACATCAAAGTCAAGGAGCCAACACTCGAGAGCCTCATGAGAAAGAAGAAAGAGTACATGCCACCGAAATTTATGAGTGTGGCCGAAGCCTCTGATCAGCTGATTCGAGTTTTAGATAAGAGGAAAGAAGAGGGGAAAGAAATAGGTGTTTTTTTATGTTGATTTTTATTATTTACATTGTTATTTCAATTTATCAGCAAAGAACAATACTGATTTATTTATTGTTCCTTCATTTATTCTTCTCAGTTGAAACAAAATTCTATTATTGAACTTGTAGAATCGGAGTTTTACCAATTTTCATGTACAAAAATACTTTACTAACCTGACTGTTTCCGTCAGCCTTCACGGAGGACTCCCTAGTGATTGGTCTCTCCCGAGTGGGTGCCCCAGACCAAAAGATCGTCGCCTGTTCCCTCTCGGAGATGCGTTCAACAGACCTGGGGGCACCTCTTCACTGTCTGGTGATTCCCAGTCGTCACCTGCACCCCCTGGAATCCGAGTATCTCCTGCAGTTCGCCACGAATCCGGAGGAATTCACCAGAGCCTTGAAAACGATACTTTAATCCAATGTGCACAAAATAAAATCACGACAAATCGTCAGAACAATGTTTGCTCCCTTTTTTTGCCTTGTCCAGTCCTTTGAGTGGCGTTGTATGCAAATATATGTGAATGAAATCAAGGGTTTGTGGGAGGAGGGCTAACGCGTGCCGGTTGTTGTACTGCCAGGTGGCCATGGAGAATTTTTGAATCGATCGACGAAGCATCGAGCGCGTTTGTGGCATCGAAGGTGAAATTTAACCAGGGTAGTTTCACCAGACAGGCCAGTTGTGCTTGGGAATGCTCGCTACACATACGTAACACTCGTGCCTGTCACCGACCATCACCGGTCTTTATATTTCTTCAATTTAAAAGCTCCAGATATATCTTCCGAACGATAGCATTAGTGAAAAACTGATTCAATGTCCTCAAGGTATTTTTTATTTTTTTTCTGGAATTTGCGTTTGAGTTTTCCGGGGTCTAGAGGTGAATAGATGGCGAGAATCTTATGAGAGAGTATTTATTATTAATCTATTTCTTCATTTATAAATGCTTTCAACAATCTTCATATTTATTGTTCTCCTAAGATGAAAAAATCCTCTCAAGAGAATAGCAAAATATGACGTAACTTAAACAGATCACTTTTATTTTTTTTTACCATCAATTCCATTTCCTATTTTTATTTTCGTGAGTTTTTAAAATGTTTCTCGTGACTATTCTGTTCGCTTTTGAATCATTAGCCTATCATCGTAGCTATTTGATGTCCAGGGGGGGGGGGGGAAGGGGAGAGAATTTTTCAATACGAAATTATGTCGTAATAATAGCCTTCGAAGTTGTTAATTCCTGACTTTCTTAATTACATGAATTTAAATTAATAGAGCTCCTTTCAAAATTGTCTTTCTATTTTTTTTTAATTTGAATGAGGGGTGGTAGTCATTTCTCAGGGCAGTGAGGGTGGCGGGAAGGCTATTCTAGACGTTTTTTTATAATTTAAGTCATAATGTCCATTAAAGTTCAACAGAAGAACCCAAAAATAAAAAGTGAAAATTGCAAATAAAAATAAACGATGAATTATTATTTTTTCGATAGTGAGAGCCTTCACAGAGCCCTGGGATTATCTCTATCAAGTTAATGTCCTCAAGGTAGTTTGGAAAATTTTCTCTAGAGTTGTTCTTCTATTTGCGTTTTTATTATTTTTTTATGCCTCAGGGATTGTAGGTGTTTTCTGGGGGATGGTGGGGCGTAAGAAGGTCATTTCACTTATTTTTTCCGCATTGACAGGGTAATGTCACTGGTCAGGGGGTGGAACGAACTAAATATAACTGGTGATTTTTTTATGACTTTTTGAATATTAAATAAATGTAACAATCGTAGGGGTCAAAGGTATATCGGGAGATGTTAATTGCTGGGACTTCAACGATCGACAAAAGAGATTGGAATTTTTTTCCATTCGAAGAAAGTCGTTAACGAGATAATTGCGTGATGAGTGACAAATATCGAAGTGACTTGACTTATGTGGTCCCATTGTCCAATTGAAAAATTGAAGAATATAAATACGAAGAGAATTATCTCGGTAAATCAAGAGGTTTTTCTTTATCACAGATTAATTTTTTTAACATCGCGCCCCCTCCGCGAATAGAAATTCATGAATAATAAAAAGATCAGTGACTCTAACGAGATCAATTCCGCCCCAAAATCGATTCGCTCCCACTCCCCCCCGGTATTAAAAATTCATCTCGACAGCGTTAACAACCTCTCGTCACCCCCATAACTAACAAGATTTCCCTCTTGTTTTTGAATTGTTATTGTACGCAAATACCGTGTGATTTTCCTTCGTAAACAATTTTTTCGTCTCATAACATTACTTTTGTGACCAATAGAATGTCCAGAAATATTTTAGTTGACTGTGAAAAAAAAATAAATAAAAATAAATAATTACCACCCGTAGCTTCCAGGATAAAATGGCGGCCTTCTCACCGCCGAAGCACACTTCCGGCTTCCTGGTGGCCCCCCGGGTGCCCCAGGGTCTCGCAGCAGCAGTGGAGGGTCTGACCCGAGAGGTGATTCGCAACAAACCCGAGGACATCTACGTATTCGCAGCGCGTCACTTCGAGAATCTTCTCCAGCTGCGCGAGCAGTATGAAACAAGCGGGACACCCCTGGAGCGGGATTCCCGGGCCCTCCGGGACATGGGACTGACCCATTTAACTTCCCCGGAGGGTCGAAAAACCTCGACTCAGGCGCGCCTCGAGGCGGAGCGCAGTGGCTGGTCCCTGAATCAAACCGCCAAAGTCCTCAAGCGTCACCGGAGCATCATCGCTGACTCTCCCACCTCCCAGGACCCCTTCCACCCCAGCACCGACTACCATCCACCCTCCAGTGCTACTCCACCCCACCACACGTGCTCGAAAACCCCGAAGAATGCCCGACGACCCTCGAAGCCCTTCGAGAGCTCCCCCTCATCATCTCAGTCCGGTGAATCCGAGGCTCGAACGACCCCGAAGATCCTCTCCAGGATATCCACGGAGATGACGTCACGAGACATAAAAAACGAGCTCCGGAAGAACAGAATCAGCAGCAGAGAACGAAGACCAAAGCCCAGAAAACCAGAGGCCGAAGACGTTGGACTGAAAATTGAAGGGTTCAACACGTCGGAGTCGGTCGAGGCCCAGAGGAAATCCTCGAAGCGATCATCAGACAAGTCAAGACGGTCAGAGGATCGAAGGAAAGATAAACAAAATGGGGGCAGCTTCGGTGAGGATAAAATGTCGAGAACGCCGAGTATGGACAAGGTGAAAGATTACGTAGTGAGGAAGTTCTCGTCCACGAAGAGCTTGGACGAGCTTCAGTCCGTGGACTACGTGGAGAAGGTCCAGAGTATCATTGACTCGACAGAGCCCATAATCCGGGAGAAGATCGAGGAGTTGAAGACTGAAATGGTGAACTCGAGAAAGAGATCAAACGCTTCAGAGTCGAAAATTCCCGATTTCCCTCCGGCACCTCGAGACATCCTCGAGACACGATTGAGCGATACGCAGAGGCTGTTGGAGAGTGTCTCCTCGGAGCTGTCAAAGCCTCCAGGTCGTTCTCGGTCAGCAAGAGCCTTGAGGAGAATCAGAAGTATCTCGATGATCTCCACGGAGGACATCAACGGCGGAAGCCGCGAGAGAAACGAGGAGTTCGTGATCTCCGAGCTTCTGATATCCAATGGCCAGCGAGATGGCCTCGACGTGAGGATCAAGGACCACCCCAGTGTCCTGGAGGATCGCAAATATCGCAGGTCCCACTCGGCAAAAGGGAGCAGAAGGAACCGGAATATTTTCGAACCTGAGAAGATCCCAGACAATGTACCCCAGAGCGAAGTACTCGAGTCGATGCTCAACGAGACCAGGAGCATCCTCACGGGTATTTCCACGTCCTTCTCCTGCCAAAATGGCCACAGGAGGTCCAGAGGTAGCGCCAGTGTCTCGTCCTCATCGAAATCGGATGAGGCTGACCCCCAAGAGATTGTGGGAGAGTCCAAAGTATCTCTCCCAGAAGTTCGTCCCAAATCCTCCAAAAGCACCGCCAGGAGCGTTCAAAAAAATAATCTAGGGGATATCGTCCTGCCAGCGATATCTCCAGAGGCCCCACGATCGGCGAAAATCAAAGAAGAACTGGTCCTCCCAGTGTTATCCCCTGCAAGCGCTTCGAGGGACCCTGAAATCCCAGAACTCCCCGTCGAAGAGGTCTTCAAGGACAGCCTCAATGTCACCCCAGAGCCCCTCGACTTCCAACGGCCGGACTCCCTGGAACCCGAAGAGATGATCGAGGACATCGAACCGCCGACATCGGAATTGAAGCAGAAGCTGTTAGAAATCCACGAAGCGGAGAAGAAGATCGCCAAGGTCTTCAGGAGTGAATCAATCCCAGCTCCTCAGGAGATCGAACCCACGGAGTCTGATGATGAGCTGAAGAGAAAGCTCATGGAGCTGATGGAAGCCGAGAGGGAGATCGAACTCGCCCTGGATGGTGCGAAGAAATCAGTATCACTTGATGAAGTATCTACCAGCCAGCGGGAATCAGATCAACCTGGGGATGAGGCTGAGAGGTTGAAGGCATCATTAAGAATGTCAGGAGACCCTGAGGTCCCTCAGGGCTCTCCTCACACATACGTTCTGACTGAAGGTTCACCCTACGACATCCCAGAGTCCGTAACGACGGTAATAATTCCGGAGCACGTGCCCTCTCCTGTACCTGATGACAATACGTTACCTCAGGTTCTCGAGGAGCCTGAGAACTCCACTAAATTCAAAGATCCTTTCGCGTCCTTCGGGGAGGAGATTATTCCCGAGGAGCCGAAGGACTCCCTGATCAACCTGATCCCGAGGAAGCCGGAGATAATCTCCAAAAAACCTGAGATAACAATTCCAAAGCAGAACCTCCAATGCATCAACGAAGAAGAGGACCTGGAAGAGGATGAAACTGGTGATAATGGGACCTCAGATCCCCCGACGAGCTTCCTGGATGTCGAAGAGGAAACGCACGACCCGAAGTCAATGGACGTTTCCGACGACTTCGGCCGGCCCGAGTGTGTCTCGATGTCTTCAACATCTGCGAAGGAGACCAGCATCACTGACGGACCCATAGGGACTCCAAAGGACCTTCCGGACTCCGGGGAGGAGGTCAGTACAGTATCGGCGAGTGTTGAATCCTCGAACGAAGCGAAGGAGACAACTCTCACCGACGGAACGAGCTTCTCCATCGATCCCACGAGACCCTTCGTCCCGGAACTGAATCTGGATTCTCTCCAGGACATCACTGTATCGTCCTTCAAGATGACTGAGGACGAGTATGAACCTGGGGACAATGAGAATACCAATTCGTTCACGGAGACCTTGACGCCTGATGAGAGGGACAGAGGAAGACGCGGGGAGGAGGGACTGGAGGCTCTTGAGGATGGTGATGAGGACCCGAGTGGTGTGTCAGAGTCACTGGGGGTCAGGGAGGATGAGGAGGATGGAAAACTGGAGACTGGTGAGGAAGCTTGTGTTCAGGAATTTGTAGAAGTCAGGGAGCCCCTGTGTGAGAAGAAAGTTGCCTATGTCACTGGGCCAAATGAGGATCCTGAAGATGGGGAGAAGGCAGAAGGTGGTGAAGCATCTCATGAAGATGCCCCTGAACATCCTGAGGAAGACCTGGCAAAGGTGGGTGCGGGGTCAGATGTAGATAAAGAAGGGAAGATTGATGAGGAGAAGGAGTCGGAAAGCGATCAGGGAACTGAGAACTTCACGGAGGAAGACACTCCCTTGGCTGTGTCCAGGTCTGCTAGCCAGTGCACCACGAGGAGAGTCAGCTCTGGGAATTTAGCGAGAGTGAAGGACTCCCGGGTGGAGGAGGACGAGGAAGGGGGCGAGGGTAGGACTGAAGAGACGAGGGTGAAGTTCTTGGGGGAGGACGAGCCTGGGGAGGTGCCAGGGGAAGAGATCGATCTAGCAGCTGTGGGGGATGACGCTGAGGACGATCGAGAGAGGATGGAGAGCAAGGAGTATCATATTTATGTTCCCGAGTTGGATCAGAGCGAGGAGTCGACGACAGAATCGAGTTTCAATTCAGCAGCAACGAAAATTCAAGCAGGTGGGATTTTTAAAAGGTAATCCTCGATGTGAGACTCCATAAAGAAGGATTTTTTATGCTCCTGCAGGTGTCAGGGGTTTCCTGACCCGGCGTAGGCTCCAGCGAATGCACCACTTGAATTCAACTCTCAACGGGGTGCCATCGATTCAAGACAGTATTGTGGTGAGTACTTGAATTCATTATTTCTTGGATATTTTCACGGTACAGTCCAATTATCCGTGAATTACCCGCGTGTCTCATGCAACAATACATTGAACCCCTAATAAATGTGAGGGACTAAGCTCGAGGGGGTGAGGAAGAGGCGGGGAGATGCGTGGGGGTAATCTCTAATGGAAATCTAATGACTTGGATTTCTATGAAGATTATTAACATGAATGTCGAGGTTTATTCGTCTGCAAATGACCATTTTGGGATTAGTTCTCAAGGAGCGATTGATCAAAATCGTATTGATCTGACGGTGGGCTCCGGCGGATTTTACATTTTATTCGGAGAAAAGAAATTAGTTGAAATTGCGGGGGAAATCAAAATCTTGATAGGAATATTTCCGTTGGAAATTTTCAATTGTAATTCAGAAAATTGATTGATGAGTCAATATAATTTATGAAATCTCAATACATTCCTTAAAAAAGCTCCCAGATTTTTAGAAAATTAAATACATGTTGGAAAGGAAGTTTAGATAATTTATAATGAAAAATCATTAACCCATCGATTTTCGGTAATTCTCCTCACGTCTCGTTAAAAATCTCTCTCAGAACATCCGAGAAATCTCTCACCAGCAGTCTAATAATCCCCGGGGTCATTGGGCTTCTCGGAATGGCTCTTAAATTGGACCGTTTGGAAAACAAATCCATTGGAGTTGAACAATCGGGTTAATTTAAATAGGGAATGAGCGGAATGCAGCCGAGAATTGTCAACTGAGATGAGTTAAACAGAGAAGCCGCTCCTTCCGACACATTTAAAATAAACAATTATAAACTCCCCTGAAAACACCGGAAATTCATTAAAATATTTACAATAAAAAATTACACAAAAATTTCCCTTTAAAGGGGAACAGAATTTTATTTTCGAACCTTACAAACGCTTGAAGAAGCAAATAATAAAATATATGTATATCTACATATATATTATCTACAAAAAATTATATATAATATTTATATATATATTATATATTTTTCTGTACATATTGATAAAGGAAAAGACCAATAATTGAAATGAGTAATTCATTTAATTTTAATATAATTTTGTTTCTATGGCTTTTATTTCCACAAAACGTTATATTATATTTTTTGGCAGAGTATTTATTTATTTGGGTTTAATGTCCCATTATGCCCCAGAATGTCTCAAGCGATTCCGACGGCTGTCTCTTCTCCTGTAGACAACGGCCTCGCGTCACAGCACAGCATACACATCCATTTCGCTCTTCACTCATTGCCAAAAACGCTTTTTGCACACGCGATTTGCCGTTACCTCTCGAAATAGACTGATCGAATGTTACCACGCAGAGTGAGAGAGGATGGATAGACCTGACGATAGCCTACATCCGGGTTTTTAACCCTCGACTAGCTCGCGAATACTTGAAATGAGGATATTGTTGAAATAAGAAGTTGCATCATTATCGTGTGCATGAGAAATTATTTATTACGTGATTTATCGAAGTTTACGGTGATTTGTCACAGAAAAGTAGGGGGAGGGGGGGGCACAGGATAATTGCATTTTTGTGGTAATGGGTATTGCGGAATTTTTCTTGACCATTTGAATGGAAATTGTGGGAGAATGAGAAAAACTCGATTTGTTATATTTTGATGGGGAATTTTTCCGCTAATTTATGTAGAAATTACTCAGCTCGAACTCTAATTTAAGATCAATTCGACCCCCAGGTTTTTTTTATTAAATTTCTTCATTAGTGGGAAAAGTAAGAAGCAGTTGAGAATAAGTGGAGTTTAAGTTGTAATTATTTTCAGGTAATGTATTGCACATCTCTCGCGATTCTCTGCCAAGGTTCTTGCTTCCAAGAGAAGTGCACAATTCGTCTTCACTGAGTTGACAGCACCTTGACGCCTTACTACGGCCGTCAAAACGATTACGCAATTCCCTCAAGCGAAGGGAAAACGATTGAATGGAATAAATGACGAATATTACTGTGCCTCATTTTTCAGTATTTTTTATTTTTACCTGTAATTGTCTTTCGACTCATGCGTGACCGTAGCTAATGATATTGTCGAGCTGTCGTGAGGCTTTTAAAGGCTTTTTTGCGGGAAAATTATTCAGGAAATTATTACGGTGTCAATGGAGGATAATAAAATGATAGAAAAAGCGATTAATTCATAGTCCATACGTTAGCTGTTTATTTATATAAATATTGTCGAGGTTTGAAAAAGAAATGTGAAACGATATTTTCATTTAAAATTTGTTCAGCTACTGGAAATATCTTTAATTAATTGAGTTAATAATGAAACTCAAGAAATTTATGACGACAATTTTTCGCGTCAGTTACTCTCGTTTCAATTAATTGCTCCCAACTAAAGTCAATAATTCCTTAATTTTTCCTAATTACTCGAGTGCATGTAACGATGAATTAACTGCACTCATTGATTACTAACACGCCACGGGGATTCGTCCCACGACAATTAGGCTCAATCGTCCCAGTTTCCAATTACCTCAAAAAGTCGGAACAAATCATCAACGGAGTTACGTAATTGACATAAAATTTATCAGAATGAGGCTCAATGAAAATAAACAGTGTGATAACAATTGGGCATTCAGAGCATTTCGAAGCGCTGGGCAATTGGAGGGGAACCTTGAATCGAGCCCACGCTTGCACAATTCAGGAGTTTACGTACAGGATGGATCCAACTCATTCACCAGTCACTTCTGCACGTCACTGGCATTCAATTCATTTTTGGACGTCTGCTGTGAGCTGCTGTAACGACGAATATTCGAATAGCCCGAATGCATTCATTGTTCTGATGACAATTTGCGACCGGATGTTGTATTTGCATACCAGGAGTGATTGTCATTGACAAATAGATTATTTTGCTATTCAACTGCCAAGTTTGAGGATGAAAACGAAGTTCATCAAATTCTATAATTTTCTTTCTTGAAACTTAACGGAAATATTTTTTTTTCTGTCAGTTGAAAGCTCCCGTCATTAATTATTATTAACATTATTGCGGAATAAAATGTTCGTCAAAAAATATTCTCACCGATTCTCAAACCAATTAAATCCCTCGGCTAATCAACTTCTGTTTAATCTACTCCTTCCAGATTGACGAGCGTCCCCTGGAGTACCTGGACGTCCCAGAAAAGGACCTCCTGCATCTGGAGGATGCGGCGACAACAATTCAGAGTAACTTCCGCGGTTACAAAGCTCGAAAGCGTCTGCGTCGAGAGGATGCTATGCAGAGAACCACGATCTCCATGGAACGAGCCTTCGGAGAAGATGGCTTGCGTCACACTGGAGAATTCCACGATTGCATTCCCCTCCCCCTCCTGGACTTTCCTCCAAGGATTCTCCCTGCCGAATGCCCACCGAATAAACCCAATGTAGAGGAGAAAACGTCGAAGCAAACAGTGGGAATGATGTTTGAGTTAGCTCCAGGAGTTCCAATTCTCCAGTTTGGTCTTCCTCCGAAGATCACCAAACTAGTGGATCTCGTCGTCCTCGCGAAAGACGAGAATGCAGTCGAGACTGGATATCTGAATTTTATAACAAGTGTTGAGGATGCAGTGAGTTCTCCAGCGCCAGCTGACGGTTTTTTTAAACCCCCAGCGACCCCTGGAAGTGACGCCTCTGGAGAAAGCACAAGAGAATTCGTAGAATTGAGTCCAAGAAAAGGAGTGATAATCGAAGAAATTACGAGTTTGGAAGAAGCTAAAATTCTGAGTGAAATGAAGGCAAAGGAAATTTCAAAGACTCCAGCGACTCCATCTACTTCAGAAGCTCCAGCAGATTCGGAAAAAGATATTGAAGAGCTTCAGTCGACGAACGAGACTTCAGAAACAGCAGAACAAGAGACATCAAATCCTCCAGAGAAAGAATCTGGGGAAGTCTTGGAGAAGCCTGGAATCGATATCGCAGGAGCACTGGAGGCTCCTCTATCCACTCTAGGGTTTCCCATGAAGGAGGGGAAACTCCTGCGATGTGAGTCTGAAGACTCCGTGGCATCGCACGACAGGAGGCCTCTGCTTGAAGTGACCTTGGCCCCTGGATATCCGATGAAGTCGTTGAGCCTCTCTCAAGAGAGTCAACTGGCTGGAGAAAGGATCGAGTCTCCCATTACGATGATGCAGATTGTTCCAGGAAGGGGGCCATCTCTTCTCCAAGATGATTCTGGAGAAATTATCGCTGGAGAGGATAAGAAGGAAGGGGTGGAGTCTTTGGAGGGACAAGCGAGTACCGAAGAGCCGAAAAAGGAAGGTGAATAGACGTAGGTAAGGGTGAGGACACTTCTCCAACGTCTCAGGGTTCTGTTCGATCCCAGCAGCGATAAAATTTAGTGGGAGATGAAGATGACAAGGAATTGTTGGATAAGAGACATCGACTCTCCGCTGGAAGGGGTCTCCAGGAGATAATGAGGAGGGGGCGGGGACTCTAGAGAGACGAGCGATACCCAAAAGACAAAAAAATAATTATTCGATTCATAAAGTATTTTTATTAAAAAAAAAAAGTAGTGAAATAATCATTGACGTGATCGCAATCAATTAACCCAGAAAAATCCTGAGATATTGACGTAAATTCGTTAAAATATTCGAGATGAGTTAATGACTGATGCTTGCCAAAAAATTCTCGCTAAACTAGGCAACTAAGGCATCATAGAAAATACCAGCTGAATATTTTTGGATTTGAGCTAGAAAAGACTTAGACATATGTATGAAATAACTTGTCTATTAAACAGGTGATGGTTCATCGTATTTCTGGGAGTTTAACAATCTCTGAGGATATCTTGTGCCCAACGATTTGCGAAGGAAAATAAATTTTCATCGGGAAAACGCGGTGAGCGGAATATTTGGGCTGCGAGTAATAGTCTCAGTGCGTTATTTCATGAGCGAAAAATACCGAGGGGTGGAATGCCCCAGATGTCTCGGTCACGCTTCGATGACTCCTCGGAATACCGTCAATCATGTGCATCGAGGATAATTATTTATCGACCTGGTCTGACGTCAGAGGTGCGTGCGAGAGGTCCACAAATTGTTCTTATCACTTTGCAAATATGAAGACCGTAATTTTGACGTCACCTGATGGAGAATAAGTTTAGCTATCTCTCCCAGCTGATTTGGGGAAATTAATGATGCGGTTGCGAATAACTCAATTGGATGATCCTCAGGGTTAAATGAGCCTGAAGGTCGTCGAGAGGTGATAGTAAAATAGTTGCCTCCAGCCCTCTGTCCTTTGCAAGGTATTTTCAATAAAAAAACTGCCCTCCAATGTCCGCTCATCGCAAAAAAAAATCACTTCAAGAGGAAAATCTCCCATGACCATTGAAACCCACACGTGCATGAACTATGACGTCATGAACACTCTCCGTGACGTAGTTGACCCCGTCCCAATGATTCAAGACCCTCATGAAGGCTAGAAATAGCAGATCAGGGGGAGGAATGTCATAGCGACAAATACGAAAAAAACGTCGAGTCACAATTCCATCGGAAAACTGACAGAAACGCGTACGACAGAAAAAAAAAAAAATCATCGAACCAATTATGGATGAATGGACAGTTGGCTCGTTGGTCTGGGCACACAGAATGTCCTCAGGGTCACTGGCAAACAGAGTTTACAATGGATATTAACGTCCCAACGAGTGACGCACCCATTCGTATGTGAGGGGTTTATTAATAGTCCCTCTCTGTTTAATATTATAACGATGGGGAGGGGGAGGGGAGGGGGTGATTCGTAGAACTCAGCAGATCTAACTCTTTTATTTTTTCAATGCCTAGGGGGGGGGGGAGGAGGAGGAGGAGGGTAAGTCTTACAGAGATGATCGTAAAGCGCGGAGTGTAATCATGTACGTGTGCGTAGGTGGTGTAATAGAACAGTGATGACATACGTGAGGATCAACTGTGATTATCGTAACGAGTGATTGCTGACTGTTATTTCTCCCTTTTCGCTGCCTCGACGTTTAAGTCTATTTTTAGGAGAATTTTTTTTTTTTTCACGAGGTATTGATTTTTCGAAATTTATTTCTGGGGTCTGGGATTTATCATTCATCATTGGAGGCAGTGAATAATGATGCTTCATCCTTGTTGATCTGCTTTTTGTTTTTCGGTTTTGCCGGTCAGTATTTATAGAGAGAGTGCGACTTTTCTTTTTGGATAATTTTGGGAAGTTCTTGGTTTTTTTTTTTGAGAAATTGGTTTGAGAGGGTCGGAAGGGCCTCGGGGGTGTGGAACCCGAGGAGAAAATGGGGAATTGACGGCAGAATTCAGTGGGATTTCTGAGGAATTTTGGAGAGGATTTTATTGATCTCATAAACAATTGAAATTTGCAATTGTTATTTTGAAAAAATAGGTTTATATTCATTTTTCTCCTGTGTGATGAGAGGAGGTGGTGTCAATGGTGGGATACAATTCCGATTTATCGTAACAGGCGTAATCAGAGCTTATTGAAGACAATGAATTTATGGGTTTGTTTATGCCGAGAGGGGGAGTCAATGATTGGAGGAATTAACTTGGGGTTCGGTGCGTCCTCATTTCACGCGCGTGATGAGTGAAGATTATGCGCGTCACGCTGTGGAAATTGCGAGACGTTTCGAGAGGAAAAGCACCAGATGAACAAATAGAACTGGTTTTCAGGATTAATACATTTTTGAAAGAAAAAAAAAACATTTACGTAAATAATTTTCAAGCGGATGTTTAATGACTATATGGGTCAAGATTGTGATTGTTATTTCTACCATGACCATGATGACAGCCTCGAAATTATTAATACAGAAAACATTCAAATTGTTACTCGATGAAAAAATATAATTCACCAACAAAGGACTCCGCAAGTATTGTACCCCCGTTTTCGCATTGTTAATTATCTTCAATTAATAATGACGTCAGATGGATTTGATCAGCGCAACGAACAATGACGTGCCCCCCACCCAGGGCTTCCACGTAAACCCGTAGAATAAAACAATCCTCTCAATCCTCAACTCCGCACCATTGGCAATAATAAAAAAAAAAACATTCAATATATTGACAGTGCGCAGACGCCGCGGGAGACTTCATAGAGATCCCGTTGAACACGCGGCTGTTGGATCAGTTTCCACGGTGAAGCTGAAGTGAAAAGAGGCAATTTTCCTCGCAAACTAATCACCGCTTATTCGCAAAGTGATACCAGAAAAAACGTCATCAATAATTAACTGGAAAAAAATCGCGATAAATCTCGAATCGCGCAATCGGCGAGAAGAAATAAATAAAAAAATCTCGTTCCATAAAATCGCGGAGATTCGCTGAACGAAACCGATAAACCAGTTGCCGGTTGAAGTGAGTGATAAGCGGCTGAAGAACGCAATTTTCGCGACGATTCTTATCCTCCAATCATGGTTGTCATCCCCACGAGTCTCGGAGTATCGATATTTGTCTGCACATGTATTTTTGTTGCTTCGTAAACCTCGAGGTTTGACGAAAATTTAAATAAAAAAAATCTGCAACGTCCGGTGCGTTCTCCGCATTTATTCCAGTCCTGCGGTACCGCATCGACTCATTCAGCGGACGAAAAGCCCAAAAGCCCAAGTGATTGACTCCGTCCATGTCGAATACTCCACCGGAAGCGGAGACAATGAAGGCGAATTCAGCGGCGACGAAGATCCAGGCGAACTTCCGGGGCTATCGGGTTCGCAAGCAGCTGAAGGAGAATCGACCGCCCCTGCGGCACGAGGAGAACGGAATTCGTGATATGACGGGGGGTAAAAAATCACTGAAGCGCCAGGACACGAAGAATTCCCTGGAGGAGAAATCAGCGACGAAAATTCAGGCTGGAATCCGTGGATTTCTGGTCCGCAAGCGAAACCAGGTGGCGCAGGCCGCGGCGACGAGGATTCAGGCGGGATTTCGGGGATTCAGGACGAGAAAACAACTGAAACAGACCGGCCAGTGACAGTTGGCTACTGATGATTATACTCCAACACATTCTGATAGATTTAGGAACTCACCCAGGAGGCGGCCAAGATCTTCCGTCAGGATTCTAGGGGTTGGGGCGGTTATCAAGAGGGCGCTACCGGTTATTCATGGATCACCGCGGCGGGGCGGATCACCAGGACGACCTTGGCCCGGCGAAAGCATCGTTGCACTCACCTTGAGATACGCATGAGAGCAGCATCTGGTTGTTTGTCAACTTCAACGTGTTTATATCGCCGTTGCAAATGGCGAGGGCTGGGCTATTATTGTAGTATGAGAGGATGCGAGAAATTTTTTTTTTTCAAAAAAATGTTCATTTCGTGAATAATTTGCGGTGGGAGGGGGTGAGAGAGTTGAATTTTCAGTAATAAAAAAATTTAGAAGAGAGCTCTCTTGAATTTGGAAATTTCCTTCTTCTCTGGTCGTGTGGAATAATCAAAACGAGGGGGTGGGTATTGTTGTAGTCTGAGGATGTGATAATTTTTTTTTTTCACTGGAAAGTTGCCATAAAAATCAAAATATTTTCCTGCGGGTTTGAGATATTGAAAAAACTTTGATTTATAAAATTGAAAATTAATTCACGAAAGAAAGAAGAATTTGTATATAATTTTTTGTAACACGAGACGAATCACATATCAGTGTCGAGATGAACGTAATAATAATAATCATAATTTTTTTCAGTAGCTTCTTTCATTGATAAACAATTCCTGAGAATACAAAAATTAAAGAAATGGATAATTTCAGTGATCATTGAATGAAGGTAATTTGTACGTTACTTGTGTAAATAAAAAATGTTTTTTTTTGTATCATAAAATTAATGAGAGAAATATATTCTGAATTGTAGTAAAAACATGTGTCCAGTATTTAATAAAAAATCATTAGGAGGAATAACGTCATCCGGAATCGTTCCCAAGATGTCTCAATGATTAATAAAATTCATTCTAAAAAATTATCGACAATTGAATCGCAGAGAACCGGAAGTGCGAAAATTGATCATTGAAGAAGAAATCTTCAGCACCGATAGAAGCGCGAGGGTAGGCCCACAGAGGGCAGCAGCCTGCGCTCTAACGAAGATTTTTCAAAATTAATTATCCCCGAGGGTAAACAAACCAAAGAGTTAATAAATTATTGTCACCTCATCAATGCACTATTCTTCACATTTTTTTTTAATCGTCTATATGGAGACAATCATTGCAACATCAAATGATTAAAAATAAATAAATAGTTGTCTTACATTGAAAATTTCACCGCAAACGTGTAATAATCATCAAGTTAATGGACTTGAAGAGTCAGCGAAGGCGGTGGAGGGTATCCTCGAAATACTGAATACATAATACGGTCCCCTAGGACCTGGTAATGGCTGAAGTATTTTTTAAAATCACAATAAAGCTATTTGAGATCGTCTTTCTCCCCCAGAATAATCGGTAGTCGTTTTTTCTCCATTGATAATCGTCCGTTGATTAAAACGATGCCAGTTGATGTCCTGTTGCGAAATTGCGCAAGTGGTCTTCCTGGGGGATGCACGTTGGCATGAAGGTCGAGCACTTGAAATTATCGGTGCTGCAGCCGTAGCATCTGTCGCACAAACAGTGCATTCCAGCACCGCAACTGCCCTGGATACCGCAATGTTCATCTGGGCCCTGAAATTTGAATTCAAAATTCAGGGAAAGTGCAAAAAATATACGTCATACGATGCGATATTGAAGATATCAGTCATAACGTTTATGGTCTTATTTTTTATGACGAAAATTAATTTTTTAAAAATTCTACTTTAATTATTCGCAATTAATTAATAGGAATTACCCTTTTGCACTCCTTAGCTTCACAAATTGTTGAGAAGGCTGACCCATATTCACAAAGGCCACAGTCATCCCCACAAGGACGACATCCAATTTTTAACACAGTGAGAAAACTCAGGGGATCATAACACAAGACACCACTGAAAAATGAACAAGTGAATTATTCCTTTTTTTTAAGGTTGATATTTAGGATTAAAATTTAAAAATAATTAAATAATTAAATTTCAACGATTGGAATGGCTCCATTCGCAGGAAAAAATACTCACGTTGATATAATGGCGAGGAACGCGATGATGGTGATTGCCTGAATGGTCTGCATCTCGTCCAATGTGTCTGTAAAAATCCAAATAAATTTCCTTAAATTTCTTACAAGTCAAAATAAGGCCCATTGCTGTCCCAGACAGGTCTATTGCCTCACGTGGAAATAATTCCTCTCATCAAACAATGACACGAAAAGGCCCCATTAAAATTTTTAATGGGATTTAGAACGATTCCCAAATGTCTTCGAGTACCTGCGATAATCGTTGTCATAACCGAGACGACGAAATAAAAACAATAACCACTAATTCACTGTCACTATTTCCTGGTGAAATTCACCTGAATTTTGAGGTAACCTTCCGATTTATTGGTTTTATTGTTCCAAAACTATTTGCGTTATTTATTTTTACATGAGGAAGTGACATCGATGCCGCGTGGGTGCACAACGGTGAAAATCCCGAGATGGGGGTCATCAGTAATCGATCACAGAGAGCAATAAATATTAATTTCGATATATTTTCACTTACAATAATAAATGTTCAATTCTTTCAAAAACCTTTGGAGGAAGAATGAGCTCTGCGCTCGTTCCAAGAGCTCTGCAGGTGAATTTTTTTCAATGATTTTCAATGATCTTGGTTTAATTATTTAAAAAAAAAATTCAGGTCACCTCTAGTCTTCTGGCAATAAAGAAAATCAAAAATATCTTAATTAAAAACTCAAATCAAATGACCGGATGGATTTACCCTAGAAATTTTCTCGAGCAATCGTCGTGTTCAGGGTGCAATCGAAATAGAGTTCGAATGTCTAAATGGTCCACAAAATTATCACAACTAAAATTAGAAAATAAAATTTAACAACAATGGTAGTTTAAATAAACTTTGGAAGCGACACGAAGAATTGATGCGTCCAAGGGCCAGTTCGATGCCGCAGTGTCAAGGAAACACTCGTTCAGGGGTAAACATTGGCCCCCACTCCGATTATCATTTCACCAAAAGTGAAAAATGGTTAATAAGTTTTAACCCCACCTCTTCTAAATGACAAGACAACAAAGAGGGGTTGAGACTGTGTGTCGCTTTGGATACGTACAACCTTTCACTCTTGATTGTCTCTCCTGAAGCGACTTTATCACAACTCACGAAATCTTTAAATACGAAATTTCGAAATTCCCCCGGACCTATCTTAATTTATTTTTCCCCAAATTTAATTTTTCAATAAGTCCGCCGTTATTTGGGATCCAATTATCTCAGTGGACACTGATATGGGGGCGCAATAAATATTCTGAGGGCAAGTGGAAAAATTAACGATCAACTTTGATCCCAATTTGTGGTTTAATCGGGTAAAACTTGTTACATTGATTATTCAACGAATGATGGAGAGTTATCGATTTACAATTTTTACTTCAAAGTCACTGGTGGGATTGAAAATAATTCAGAATAATTTGTAATAATAAATGGAAAAATTAATTATTTAGTGGCTGATTTTCCAACTGACAACTGGTTTTCCGCAGTTAAAACATTTTAAAAAATTCCATTGGATTAAAAACCGAAAAAATTGAATAAAAAGTTCTCTCGAGATCAGGAATTCCTGAATGACGATGAATTTTTCTAATTTAAGAACGATTTCCCCTCTTGATATCAAGAATAAAAAACTACAAATGAAGACGGGGCGATGAACTCTCTCAAAGAGAAAATAGAGGCGATCGAGAAGTGCTTGAGCTCCGGTTTATGACAGTTTTACACCGCCACCACGTGTTCTGGACACTATCGTGTGATTAACTCAGTGAAAAAAACGATTTCACGAGTCCGTACAAAGTCCCTCCATTCTACCCCATCAATAACCACCCACTATTGTCCGAATTAATCGCCCGCCGCGGCTACAATTGAATGATAAATAATCGTTGAATGGAAACATGAATGAAGATCCGGATGAGACGAAATAGAAAAAACTTATTCACGACCACGAGACCCATGATCGCGTGGCCGGAAAAGCGCATAGCGAATATTCACGATTCGCTCACAGTCACAAATAAGACAGAGAATTAACGTCCATGTGTATTTAATTATAGATTTCGGACATTTTGCGTGCTTTACTCTTCACCCCTTCGTGTTGTTTCGTTCGCGGTCTTCCACGTAGCGTTAGTTTTCGTCGGGTAGTTGAGTTAATCGCAATTACAATCTCAAGAGAGTAGTATTTACCTTCACGAGTCGATTGAGTGAATCAAAGCCGATAAATTCCCCCAAAAATTTAGAAAATTCGACGAGTTCATTGAAGTGAATATTATAAGTTTCTATTTTTTTTATTCTATCCAATTATTCGTGGGTGGAAGGAATCTGGTGAGTCTCTTTCATCCTTAATCATAATTGTTAATTGATTGATGAATTTAATTAATCCCATTGAGAAGACCAAAGAAATAATTTGAAGAATCAATTTAGTAAAAAATTAATAGAACAATAAAATAAAATTTTCCTTTCTGTGGACAGAAATCAATTTTCCTCGAATTACTGCATCAATCACAATCATGATATCAGTTAGGAAAGTTAATTAGTTAATTATTATCTTTATACATGGAGAAATTAAAAGGCAATTCGTAAACTCTCTCACAAAATATAACAATTCAACTGTTCATGGAAGTAAATGTTGTCTTTTTTTCGGTGGATTAATGATAGCACTTAATAATTTAATTAATGAATCAATAATTCAATTAAACTAAATTCTATAAGAACGTGAAATGCGGGGATAATCTGAGAATTTCCATCACGTGGAGTGATTATTTTTTTCACTCATGACAAAGTGAATTGTTTTGCCCGAAAATTCATGATATATTTCCCCAAAATGTGTCACTGAATGACTCACACGTTATTACTATCATTATTTCGAAGACAACATGTTTTCTTTGAAAAAAATTAATCAGAAACTGGC
This sequence comes from Diachasmimorpha longicaudata, assembly GCF_034640455.1. Classification (NCBI taxonomy): domain Eukaryota; kingdom Metazoa; phylum Arthropoda; class Insecta; order Hymenoptera; family Braconidae; genus Diachasmimorpha; species Diachasmimorpha longicaudata. The sequence continues at coordinate 4,023,135 of NC_087240.1, forward strand.
GACGAATGGCGATTGCACATAAATAAATAAATCTCTAAAAATAGAAATTAAAATCATTGAAAGCATGGGTAAAGGGCGAATTGCACTAATGCAATTTCGAAAAATCATGTCAACAGTCAGTGTTTACGAATGCGAAAGCCAAGAGCTACGGTTCAATGCTTCTGTACTGGTGAATACATTAGTAAAAACGTCAAGAGTAATGCGAGAGTGTCAATGTCAGAAGAGAAAGAAGAGAGGAGAATTCATAAAAGCATTTGGAAAATTTAAAAAAAGGAGAGAGATCAGTTTCTGGGGGAATGCACCGACCCCAAATGCCTCATTCATCCCATTGACGTTGTCTGTGTATTGGTTGTGTGGGTAAATGCAGAGTTTAAGGCGCGAGATGATAAAAATACCGCAGATACTGTGGATATAGAGAATTCGTGAGACGAAATTAAAACGTGGAATGACTCGAATTTTTTGAATCTTTCTTCAGAAGTCGAGGAGGAATGTTTATAAATATTTTTAACATTCCCCAAAATGTCAATAGAAACAATAATTCCATAGAATAAATCGGCGCAAAAAATAAAATTCAAAGAGAAATGCAATTGAATTATCCAGTGAATTTAATACGTTTTTCCTTTAATTTTTCCCTCATCGAATTTTTATCGAACCATTAATTAATTTCCAGACACAATGGGGATGATAACCCGGGTGCGAGGCAGAGTGCGAGCAAATTCTCTAACAGTTGATAAAGAGAAAACAGCGCAGAGTGTCTGTCTCCTATCGGCAGTACTACTACTCCCCTACTGTCCACGAGGACCACTTCCTCTTCTTCCGTCGCCGGCCCCAGCTCTCTACTCGGTCCTAGTGCTACCGGTTGTCTTCAGTGCCAACTACAGATATCCCGTATCGAGTCTGAAGACACTCGTGGGAACATCCGGAGGTAACATCGAATAATTCGCGTTGGAAAGTTCACAATTAAATGTCTGAACACGTCGGGACAGCTCCACTTTTGGAGCGAAATCACCCCCACGACCACTCGTTCTAGTCTAGAAGAAAACCGCAGAGGAACTTTACCCAGGAAATTTCCTCAGCTACGAAAATGATTAATGACATTTTTTCCTATAATTAATAGCTAACGAGATAATTTCGCGGGTGCAAAATGATACGATTTAATCGAATTTGAAAGGATTATAATAAACCCAAAAGGATGAACGATTTACCTCGGTTGATCCTGAAGTTTGAGCTTGGAGGATGATCGTGCCTGTTCACCAAATGCTCCCGTTTACCACCGATCCGCCAGTTTTATACCCCCGACCGGTGTCTTATCATGATAAAAAAAAATTCTCCTTTCCACTCATTTGATCTGATCTGTCCTCTCGTCCATCTCCCATCGACGTCCATTAATATGCTAATGCTCTCCCCCAATCATCCCCCGATACGTTCGGCATCAGGCGAAAATGATAGGCGATCCATCGCCGCATCTATATTATTCTAATTAATGTCAGTGACGGGGGGTTTAAAAAACGAGTAGGATCCGAAGGTAAATTTAACAATTTTCAACGGTAATATGATTTGAAGCACAAAATCATTCGGTTAAACGGCGAACGAACGATCGCAAAGTATCATCTCGCCTTACAATGTACGACGAAGTGGTGATTCCGGTGTTATTATACCGCCTACTTCTGATACTTGAAACCGTAATTGTACCACTTCGTTGAATACCTGGGGATAATCCTCTGCGAGTATCACGTGCGGAGAAATTTATTTTTTTTTCGATTCATCATTTTCTTATTTGTTCAGAGACGAGTCTATTGAGGACTTCTCTGCCTCGCGGCGGATTTTTTATGAATAAATAATCCCTGTAAACATTTAAAAAATATAGTCACGTGAAAGTAAGTCTCTAATTAATTAATAAATCATAAAAATTCAGGAAAAGATGTCCCTTTGTTTTGCAACAATTTCCACCGAAAGTTACGTGACGAGAAATCACCAAAAAAACTGTTCACTCTCTTTCATAAATCACTCCAATCATTAATCGATATTAATTCCCCTTTGTGTGATCACCTCCAGTTGTTGCCAAGCGAGCATGGAGACCCCTGAGCATCTTCCTGAAGCGCTTGTACGGGCCGATCGATCGGGCTGAGAATCTCTTCCTGAAGATGAGGAATATTTCCCTGATGGTGAACCAGCTGGTGTTCCTGGTGCTCGCCGACAAGGTGTTGGTGCCTCCCCAGCAGAGGATGACGTGCCTGTACAGCCTGATGTTCTACAATGTCATCGCCTACTGCGTGGGGTACATAAAGGAGCTGGTGGAGAAGGAGGACTGGTCGCCTTATGTCACCCTGACCGAGAGATCGAGGATCAAACATTTAGCCATGTCTGCCACGAAGATCGTACTTGAGTGGACTAAGGCCGTCACCTTCGCTGTCACTGTCACGTTCATGCTCTTGGTGTTCGGATTGGAACAGGGGTTGCAGAATTACAAGTAAATAATGTGATAGAATATCAAATAGACTCAGGAATTTGATTCCCTTTCCCAATCGCTTCAATAATTATTATCGCTTCTGCTTTCCAGACCCTCGACCATGTACACCATCATCACCTGGGCGTACTACTCAGCAACGGAGAAAGTCTTCGTCGACATGTTCCCAGCAATTCTTAACTTCCTCCAGCTAGAGGCTCTCGAGAACCTCGAAGCCCTCTACGCCCCGGTCATCCTCCGATCCTTCACCATCTCCATGTCCTCTCTGTTCATCCTGATTCTCCTGCCGACAGCCACCTGGAGATTTCTCCTCGTCGCCACCTACTTGAACGTCTTCCTCAGGACGAAGGAGCTGATGAAGAATTCGGGAAGTGCTCTTTGGGCCGAGAGACAGATCCTCAATAAATATCGAAAGGCGACCCTCGAGGAGATCGAAAAATTCGATGACGTATGCGCTGTTTGTCTCTTCACAATGGTTAAGGCACGAGTCACCCCCTGTCATCATCTATTCCACGCTGATTGCTTGAGGCAGTGCCTGAAGACCAGCGACAAGTGCCCCATGTGCAAGAGGGAGTTGAAATTCGATTGATCAATTGTTGAGTGATTGATTGGGCAATTGGTGGAGTTTATTCTATTTAGTCTTAGAGTTTTGCAGGGCTAGGGGACTTGGAGCACAACGAGGGAGGTTTTTGTACTTTGATACTGACACAAGGGTTTTTTTTTCGTAGATTTTTTTATGATTTTCGATCAGGGGTTTTCGGTGGGAACAGAATGACGATATCCACGCGCTCCAAAGTGGATGGAATAACAGCGATTTTAGGGCGTGTTGTGTTGGAAAATTTACCAGTGCCGATGTAATACTATTTTATTTTACAATATAATTGTAAATCAATGTTATCATTTATGTTTCATAGATGAAAATCCGTGAGGTATTCCGAAGTTTGACTGTTAGCAATCAGAAGAGTGTGAAGTGATGAAACAAAATAATTCTACTATTTAGTTATGGAACGGAGATTGTTGGGATTTGTTTATCAACATAAATATGAGGTTTATCACCTAAAGTTGATGTATTCTCGAAAAATTCCCCACAATTCAATTAATTGCGTTTTATCTCTTCACAGATGAATGACAGATACAAAATTTTGAGTCAACTTCATGTAAATAATATTATAAATCAATTAATTCCTTTTTTTCTACCCGAGACAGACGATAAATAAATAAGAATTTAAACAAACGTCGTTCAATCAAATAATCCCATATATTTAATTCGTATCGATAATAGTGTTATATACAGAAATCTAAGAGCTCTCTGGTTCCTCGACAAACTGATCCTCCCCGTCGTACTTTTTCGTGATGTCGATGTACTCTCCATCAGGTGTGTTGTACCCCCTGATAGGAGGGGTAGAAACAGGTCCCTGAACGTTGTGGGGGAGGAAGGACAGGTCGAGTTGGATCGCCGCCTGGTACAGCTCCTCAGACTCCGACCTGAGCTCGTCGAGTGCCTTCTGCTGGGACAGAACGGCTGTGTCTATCATCTGGATGTCCGTGAGATGTTCGTGTTGCTTGTACCTCGTCCATTCCTTCAGCAGAAGAATTCTGTCCTCGATCACTTCGTCTGACAGTTTCGGTTTTGGTCGAGTTCTCCGTCTGAATAACAGAAGGATCGATAGCTCGATAATTATCACAGAATATTTTTTATAAAAATAGGAATTCCTAGACAAATGTTCGAGTACTTACTTCATGTCATCGACCAATTTAAATGCAGGTTCGACCTCGCTGACGGGCTTTAATTGTCTGGCGTGTTTCTCAAGCCTTCTAATCGCTTTTTCTATTTTTCTTTGCTTACGCATTTCTCTCTGTCGTACCACAGCTGGGTCGATCCTCCTTTTCTTCTTGAGAGGTTCTCCACTAGCATAAAGATATTGATAGTTCACTGATGATAATAAAAATTTGTGACAAATAAAATGTGTGACTTACTAGAGAATTTCAGTTGCTTTGAAGCACAGTGGATTGATGTTCGTCGATATATTCCTTGTATTCGGCCTCAGTGCATGAACTGATAACCTAAATTAATGAAAAATAATCACCACCTATTTATCAATTAAACCTGAGAGATCCAATACATACCTAAACTCCACCCGATTCTTGTGGTTAGTATTATTATTATCCTAACTAATCTTATTGAATGAATGTTCATTCAATTTTGTTTAAATTAAAGCCGACCGACAATCGTTAATATCTAATAAAATAATGATGCGATTGTGGTAAATCAGAGCTCATTTTGAAGCCTGAAAATATATCTTTCGAGCGAAAACAAAAATTTTGAATTTCACTCTGCTGATCTTAAATTATTGAGACTTAAAAAAGAATTGATCTGCAGTTTCATTCAGAGGGATTTTATTTGGAAATTTTCTGAGTAAAGAACGATTATGAGGTGAAAAATGATTGTACATACCTCGAAAATGCACTGAGAATCCCGGAGAAGCTCATGATATTGATTAACTAAATTGTTTTGTCACATAAAACTCTCCCAAAACATTCAGAAAACTCACAAAAAATGGTTTAAAAAATATTCCTCAGTGCAACATAACCTCAAAGTCTCCAGCAGCGCTCTGTAAGTAGAGATATGCTCCAGCTCCGAAGAAGTGGCAACACTGGGTTCGAGTCATACTATACGCCCCCCAAATCTCCTCTAAACAATAAACAATTTTCTACCTTCCAAAAATTGTCAATGTGTCCGAAACTTTCAAGTCTTTTCTTTGATAGTAATACTGGTCAGTTCGTGGCGATCCCCAACCGTCGCGATTCTTCAAAATAGAAGAAAGTGGTGTATCTCAAGTGCTGTTCATCGAAATGTGTGAATAACCTCTCGGATAGGTACATTATTCAATCGTTTATCGAGATAATCTGGTGAAGTTATGCTTGAAAAATGAAGAGTATGGAGGCAAAGATCAATGGGATTTACTCAACCAGTGGAGTGAAAGTAATCCCTCCACATGCAGGTATTTGTCATTATTGTCATTGTTTTTTTGGGAGATTCTTCACTATTTCTCTCTGTATAATATCGCTTTTGACATGTCAGATAGATAAGACAGGTCATCAATACTGAGATGAGGGAATTATATTTTGTTTTTGGTGGAATGGAAATAAATTGCCAAAGTGTTCTCTGATTGTTTTCAATATTTCTTCTTTTCGTTTTTACTTGTTATTTGTTTTTCGTTATTAATGATATGCGTCAATTATGGATTTATTATGATTCCAGAAGCTCCAAATGCCTTCCCCGACATTCCAGAAGCAGCACAATGGTGGAGAGATACCAGTGATCTCGAGGTTCATCATTCCCTGGAAGATCCCCTGAGTTCGGGGCAAGAGGAGGGCTCCTGTGAGGCTGATCACAGCTCAGATGTCCAGCAGAATATGGACGATACTGAGAAGACGTCTGTAAAGTTGAGGAGGCCCGGAGGCTCTGGAGCCGAGCTCACTGATAACCGAGGGAGGGTGAAAAATCCAGCAAACTGGAAGGTCAATCTAAAAAAAAATGCCAGGCTCAGAGGCGAGGAGTACGTGGGGGGAGGAGGTAAATACAATGAATAATCAAGGCATTCGTTCCCAATTTTCCATATAATTCATTCAATGGATTTCTCCAGGTAAAATAGTACCAGCAAAAGTGATGGGTCCTCCGTGCGACTGTCGTTCTCGTTGTGGTGATAAAATTGACGAGGAGAATCGCTCGAAGCTCCACGAAGTCTTCTGGAAGACCTGCAACTGGGACCAGAGGAAACAGTATGTGGCCTTGTCAGTGAAAGAATCCCCAAAGCATCGTACCCGGGTCCGGGGAAAGGATCGCACAGAGACGAGAAGACACGTGACCTTCACATACTCCCTCCTGGTGAACGGCCAGTGCATAACAGTCTGCAAGCCAATGTTCCTCTCCACTTTCTCGGTGTCTGAGAAATTTGTTCGACATGCGATGGAGAAGAAGAGGATCTCCCCGGGGGGAATAATCGGCCCCGATCAGCGGGGCAGGCACACACCCAAGACGAAAAAGAGTGAGGACGTGAGGAATCGAGTGAGGGAGCACATACAGTCGTTTCCCACCTTCAAGAGTGAAAATCCCAGGGAGAGAAAGAGATACCTGGAGGCACATCTCAATATTGCTGCCATGCACAAACTTTATGTGCAAAAATGCGAGGCTGAGGGCGTTCCGGAGAGTGATATCGTTAAGGAGAGTTATTACCGAGAAATGTTCAGAAGTGAATTCAATTATGGGTTCAGGGCTTCCCCTGTTTGTGGGGAAAAGAAGAAGTGAAAATTTTTCAAAGAAAAATATTGTTTTTTTATCGATGGGGAATATTTCGAGGTAGACTGGTTGGTGATGAGTAATTATTCCCCATCTAATTTGTGATGATCATCTTGGGGCAATACGATTGATGAGGAGGATACAGTGGTTATGTACTGGGACAGGATTGATCCAATTGCATGTAAGATTGTTTTTTATTTTCACTGGTAAATTATAACTGATGTGAAAAGTCTTTACGATAATATTGTTTTCGAATTTGTTACTCATGTCAAATTTAATTTGACGATGAGATAGTGTTTTATCATTTCATTGCTGAGTTGATTCTGTATTTGAATAATGCGTGAGGTAAAAAGTTTAGTGAGCAATTGAAAACGTTTGAATATTCTTAATAAAATTATAAGTTTTTCTAACATCTAATTGACTCATCGATCCGCAAAAATTCTCCCAAAATCAAGAAGCTCCTCCACCCCTGATCCACAAGGAGGTACCAAAAATTTTGAACAGTTGCACTGGGACCGTTCTCTTAACAGCCATTAAATCCTTAAATGATTAATGCACCATCAATTCTTCTTCGAGCTGAACTCTCTGCACCTCAGGGTTGCGGCCTCCACAGCGTCAATGACAGCAGATCTCATTCCCTTCCTCTCAAGTTCGTGGATAGCAGCGATGGTCGAGCCAGCTGGCGACGCCACATCGTCCTTCAGTTGTCCAGGGTGGACACCAGTCTCTCTCACCATCATTCCTGCTCCCAGAACAGTTTGGGATGCTAGTTTGTAAGCTAGAGGTCTCGACATCCCCATCTTGACTGCCCCATCCGCCAACGCCTCTATGAACATGTAGACATAAGCTGGTCCAGAGCCTGCTAGGGCTGTCACTGGGTCAATCAGCTGCTCGTCAACTTCTTCACAAATGCCAATCGCTGAGAACAGCTTCTCGGTTACTTCGGCGTCTTCGTCTGTGGCGTAAGTACCACGTGCAAATACTGTCGCACCACAACCCACTAGAGCTGGGGTATTGGGCATTACTCGAATTACAGGAGTCCCCTCTGGTAATCCCTGAAGGGCATTATTATGTTTATTCTTTTCGTATAAAAAAATTCTCAAGGAACAGACGAGGAGAAAATTCCTCTCCTCTTTGTCACGTCGTTGCGGTAATAATAAAAATAAAAATAATAATAATAAATTAAATTATTTAATTCATTTGGAGTTGATGAAATTAATTAATGAATAGATAAATCATTTCTCAACTTACCTTTTCGAGGGCCTCAATGGAGATTCCCATAGCTATCGATAAAACGAGTTTCTCCGGGTCTTTCAGTTCGGGAAGGACTTTGGGGACGACCTGTGGCTTCACCGATAGAATCAGTACATCTCCATGAGCAGCCACAGCGTCGTTCGTGTGGACAGTCATTGATCCAATGCCCTATTAATTTATTTCACGAATAAACACTGACTGATAAACATGTCAAATCTATCAGAATTGCCCTCGCGGCTTCCACCCTGTTTTCGTCTCTCGAATTAAAAATTCTCGCAATTCAAAGTTTACGTCGCCATTTTTAATCAGGTCTAATTGCGTTGTAAGGAAATGTCAACAGAACTTTAACACAAAATCAATATTTTCTGTCGCTCACTTGTTGCGAAAGATTTATCGCGAAATAAGATCGAAAGCAGTGAATTCCAGTTGTTATAATCATAATCAACGATCATTGACACGATATCATTTAATCGCTGCATCTGTCTTGCTAAGCGTCTTCGATGTGTCGTTTTATTTGTTATGTAGGCCAGTAGAGGACTGATTGAGATAATCACGGAGTTATGGAAAATTTTTTATCTCTCCATAACTGTCAATGCGCGATAGTGGAATGTGTACCATAGAAAAATCAACAAAATTTCGAAATAGTCAGACAAACAACGAAATTAAGTTGTGGAAATTCATGAGAAATTTCGGCTGAATTCCTGAGATTTTCTTCACGAATTTTATGATTTATTTCTGTTTTAATTCCCCGATTGAACTGACCATTTTACAATTTCCCAGATCAGTCTCGTGCTTAGATTCTTATCAGGCGCCAGATTCACGAGCTCACAATCTCCAATCTGTTTTCCTCATTTTTCATCGCAATAACAACAATCCGAAGTCAAAGTCCTTCTACACAACAACATCTTATCACAGAAAAACCTGTTTGACGGCTCTTCCGTGAATGATATCAAGTGCTGGGGCCTGATTACACGTGCTAAACCATGTGGTACTCACTTTGAAAGTTTCGATACTGCCCTTATCACTGGGCAGACAGCTAGCGACGATCATCTCCCCCTTGCTGAGCTCTAAAAATGAAAGAAGAAGCTCTACTATAAATTCAAGCTCAGAAAATCGAAATTGATAGATTCCAATCTTTTCGAATGTTTTTCTCGTGCTGAAAATTCTTATCGATAATTACCAGCATTGATGAAACCCTTGGCGAGCGTCTGGGCCATTTTTCCTCCCCCGAGGAAGCCGATTTTCAGCATATTTGTATCAATATGCGTCGGAATCCTTTTCGCTTTCTCCTCGATATCCCCGAGTAGTTCGTCACTGACTGCATGCAAATAAGAGGAAAAAAAAAATTAATGAGTTTTCCGAGGCTAACTGGAGAACGTGTGGTAACTACTCTGTACCATTTCTCTCGTTGAGCCTCCTCCGCAGGCTCCGGGTTATCTTCATTAACCCCATTGCACGCAGTCCAACCGTCATCTCGGTGGTTTGTAATGAATTGTGATAGGGGAATCAGTCTCGCTCAGTCTGAGGCAGATTATTCACCTAACTGGTGATTTCTGAAACATATAATATGGTATATAATATTAATAATATGGTATATAATTAATTAAAGAAATATTCAATGATTAAAGACACGTTGGAGAACCTCAATAAATCTTTCCGAATTTTCCCTGGCTGTCTGTTTTTTCAGTGCTGAGTAATAGTGGAACTGATGTGCATCACCCATAAGACCAAAGAGGGTTCCTCTTCCTGGTCAGTATTACCCGCCCAGCTAGTCAGTACTGAAGCGATTAACGCGGTCACCAGCTATATAGGTACCAGCAGGTAAGACAACTAACAATCAGGTGAACCCCCTCTGTAACTCCTTATCTCCAAATCGATTTAGTGTATCTTTCTGGAATGATTCAACTCTCGTTGTTGTGGATGGTCATGTGCAATCGCTGAATCGATTTGCAGATCGATATTGTCAGGGAAAAATTAAGTAACAGTGATTTAACCGATTACCATAAACAGAGAGAAATTTCTAAGGAAAATTTTGAAACGAATGGATTCTGTGGACCCGATTAAAAGCTCACAGGAAGTTCGTTAGAGATTAAATTGATTTTTTAAAATACTTCCCTGGATTTTTCTGGTGTATTACTTCGTGTGTCTCCTTTTAGTTATAAACATTGAGAAGAAAACAAAAAACAATCGATTGCATGGGTATTTTGGTGGCATAGGGAGTTTAAATTTTCCCGGGGCCAGAACGTCACAGATCTGGGGACAACTCCAGTGACTACTTCGATCAGCTGACTTGTGGGGACCCTAGATACCACTATTCGTAAAATCATAATGTTCCATTCTCAGAACCGTACAGTAATTCGATCCATTGACCAACTTGGGAGTGAACTATTTTTCCCTTCGCTCCAGGTTATTTTTTTATCATCGTGAGGGTGACAAGGGAATTTTTTAATCCGCGTAATTTTTCGACGCTCGTGGGATTATTTTGAGGAGTAATAATGGTAAGAGGTGACGTGATTGTCACTTAAAAATGAATTATTTCGTGGTCTAATTTTATTTTTAAGTCATAATAATGATCTTTTGAATTTTTTAATTCGGTAGCAAAATCCAGACGAAGATACCGAGTGGAATGACATCCTCAGGTCGAAGGGAATTATCCCGGAGAAGGCGAAGGAGAAGGAAGTAACAGAGGATCAGATTGTTGACCTCCTGGAGAGCACGATAGACAAAAAAACTGGGAGAGGTAATTAAGAACTTGATTGATTTGATATTCATTATATTTTTTCTGAATAAGAAATGGGAAATGCAAAGGTTGATGTGGAATTTTGGTGATTAAATCGAATTCGATGATTTTGCGGTTCTCAGGGGGCAATAATTTAGAAGATAAAGACCTCGACGAGCTCGATGAACTGGAGGATGAGGAGGACGAGCGAGTCCTCCTGGAGTACCGGAAGAAGAGGATAGCAGAGATGCAGGCGCTGGCCGATAAATCAAAATACGGAGATGTGAGGGAAATATCTGCCTCTGATTACGTACAAGAAGTTAATAATGCGGGTGAAGATCTATGGGTTATTCTGCATCTTTACAAGCCCGGGTAAATGATTAAGGAGGCCCTCAGGGTTCATTTGGGGAGAGCTAATGATGGCATCGATTTTATTTAGGGCTTCACACGTAATGATAACGTAAAAAACCAGCAAAAATTAGAAACCACAAAAATATTCAAGAGTGTAAAATCTAGATTGATGTCATCATAAACCTTCTTCGAGAGTAATCCCTGGAGAGATTGAAAGATAGATATTTTTTATAATGCGGATTACTTTCAGGATTCCCCTCTGCACGTTAATTAATCAGTACGTATCGAGCCTCGCGAGGAAATTTCCTACGACAAAATTCTTGAAGAGTGTTTCAACGACGTGCATTCCAAATTGGCCAGACAAGAATCTACCGACATTATTTATTTATCGTAATGGCAGTATGGTGAAGCAGATTATTGGCCCCATCGAGCTTCGCGGGATGAAACTCACTGAAGCTGGTAATATATAATATAATCATATAAATAAAATTTAGGAGATTATATAACTATAATTAATAATGCATTGCGATAACGCTTGACCAGAATTGGAGTGGATGCTGGGTCAGGTTGAAGCGGTCCCTACAAAAATCAAAGAGGATCCCAAGCCAAAAGTGAGGGACGTTCTGTTCTCCAATCTCAAAGGTACCAACAATGCTGGTGACCTTGGTGACAGCAATGACTGGTGACATACCTCGTTTGAATGAGAGGTGTTAACTCCATGTGAGTGGACGTTTGTTTTTCTAACACGTGGAATAATTTTTTTATTGAATAAAGTACCCATGATTAATATATCTTTATTTTCCTTATTTCAATTTTATAATAATTCCCTCATATTTTCAATAATATTCCGAAATCTAAGGAAGACATTCATGAGGTCATTCGACTTATCTTAGTTCAGTACCTCACCAATGATTTCGAGCAAAGCTTCTCCACAACTGCAATAAAATCCGAGTAGAAAATTAATTTCTGAACAATTTTATGAAGAATATCGACAGTTCCTTTCGTGAGAAAATTTTTTCGTCGGTTCCATCATCTCATAGCACCCATAATGCTCGAATCTACAGTGCTCCCTCCTGTAATTGCACTTCTCCTCATGAGTATCCTTCCTGCACCTTCTGGGCTCCACCTGGCAGCCAAATTCCGCCCACCGACAGGGCAATTTCTCATCGGGATCCCCTTCAGGCTCTCGAATGTGAATGGATCCCTCATCGTCCGAGTCATCGTGATCTCTTCCGTGGTTGCACTTCCTCTCATGGATGTGCTTCCTCCTCCGCGGCATCTGGACCTGACAGCCGTATCTGCTGAACCTGCACTCAACCAATTCCTCCGGGTCGCCATAATCGTCCTCGACGTTCAGGTCTTGCAGCTGATCGTGAAGTCCCTCCAGTTCTTCCATTTTATCTTGGTAGATGCAAAGCTTCTCGTGGACGAGCTTCCTCCAGACTGGGAGTCGCACGTTGCATCCCGCAATGTGGTACTTGCAATCCTCGAGGGTTCCCTCGTCGACGTTGAGGTCAGTTGGCAGATGATCGCATTCCAGGTTCGGACGAAATTGACATCTTGTCTCGTGGATCGAACGGAGACGCTCTGGGACACGGGCGTAGCAGCCCAGGTGCTTGTACTGACAGGCCTGGAGCTCATGGTGTTCAACAGAAGGTGGAGGGTAGTGGCTCTCGTGGTCCAGGAATGGTGCACTTGCGGCAGGACTAATAATCGTTATAATTTTGTTTGATAAGTGCCCCAAGATAAAACTGAATGATCTAATCTCATTCCGATGCCCGATAATTACTATTCATCATCAGAAACTTGTACCGTATGTTTACTAAAAAAATTACTGAGCAGTCGGTAATATTTAGAACATTTCATTGAGAAACTGGCTCATTCGCTTTTCAAATATCAGACAGATAAGATAAATTAAAATGAATAATTAAGTAAAGCTGAGCTGAGCTGAACTTTATCAAAATCCCGAATTGAAGGCTTTCCATATGCTTCGACTGATTATTGTCAGATTTTTCCCAGCGTTTATACAGCTGCGGCTGCTCAGCCGATCCACTTAAATCGATCTTTAGAGCTCTATCAATTTGAAAAACTCAACTTACCCAGATGGATAAGGTGGATATGGGTGTGGCATGTACTGTTCAGACGGTGGCATATAGTACCCTCCGTCCACCTCTCGAGGTGGAATTTCTGGGCTCAAAGGAGATTGGCAAGTTGGGCACGAGTGATAATATGGCTTACACCTGTGACACAGAATATGATGCTGTCCACAGGAGAACTTGGGTGTGCCTGTCATCTCCATCATGCAGATTGGACAGACATTCTCACTCCTGAATTTGTCATGGAGACTCGGATAAACTCCGGCCATGATCTGGTGATAGGAAATACCAACTGATCTCAGTCCTTCCTAAATAATGTTCAGAATTGTTTTAATACTTACATCGGTGATGATGATGTGTTGCAAACGGCAACTGATGAAAGTTAATGAATAAAATTGCGAATTGCAGTTCTTGTGATCACTTTCAGGAGTTATCTTATCTTCCAGAAGGAAAAAAAACCGTCGCAACAGTCGAAATCGGAGTGTTCGCGGGTCGCGGAGAATGATTCAGCGGTGCTTTGTCATAATGTTATCTTCGGTAACTGATAACAAACGCCTGGTTGACGTAAATCACCTGACAACACCCTATTTACGTAGCCGGCAATGCGGGGAATCCGGGATCGGTGAGAAGAAAAGAATTGGGTTGGCCATTGATATGGTAATAATTATGATTTTGTTGTCTACATAATAATTTTGATGTGCATCGTTTAGGAGGGGAAGGAGGATTTTAATGACTCCTGATATATTCCGTACACTGGGGTCGAAATATAATATATAATATGTAATTGTCAATTAGGATAATTGAAAACTTATTACATATATTTTATGTGTAATTTAATTCAGATTAAATAATCTACTGATCAATGATCTCCATCAACAGTAATAGATAACACAGAGGGAAGGAATTTCTTGCCGTAGATATTCGAAATTTCTGCTCTATCGGTTATCAATACAGTTGAAAATTTGATCTGCAAGTCCCACTGATAAATAGTTTGACAAGTTTTTAAAGATCTGAAAGAAATTAAAAAAAAAATGCTGTCAAGATTTTTTTTTTAATTGAACAGAAAAAAATATATTTTTAGTATCACAACGTCTTGTGATATTGAATCTTCTAAAGATAACATGGATCATGATAATAATCCGGCAATTATTAAATTGCATTGACATGCGACCTTCCAACGTAAATATCGTAGCCAGAGAGGGACTTTAAATTCGTCATTAGCGGTATTGCTAAGTAAATAAGTGCTCAATATTCCGACAAAAATAATGAGGGACCGGCAACGAGTGCTCCGTATCCAGTGAATATATTGCATATTCAACTTTTGAAATAGCACAAAATCTAAAAATAGAATCCAGCCCTGGATTACAGCATCGACGTAATATTGAGATGATTGCGCTCCGTTGATGCAGTATTAACCCAACGAAATTCAACTACGCGTAGTCGATCCCATAACATCTCTCGTCAAGCCATGACTGCACTATTGCCCTCGGGGTGTAACATTGAATTCGGCAAAGGCAACACGAAATGCATAACGCGATTAGCTTTATACCAGGTCATAACGATAATGATTGCATTCTAAAATTAGGATGTCCTTAATTGAATTGAGTTATTTCGCGCATTAAATCAGGATCATGTGATGGATTCCGCAGTCCACCAAATCAATTTGATATATCATTTCAGCAGTTTGACATACGCATGTACGTCAGAGTTTCCTCTACTATTATAGTACAAAACTATTGTAATGGCAGTTAATGCCGAATAACAGTGAACTGCTTCAACATCCATTGTACCAACAATAAAGGACTCAGTCACTCGAACTATTGTTTAGGATTTGTCATTAGTTCTCAGAGCAATGAGACCCGACAAATGCACCATTGACTTAAAAATACATAAGATGAGATAGACTTACTTAATTATTCGGTCTTTCATGGCACGTAAATCATTGTCTTAATTGTTTAAAAAATTCCAGAAACCAAATTTTATATAATTACGCAAGTCCTCGACGAATAATCATCAAGTCTTAAGTCATAAGTCTTTACTATTTTTCAACATTTATTTCCTTTGCTGTCAACTCATCTCCCCACTAGCAGCAAACGTACGTTGAACTTATGTAGCTCTAAAGACAAGGTTGTTGTCTTCATAGAGCTGTAAAAAAATAGATTTGGTGTATTACACTGGTTCAGTGCGCGCATGACAAGAATCACCAGGACAGCAGTTTGCTCCAGTATTCTGGTGCACAAAAACTATTCCAGCGGCAGTTAATACAGAATAACAGTGAACTACTTCAACATCCATTGTGCCAACCATAAAAAGTTCAGTCTCCGGAACTACTATTTAGGATTTGTCGTTAACTCGAGAGCAACGAGAACCGACAAATACGACATTGACTTGAAAACGTACTAAAACAGATAAATTTTCTGAATTATATTGTCTTCCTCATGATATATAAACAGTTGATTTACCTCTTTGAAGAGTTCCAAAGAGACGCGGAAAAATTTTGCAGCTGTTATATTACAGGGTCGCATCTGGGCTTGATGAATAATCATAATCAGGTCTTTGTTAATCTCTTGATCGACGTTTACGTGCTGATGAAATGCTGCGTAACCAATATTCACGCTCTTCTCGTTCAATTTGTCACCTAGCCAGCAGTAAACGAAGAAGGTCGAGTCCATGGTCAGGAGGAAGAGCACGTCCAGTGCTACAACTGCAAAACTACCCTCTTCTCTGAACTAAAAAAGTCCCTCAACTGCGTGAATTTCATTTCTATGATTTATCCGGAATGAATGATTTTTATGAATCAATAGACCTTGCGTATGGTATAGCCAATGCAGATAAAGTGAAGAGTGCAAATAATCATCCTGGCGACCATCACCACATGGAATGCATCATCAAATAGGGATATCATTCTGAAACAGTCGATGATAGCTGTTGGCAATGAACTATCAAACGTGAATTCATCAGGTATTGATAACGATGACTTGTGACGTGGATTATTACTTGAATATCTGCCAATGATAATTAACGATGCAATGCAAACAGCTACAGCCCATTGATACTTTCCCTTCATCAACAACTGAATCAGATTTGTGATGACGAATTCCTTTGTAGTGGCTCATTAAATTAGCGACAATTTCGAGTTGGCCGCAGTAGTGAAAAATCAGCCATATGATGCAGCAATCGATTGATGAAAATATTACAGCTGCCGAGCAGTTCAACACACATTGGATAATGTATGTTATCTCGAATACTGGTGATACGGTTGCGTTGAAAGGATGACGGGGATCATTTGGATGTTCGAGGGGAAATTTTGAGGGGATAACGAGGTGGAGGACAACAGGTTTGAGAGTGAAAACTGCAACGAGAGGAGTAAAAAAAATTAGAAATATCTTCCCTGGATTATTTTTCATTTTCTCATTCCTTTTGACTAATTGTCATGAGCTACCAAATGCTCTTAATTCAATGGATCATCAGATCTTCGATCAATCATTCTACTCGTATAAGACCTAGTTCTGTCACTGATATTCACATGGCAAATGATCTCCAATATATGATCTGCGTGATGTTATAAAATTTTTTGTAATTATATCGTCAATTATCGGTCACTGAATAATGCAATAATCCCATCACCCCATATTAATAATGATGAAATGCTATTGTCATATCTGATTAACATAATTATGATGCATACTCACAAATTAAGGATACACCGAATGCAAAATATATGCATCGCGTAACACGTCTCTGCATGACTGCATACGATACCATAATACCCTTGATATCCTCAGATAATCCATTAAATTCCCTCCAATTTTGTTGGATGCATTCAATCAACTGTTTGATGTTACGCCACTGGGCTCGAAATATATTGTGATCCACAACAATCAGAATAACAGCAAACAATACAAAAAGCTTATCTATTTTTCTAACAACCGATGGCTCCATTACTATGCTCGCTAGAAAAACACCAAACAGGTAATTTTGCATGAACTGGTTCAGAAGGTAGAGAATTGTTTGATGTGGTCCACCCGGCCATAGACCTATCAATTTCAGGGCTGGTTTTGTTATCCCCACTTCCCAATCAAAGTCCTTTCTCCCAACGTTGGCTGCCGACCGACGATTTTCCATCGTTAAGATTAAATTCCAAGTTTGATTAGACGAATCCTTCGGTGCAATACGAATGGTCAGGACCTGTCAGTGAATGCTCCTTCGTTCAATGTCCCTCTGCTGTTTATGGTATGTTGATAAATGTTTCCAAGGATTTTTACCGAAGAATTTTGGCGGATAAAAAAATTCCTACGGATATTCTTTGGAAGGACAATTACCAGGGAATCACTCCTCGCAACTGAAGGTCCTTTTCGCGATGATTCCACTGGCCTATTGATCATGTTTCGCGATGAGTCATGTTCCCCAGAATTCTCTGTTCCCTCATTATCATTGACTGTCGGCAAATTATCGAAAATTGCCGGTTTTACATGCGCGCAAATAAACCTTGAATGTGGGTAATTATTTACTTATGGGGGTCCTTATATTGGGGTAGTCTTGTGTGTGGTGTTGCTGGAGAGCAGGGTTGCGGTTTACTCGGCACACATGATCAGGTCAAAATGTCAATACTTGGTTGAACTCAGCTCTTCGACAAGTGAGATCAATTGCTTGGTAATGGGTCATCTAAATTCTTCAGTGAGTTACAATTATTCATTTTACGGAGTGGCAATTTGCTCTTTGCTGGAGCTTACTGAATAATTTAGATCGTCCCATCGTCTTTTTCGTATTTGGTCTGGAGACAAAATAAGCTAATTAATATGTCCCTTGACCTTCGATTTCTCTGTAATTTTTTTAATAAAAAAAAATTAATCCCTGTATTAATCAGTTGGCAAAGTAATTAATATAATTGTGAGGGGGATGGAGGGATCGTCTCATCCCAAACCGTCTAAATTTCTATTTTTCGATAGATCATTTTTAATGTGGGGTTGACCCACATTAGAACGCGATCGGGGAATGTGACATGACTGATCGATATTCGGTGAAATTTTTCATAAATTGTAGTCGCAGAATCTTGAGTAAATAACGGCACAGGATGCACATGAGATATTTGCAATAAGGTGGACCTACCTTAGCCATCTCATTGTCCTTTACTTGACCCACATGATTGCGTATTGCGTCACAGAGTAAACTGACTGGACCACGACAGCAAAACACATTTAGGGGCATGTAGCCATCAACACCAGCTAGGGTAAATGCTGCATACACCCTCGGTATATATCGGACGATAACCATTACCTCAAAATTTGGGGGAAGATTTTACATCAAAAGGATGTACCCTATTACCGGCAAATATTCACTGCGACGGATTGTTCATGAGGGTTGGAACTCACCACCGTCGGATGAATTGTTTAAATTGGTCGCGAGGGCTTTCCGCTACCCTCGCGACCAATAGATCGTAAATTCCAGAAAAATTCTGCCGATGGTACGTCATTTTTCCAGACTCAAAAGCATTCACGTTCCAGCATCGGACATTTATTTGATCGCCAGAGGAATTTTTTTTATGAGGAAAAAATTGTTTAAAAAGTACGTACCTGTTCCGTAATATCCCACTCCAAATACTTTTTCAATGAACTTGTTCCGTAATTTTTACTGAACATTAATTAGTACAGGAAAAAAAATTTTGGGTAAAAATTAAAGCTCTAGAGGGCGGAACATGGGATGAAATGAGAAACGACCACTTTTTAGGTCAAGTTTTGTTGGAAAAGTTGGACTTGGGAGGATAATGTTTGTCATAAAACTAATACTCGTCCCTTGTCTGACCCCCTGAAGGTCTAATTTTTCCCTAAAATTTCTTTCCCCTTATATTTAAAGAATTTTTACCTCCGCAAAACCTCACCAATGAGAAGAAGTTTAATTAAAAAATAGTGTGCATTGAATTTGGTAATTATAACTTCCCAAAATATTTGAACTCCCGTTTTGGTAGTAAACGAGAGGCAAAGCAGTAATGGGCTTTCGTTATAGCTTACAGAGCTTTTTTTACGTTCGGGATCGGATTTACGTTCAAAGGGACAACTTCCCAATTTTTCCAATTTTCGTTCATCGATGCCACTGCCTGGCTAATGGCTTCTGTTCCAGCGGATAGATATTGTTTCATTCGTCGTTACCATAAATGTTACAGTGCACGAGCTACAACCGTTGACTCTCATTGATGGTCTTTTGCGAGAAGTAATCGTATGGGTATCGAAAAAAGCACGAATACTGTGAAAAATATTTCACCCGTGGGTATCGGTGATTCTCGGTCAAAAGTACCACTATGCGAATTTGAAATCTGATTGCACATCAAAAGGATGTCACCTATTGTTGGCAAATTTTCGATGTGACGTATGGTTGGCGCGGAGCACCACTAATCACCGCCCAATGGGTGTTCGAAATTGGGGCGTCATCGTGAAAAGAGAAGGAAAGAAAACAGCGATAAATTTTCCAAGTTTTGACCAATATTGATTGCTACAAAATGGACAATCTATTGTTCAATTGCTGAAAAAAAATAAAACATCCGTTTAAAAAAATTAGACGGCGAGTTGAATTAATTACTTGATATTGAGCACTTGAAGAAATCGATTAAAATTAATGTTCACTTACCAGACCAGCCGGTAAAAATGGCGACAGTTCGCACAGGACTTTTTTTTACCTCCACAGACGTCTCTCCATTTTTCCAATTTTCATTCATTCGCACAAAAAAAAATTTATTTTTACCAAACAGTATTTATTTTTTCAAAATTCTATCTCTTCAGTCTAATTACTCCCGAACAGCCCATGAATTCATCCCGCCCATGAACAGTGTTCCATTCACAGTTTCCATAAAGGTTACACAACAGGAGATTCCACCACTGAACCATTTTTTGCGAAAAAAAAACGCACGCGTGTTGGTAAAAAAAAATCGATTAACGTGAACGATCGCAGTGGAAAATATTCCACCCCCGGGGTGTATCGGTGCTCGTGGATTAAAAGTATCAGTATTCGGAGGGGAATTTTGACCGGTAATGCTCTCGAAATGTTGTTTACGAGGAGGCGGGTCTATTCATACCCAACGATAGTAATCATTCGGGATGATTATCGGAAACTCTAGATGCTTGGTCGACACATCATAGGGTGGCATCGTAACATGAACTATATCCTTTCAAAGTCGATGGTGTACTTCATAAGTTTTTAGATAAAAGCATAACTATATAGGTGATGGGCGGCCGTTGAAATTGTCTATTTCAGGTGATTCGTATGGCTAATGGAACCCCGGGCACTTTGATTTCTTTCGACACTATCGGGATATTTTAATGCATTCGATGATAATGCGATTTCATTAATGGATGAGCGCGGAGTTATTATGATAATGTATCAAGAAACGAGTGCAATTTTTTTATTTACGTCCCTATGTACGTGGGATACATAATTTAAGTGAATGAGTGTTAGTGGGAAAAATCCCCATCACAGGAAAAGGTTTGATGGAATATGTTGGGAAAGTCAACTCATAAAAATACGGTGCGGGCCTGATAGCCCCGATGGGACTATCGGGGAAATACCCGGCGGTATTGAGGGACCGGGGGTTCGATAACAAAATAATAAAGTGAAATTTGGGCCTGAGGGTAGTTCAGGAAAATAAAATGAGAAGAAATAATTTTAAACGCGAATGACACGACATTTTGAGGACTTGATTACAAATGATTAGGGTAATGAGGTGTAATGAACTAATCGTATTATATCATATGATTAGTAAAAATCTATTCGAGTTGAGAGGATTCGTAAAACTCAATCAAGATTGTCGTTCGATGCCGTAATTAGTGTCGCAAATCCTTAACTAACGTATCGCCTTCATCATCAGTTTTCCAAGCTACACTAATACCACCTCGATAATTACCAATGGTGGGTATGCAGTATGGTAATCTGTCGACAGGGGTGATTAACGAGGAACGGGATACATCCGTCGATATTCACCAGAATAATGGTTTCTCATCAAGAAACTCGTGTATTCAACGACAAAGAGAATTTCAGAGTTGGCTGATACATTGCTATGAAATGGATATCGTCTATTGTTTGATTGGTTCTAGTCAAACTTTCATCGAGTTTCACGAGCTTTTGCACGTGTAGTAAATCCCGTGATAATGGGGATAATATTTTGAAGGTGCTTGCTTTCAAACTATTACGTCTTTACGTTTACAAGGCCACAAAAGTTTATTCTTGTTTTCTAATCATTTCGGTGAGTTTCGCGGTGAAATTATGGATTTTTTATGGAAATCAACTTGCGATGATGCTGGGAATTTTGATTATCAAGGTCATCGATGGGTGGGGGAGGGGATGTCGACGTCATCTGTGGCTCATGTTTTCGGATTCAACTTTTTGGTTGTCCGGGCACTGGGTAATCCCGGTACATTTGCTGATTATGTATTTACAATGGGAGTTAGTGGGTTATTTAATCATCAAGTTGGAACACTAGGGTCACAGTATGGTCGATGATTAATTGGGTTATTCAATGGTCAGGGCCTGATCTCGATGAGGAACACACGGTTTTTTAAATAGAGCTGGAGTGAGAGTTTGGAATTGATTAAATTTGATCCAGTTGGCGAACGATTTATAATTCTTTTTCCATTTGATATCTTTCTGCAGTCGAAATTTAATTATTTTGAATAATATTTAATTAAAGTTCGATAGATAGTAGCGCATAAAAATTTTTAATAGCTCGAAGGGCAGCAGATCAAATTTTGCCGAATCCCGCCAACAATTCCAATTGTTTAAGCCACACAAACGCGTCAGAGAATTTTTTTAGCTGAATAATTGAAATGAAATTGCGGCACATATTCACACACACAACGTAATTGAACCCGACGATTCAAAATGAAATTCCATCGCTTCTGTGTCGAGCATCAATTTCTTGTGAAACACAGTAATAATTGGCATTCAAGTTTGAGAGCAACGTTTTCACCGTTTCCATAGAAATTTCCCAAGTGCTAATTAATCACAAGTACGAGACACACGATAAGAGTGTACTCCAGTGCACCAGCAATTGTTGAGTACAAAGGAGGATACAAATACTGAATACAGACGTATCAACATCTTTTCGACTCATTTATCAAAACCGAAAAACCAATTTTTATCATTCACCGAAGAGTGGAAAATTTATCGACAGTTTCATTCATTATTTTGATCTCCAACGGATTGAGAGCACTCGGGGGGGTACTTCTGAGTACCATTTTCCTCGTGAAATAAATCTCTTTGTTCCGCAGCACTTGGGGTTAATGAAATTGCGAGAAGAACTGTGCATTCTTCCTGAATTTATCAAGGAGATTCTTGAAACATTGACAAAACTGTGTGTTTAAAATTTCATTTCACTAATTTATTGTCTGTTTCAATTGGAACCTTTACGTGGAGCGCCCTAAACGTCCCCTACATTTTCCTGACCGTTATTTCCGATTTATTTAGGAAAAAAAATCCGCGAATACTTCAATCACCCGATACGGTATTCAGTGTCGGCCGAGAAAGAATAAACACACGTCGTCCTTCACCCTAAAAAAAAAGGAAAAGTGACTAAAAAATAAGAAATATGTTAGAACTGAGTGAAACTTTTTGCCGAACAGTATCGTTCATCTTCACCCCCTTTGTCCCCCCAACCCCGCTGCTCTTTGCGCTCGTCTGACATCCCCGCGTCACCATGGGGCGCAGGGGGTGTAAAAGAAGTGTGAGGACTCACATAAACATACACAAGTATTTGAATAAACTTGAGAATGAGAATAAAAAAGTTCAACCCCCCATTTCCCTCACCCGTTGCACCCAGCGATGAAGAACAAAGAAAATTTCAAAAAAAAATTATTTGATGAATTTAAAACAATATTATTATTATTACTGTCGTGTCCTGTGTCATTTTTTTTCATACACACACAACACACACACATGCATACACAGTAGCATAAACTTATAAATTTATCTACTTAAATAATTAATAATTTTGTAAAATTTACTGTTAAATAAAACAATGGAACTGTCCCTCCACTTTCACGTAAAAAAAAAATCTTCATCCCCCCCCGCCATCAGCCACCCTCCTTCCCCTTCTCGTCCAGCATCCCTCCCACTCTTTCCACCCCTTCGCCGTGCAACACAGAGCCGCAAAGGAGCAGTACAGGGGATGCGGAAGAGGATAGTAAACCCGGTGAGGAGAGAGCATGAGCTCCAGTGGCGCGTCTCACGGACAAAATCTAAATCAGAGCTTGCGCCGGAACGTCGCATCCAACCAGTAGTCGCCCGGTCGTTGTCACGGGCGTAGCTGGATGCTGGATGATTCACGTGGGTTGGGTGGACGCCACCTCGTTGCACACGAACGTTATCAACGTAGAGGCAACGAACGTGGACGTGTGGATTATTTATAAAAAAATTTTTGAAGGATTATAACGTGAACCACTGGGGGGGTGGGTGGGGGGTGGGGGGGGGTGGAGAAGGTTTAGGTACGGCAAGGGAGGGTGGCAACTGAATGCAGTTTGAATTGTATTTTTTTATTTTTTGCCGACCGATCTCAGGGGGATGAGGGGGATAAATTAAACGAGTTGTTACAGACACGACTGAGTGCCGGGCGGTGAGGAGAGCCGACGTTGCCGCTTAGTCGCCTACCCGACGTTAAACTCATCCCCCCACGCTATGACATCCCCTTCGGAGGGATTTTAGGGTTTGTGAATTTTTTCGTTTTTTTTTTTGGAGAGAATTTCGATATTGAAGCTGATTTTGAGTTTGTGGTTGACGTGAATGAGCGTGATGGTGAGTGATTCGTGATTGTGTACTGTGGGATTTTGACTACGAGGGAGACAGGATGATACTGCCAACGTGTACCGGTGGATGCTGCCGATCATGTCCTAGGTGAGTCGATTTTTTATTTATCGATTTTAGGGGTGACGTGGTAAAATGAGATGAGGGGAAACTGAGCTGATTTTTTGGAAATATCTTAAAATCCAAGGGAGACAGGGAATTTTTCAGCAATCAAATTCGAAATTTAGGGAATTCTATAGTATTCGAATTCCACCCCAAAAAGGTTATGATACAAATTTTTCCATCTCCTGGGGATTTTTAGATATAGTTGAAGCGAGATTTGTAATCGCCCAGTTTTTGGATTTTATAATTTTGCTTGTTTTATTTATGGAGCTGCTGGGGTGAAGAGGGCGGGGGATGGGGGTTGTATTTTCGCGTCATATCGGTAATTATGTATGGACAACCCCCAGCCGGGTTCGATTTGACAGGGGATTAATTGAAGGGGTGCGATCGGATCGCGAATTTTTTTTTATCTCTGTGAGGAGGGGGAGGGGTTTTCGGATTCTCGGGGGTGGCTTTAAAGTTCTTCAGTTGCCATAAAAATGATAAAGCTAGAGGGGAACAGACGGCCTGAGTCTGCGAATATGGATTTTGTAAGTTTCAGTGTTTTATTTTCCCAAAGGAAAATTGAAAAAATGGAAAATTGAGATTTTCCAGGGGATGAAAAATAGAAAAATTAGTGATTAACTATTATAGAGGTGTGAATTTTTACATCCACCGTAGGCTATTTAATCCCTACATTTTTAGACGATTTTTTCCCCTTTTTCTGTCGCCTTCTCGCTCCCTCTCATCTCTCTCCCTCTCGCGGGTATTCCTTTTTTATCGCATTGTCAACGTGGGGTCGATAATGATACGCAGGGGAGAGCAAAAATGGAAGAGAAAAAGATGGCAGTGAGAATTCCATGGCTCACGTGTTTCGTCAGGTTATGGAGTGAAAAAAAAAATGTGAGCGCTCGCATTTCGCTCATCTAGTGCTCACGACGGCTCTCGCCTGGACGGAGTCGATGGCGGAGAGATGCTTCGGCTAGATCGGACACTAGGGGATGATGTATTCGCTGAGGACATGTGAGATTTAATTGGAGGGGCAGGGGCGCGGTGGCAGATGGCGTTTGTGAGCCGCTCAGGACGAGTATCGCATGTCCACGTGGCTCGCGGAATGGGAATGAGGGGGTTGAAGGGTATTTTTTTGGTACACGAAAATAAATTTTGGAGTAAAATAAGACCTCCAGGGGGTCAAGTGAGGCACGAGGGGTAGTGTTATCCCAAAAATTAGCCCACGAGTCTAATTTTTCCAACAAAACTTCACGTAAAAAGGGGTTGATGGTCGTTTCATCCCACGTTTCGCCCTTTGGAGGGGTAGTTTTTATTCAAAATTTGGTTTCGTGCTGAACAGTCTAGATGTCTAATTGTATTGACATTTTTGGAGGTCAAAAATTGCCGGTTAATCCCTTGGAAATTTCGTTGTCGGAGCGGGAATTTTTTCCTCATCAGGAATTTGTGAGGAAATTTGTCTTTGTGAGCAGAGACAGCCCTCGAAAAAAATGTCATTTCCCACCGAGTGAATATTCTCAGTAGAATTGAAACAATATTGCTTCAATTCATCACTCCATTCCCCTCCAAATAACGTCAGAATACATTTCTCACTTAGCTCTCGCATTCTCGTATTCCGTGTGTGCAGTGGAAATTTCCCAGTAGCCACGAAAACACCCTGGGTTTGCTTTATACGATAAATATTGGATAGATGGTGTATTCGTGAACGTACACTGTGCAACGGGGCGATCGCCAAATGCACAAGCTGGACACTGGGATTCCCGTGAAAATTGCATTGCGATTGAGAAGAGGGGGGAGGAGGAGGAGGTTCCGGGTGCAAGAGGTTGAAGGATGCGTTTGTCGCATGGTTGCAGCAGTGGAACTCCCCACAGTCGACGTCCTCACTCGGTTGCCTCGAATTTTCATCCCCCCTCCAGCCGGTGCTGGACAATTTTGCGGAACTGACCATTTTATTCGGAGGAAAAATTGGTCAAAGGACCTCACGACATTTTTTACGTTTTTTTTTTCATTCCATTAAGGCATGAATTTTATCGGAAAAATCCGGGCTTGAGGTGTTTTCGTGGATTTTCGGAGGAGATTGACAAGCGATTGGGAAACGTGTCTTTCGTATTTTGGGGTGTGGGGTGGTGATTTCAGGGTGCGATGGTGACGAAATAAAATCATCGGTGCCGACTTTCAGTGATCCCCACCGATGATCAGACGAATTTAAAAAGATGTCACCGGCCGAATAATTAGTGTTATATTCGTAAAAAATTTATCTCCAACTATTTGTGATTCACCTGCAAACCGTAAATATCAAATGGAATATTTAATCCCTCGTACAATCCAAAATAATCCTGAATAAATGACTAATCTTTTTCAGAATAAAAAAAAATTCTCTCTCCGCTAATGCAACTGTCAGTTACCAACCCACCGAGAAAGCAAATAAACCGAGAATTGACATAACGATGAGTAATCGAGATCCATATGATACCGTCGCAAAATTATACGTAAATATGAAGTTATCGTGGGTAATCTATTCGCAAGTAAATAACCGAAAAAGCATGGGGGGGAAAGAAAAAAAAAAATTAAATTATGAGAGAAGCAGGGATTGAGTGGATCCTCCAGGAGTCTGGACACGACCCACTTTTTCCTCACGATTATTAATATCCCCCGACGACGCAGCCTGCCACTGTCATAATACACCGCAGGACAAGAGAATAGAAGAAGAAGACAACAACTCCCGGGGATGAGAGAATAAGATGATAAAAGGCAACGGTAGATTTTTTTTTTTTACTCAGTAACAAGCTCGATATATTCACCAGTCATGTGCAATTTAAAATTCCCTAAAGACAGAGCGACCAATGAAATATTCAGATACAACTGGGTGTATTTTTCTGTCAGGAATGAAGAGATGAACGTTATTGAGGTAAAGAAATTGCAAAACGTGACGATCACTGAGTCTTTCGGATTTCACAAGTACATTCAACAATTCTGAGAAAAGAAAAATGGTGGCTCCGGGTAAATGGAGAGAGCGAGGAGGGGAATGAGGGGAGGGATTTGTAGTTCTGTTGTACTATTCCCGGGGTCTATCGGACCACTGAACGTTTTGTGGAATCAGAGGTGGTATAGGCGAAATGCACTGGCATCGATACCTTCCTGGAGTTTCCTTTTTATCTCTACCACGTCAATATTTGTCGATTTATTCGACCAGTGTACCAACTATCCATTTAAGGTTTAGTGAGGTCGTGCAGCTCACTTTAAGGCACGAAATTTGAGGGGGGGGGGTAGAGGTGGGGAGCCGTAATTAGCGGGATTTTTGAAGAAGAGAGGGAGAGAGAGAGAGGATGGAGAACGTTTTAACTGAGGAAATTCAAGTTCTTTGGACTTTGGGAGATTTTATGTTGCTTAATTAATTTTTTGCTTTATTCTTGACGTTGGTGTTTTTGTGACGATTTTCGTTTTTAAATCCAAATGTATAGTTTCGCCTCTGCTGATTTTTTTTATTTAGAAATATTTACCTCAGCTTACGTCATGCTCGTGGAATAATTAAACTGGTTTTTATATTTTTCGCTGGCTCTCTTGGAAAATTGTGAATTTTTAATGTATTCTGGGGAAGAAAATGGCGGTTCTGAGAAAACTGGGTTGGTAGGTCTGTGTTCACCTAATGCACTGATGTTAACACGTTTTTAAAGTTAGGTTTTAGCTCGATAAGATGAATATTTTCCGATGCTTTTAACAAATTCATTTTTTTCGATGATCGATTCCAGTCTGTTTTATTAATTTTCAGGGAATAATTATATTGAAATGTGTTGTTTCTGTTGGTTTTTCCGGTTTGTAAATTCGCAATCTCGAAATGTTCTCTAGAAGTGAATTTCGTTCTTCTGAGTGAGGGAAGAAAAATCATGACTCCGGGAAAACGTGGAAATGGGGCATTTGTAATTCTCTATTGTGGTTTTCCCGAGGTCCATTGGGCCACCAAACGTTTTGTGGAGTCAGTGGTGATGTAAGAGAAATGCACTGGCATCGATACCTTTTTGGAGTTCCTTTTTATCTCTACGACGTCAATATTTGTCAATTTATTCAGCTGGTGTACTGACTCTCAGTTTAACGTTTGCTGAGGTCTTGAAGTTCTTTATAACACGGGGTTTTAGGAGGACCTCCAGGGGGAGGAGTAATTGGTAGTGTTTCTGTGGTACAGAGAAAAGGTGGAGAACATTTTACCGGAGGGAATTGAGGTTCTCTGTATTTTTGGGATTTTTATTGGAGGCCATTTTAATAAGATCTAGAATACTCCCAACAATTACCGAAATTAAATATCACGTTCCACTGAAATTAACGTTTCGTGCAAATGAACGATTGTCAATAATAAAAAAAATGTTTGTTTTAAAATTCAGAAACAAAATCAATCGTTTTTCAGAAATAAATTCAATCGTCCTTCAATTTAAAAATCAATCCGATCTTTATCAAGTCCGTAAACCCAAAACTTTCGTTCAATTTTCCCTCGAAAAGCCGAAAACTTTCACTCTCCACCGGGCCATCACCTCCCCACTCAACCCCATTGTCTCCACCCTATCTTATCCCCAAAAACTTTCGGTTAAACGCCTGTCTAATGGATAAGAATCTCGCGCGAGTCAAGTGAACGCGCGATAAAATGAGAATTCGGCGTAAGGGGTGGTGCGACAGCACGCGTGTCAAGGGTGGAAAGGGTGCACGGTGTGAAGGGGGGGAGTGAATGGAGGGAATTTTAGTTTTCACGGGGTAATGAAAACTGTTCTCCTCTCCTCGGTGCTGTTTTGATCGTGCGATGCGGGTCGAGTGGAGGCTTTCCCTCTCGTCCATCTACACGTGTGCTCACGCTCAAGGGTGAATCGGAGGGTGGATGAGGGTGAGGGGTGGATGGGAGGGTATCGAGTTGCACAATAGTCAAGATCAGTATCGAGAGACTCCACAAACGCATGAATTTGCTGACACTTTTTCATTTATCGTGTGGCTTTTCCCTCATTCGCTCAGTTTTTCATCCGAAGTAAAAATAAAAATGGCTCCTTTCAATAAATTGACTTAAAAAAATAATAATCTAGTGTATATATATATATATATATATATATATATATATATATATATATATATATATATATATATATATATATATATATATATATATATATAATTTATGGGGTGCCGATAGTTCTTCCGTGAATTAAAAAAAAACAGGCGAACGGATTTTACGATGTAAACAGAGAGAAAAAAAAAATCCACCAGGAGATAGAATATTTCGTATAAATTTTTGTGTTCCACCGGTTCATAAATTTTTTTATGACATTTTGTTATCATCTTTGTCACTGGTCCATGGTAGACGATAGTGTTGCTATGAGAATTGTTTCTGTCAAGTTGAAGCAGCGAGAGAATGAATAAAAATACGTTTGAGCTTTTGAGTTGTTGTTTCGGTCGACTCGCATCCTCCCGACGCTTTTAAACTTCATTCTTTTCTTCTTTTGACTTTTCTATTTTTCTCTTATCCTATGGCAATCACGAACCAATGCCACGCGGAAGAGGGGGCGTACGGTTGCTGGATACGTGCTTGCAATTTTCTATTGGGGGAAGGGGGTGGTGAGTACAGGATCTCGAGAGGACACTTCTTTCTGGAAAATGTATAAGGATGGAGAGGGGTTGGGAACGAGGGGAGAATCGATTAACGAGTGTTACTGTGTTAAATGCAACTGCATTTTTCACTTCGATCCATGAATTTATCGATAATTTTTTAAAAGGAAAGAGGGGGTGACAGCGGTGAGAATATTGATTCGATTTGGGGCGTGTACTTGAACAAGTGTTGGAATGAAGTTGGTATTTTACTTGACTCGTTTTTTGGACGAACATATGATCTCTTTCCCCACGACATAAAAAAAAGGGATGATGCAAACGTGAAGATATGATGAAAAATCGACTTTTGTTTCCCCGGGTGACTACAATAGGTAGTCATCCCCCTCTCGAAAAGCAAAATATTCCATTTCTCCATCCTCATGAACGGAGACTAATCCTCTGATAAAACATCGCAATCTCGAGGAGTGATGAGCTAGCCCACTCACAAAGAGTGAATAAGTGAACAGAATAAATATCCGAATATTAATTGTGGTCCATTAGACCGAGAAAGATGGAAGAAGTGAGAATTCCAACGGAATGGGATTTTACTCATATTCTTGAAGAGTTTGTTTGAAGAGAAAAAAAGGAGATGTGCTCCGGTGGGAAAAAATATTACATCTGCCATTTTCTCGGTATTACGGTTAACGAGAAAAAACATTTATTACCTCGTTTTTTGTTACCGGAGAAAAAAGCGAAGAGGCATCGCCGGAACAATGATGTAATTCATAATTTCTTACGTGTTTTCGGGACAATTGTTTTTCAGCGCTTGTTTCACTACTCATTCATTCGTAAGGTCATTAAAAAATTGCGGTACATTTCGTGGAGTTACTACTGCTTTGCCGGAATTTTTCGAAGCTACAGATCAATAACACTATCTCCAGGGAAATAGTTCTAGTAATTTTCAGGGAAAAATGTAATTGAGATTAACAAACGCCCGTTTTGCTTGGGGACCTCGGAAAAATGGGGATTCAAACGTAAAGACGTCATGAAAAATGGAATTTTTGGTACAGTAACTTCGGAAATTCATATCAATCATTCATCCTTCCCTAGCCACAAATTCATTCACCAACTAATGTAACCTGAATTATTCTTTATAAAAAGTTAAATCAGTTTGTCTTCCCCCTCGTCCAAATAACAATTAATTCCCCATTATTTATTTTCCAACTAACTTCTCAATCTCTTTCTTCACTCAAGTCGATCTCCCGTTGAAAAAGGGACGAAGAAAAATCCACTTTTTATAGAAAAAAAAAAAAAAGAAGGGGAGAGAAACGAGAGAATCATCGGACGGGATTTAAATGGATATGTATTCGGGGTCTTCTCTACGGGTTTGAATTACAATGAGGTCTCAAGATGGAAAAAAACGACATTGAACTATGAGACGGACGGGGCGAATGCCGACCGGGGTAGGAGGGGGAGGGGGTGAACCAACTTGGGGTTGATGAAACCCCCTTCTCGTGATTGGACACTCCTGAGATATGAAAATACCAGTCAGATGGATTTTCGTGGCATTTCTTTCCCCAACATTTCAACATTCACATGAAATTACATTAACAAAGGCATCATCTTCAGGGGCTTAACATTTAATACCCCCTCCCCCCTCTCCCGCAGTCCTACCCCGTAAAATAACAATTTAATTCAACTTTATGTTAATGTGAGCTATTGAAATTGAAATACTTCTTATGATTATTTCATTCAATTTTATACTTGACTTTGAAGAATTTGTGATTCTCTCTCATTTTCTCAATG
This sequence comes from Diachasmimorpha longicaudata, assembly GCF_034640455.1. Taxonomy (NCBI): domain Eukaryota; kingdom Metazoa; phylum Arthropoda; class Insecta; order Hymenoptera; family Braconidae; genus Diachasmimorpha; species Diachasmimorpha longicaudata. Next base: position 4,054,559 of record NC_087240.1, read on the forward strand.
ATATTTTGCAATTCAGATGGGTTTCATGATAAATTCAGATATCTGAGAAATCATGGAATTTTTTTTCCCGGAGAACGAATAAAATGTTTTGTCTCTTTGCGTATTTCCCCTCTTTTGTGCTGGTAATTTCACCTGAATATATTTATCACACACAATTTTGTAAATATTCTTCATTTAGTATCGGGATCTTTCCGCGTACGTGGGATATCTGGAAATCGAGGAGTCCCCCAGGGAAATGAGTGTTTTATGAGATTGAACGAAAGGGACCCGAAAGGAAGCGATTTTAATTGTTACTACACGAAGGGAAATGTTGATTAAAAAATACGGAAGTCGAGTTTATTTACCGATTGCGGAAGTGACTTCCCGGAGTAACGTGGCTACTTCGTAATTGGATGTGATTAGCTAAATTATTGATCGACAGGATCAGCAGAATGTTTTTAGTAATAAATACAATATTATTGATAATGTTATTATTTTTTTTTAATTGTAGTTTCCAAGTTTTTGGAATTATTCGGATGTCTCAACTGCTGATAAAACTCTCGCGTAGGCGCAGAAAAATTGTTTAAAAATTACGTGTCTGTTCCGTAATCTGTGAGTGAAAATAATATTCAGGACAAATTAGGGAACAGGCGGGTAATTTTTAAACAATTTTTGTCTCTCAGTTGCTCTTTGATAGCATCACTCGGAATATTCAATCACCTGAATTTCTTTAACATGAGACAGAATTCCTAGTCGCTCTGGAGTGGAAAAAAAATTCCGGGAATGGCCAATACCTCGAAAGCTGTCTCTTTCCGAGGATTTGTTATTACAAAAAAAAAAATATGAAGGGAATGGTACGGTGACTGGTCTCGAGAGTCAATCGGGCACCATTACAAGTACGTCCCCGGAGTATATCCCAAGCGTCTGTGTGCACCAGCAGTCTATGTATCGTTTTGCATAATGCATACGGCATGCAAATTCAACAGTAACGCATAGTTTTCCGTTTCCTTTATTGCGTCTAGAGCGTACCCAGTGTATACTGTACTCTTCTCCCAGCCTTCCATTATCGACGATGTGTGGAATCACCCTGAGCTATTTTTATTTTATCATTTGAGTGAATTGAAGACTGGAAAATTGGTTTTTCAAAATGGAAAATTCGTGAAGACAGAGGAGTCATTGTTGAGAGTTGAAATTGGTTATTGGACTATCAGTTTTGGAAATTCGCAAATATTTCAGGCAATTTCATCACTGGAGATGAAAAAAATTTTTGTCTATTTCGGATTTCTCTATGAAAATTAATAGGAATGAGAAAACTTCGGGTAAATATACTCGTGGATTGTGAATTAGGTTAAAGTTCAGCGTAATTTCATCCTGAATATTCATGTTATCATGTTTTCATTGAAAGTTCACGTGAGTTGAGAAATCCTCGAATTTTTGTTGCACAAACGTGCGGAGGATCATTGAATATTCAATGAAATTAGAAATTTTATGATTTTTTTAAACTGAATGGGCTGAAATATTCTTTCTCCCCATTGAATTCATTCACTGAATTAATTAACAAGTCGTGACTTGTCGTTCCAAATTTCTTGTCAGAAGCTCCTCAACAATTTTATTTCCCTTAAAATCCCATGAACGTCGCTCTAAAAATTATAACCATCACCTGTCCATGAACTACTCCTTTTCTCCTCTCGTACAATAATATTTACCTCTCCCCCTTGAATAAACAACGAAAAAAGAAATTGTCGAAACAAATATTCTCATACCTCATCTCCTCCACTTTGAACTCCTCCGCATAACTAGAACAACATTTCCTTTGTTTCGTATATTTCCCCAAAGGCGCGGGTAAGCATCGAGTGAAGGAATTGACGATATCTTTCATGATCAAAGAATGAGCAGGCGAGAGGGAATTGAGATGGGAATTTATACACGAGGAAAACCACTTGCGTGTGTTGGTTGCTTGTGCGATATGCCTTGTTGCCCTGGTATTTGGTAATTAGTCCCGGTTGAGATCGTTAAATCCGTTTTCCACACCCTCATTCGCTATTTTAACTCATCCTCCACACCCCCATGACTACCCCTCAAGCCCTCTCACCCTTGCTACCCTCTACCCCCTGCCATCCCCCTCCCTGCAGCCCAATTCCCATCCAACCCCTTTCAAAATTCAACGCCGGCTGTAGTAGCTTTTCGGATCACCCTAAAATTCACTCGTTAGCCGACTGTTGGCTCAAGTACCTACACCTACATCTACCAAGTTACCAGATAATTCTCAACCCCTATCAAACATTGGATTTTGCAAGAATTAAATATATAGAGGGAAGGGAAGATACGACTGGATAATTACTAAATGACTAGGGTACAAGGCGCACTATTGCTCGAGTTGAACTCCTGATGAGCGACGTAGCCCACATTTTAAATGAAAAATGAAAATTAGTTAAAGGTTTATCATAGGAGAATAGCAATGGCTTCGTGTTAATTTTGAATGTATTTTGTATTTTGCAAATACATTATTTTGGTAATGGATTTTTATTTTTACCTATTGTACTGGTATTGGAAGATGGCTTTCAGCTTCCAACCATTGCATTTTGTATAAAAAAGTAAATATGGAAATATGTACCTGGATAGTAATTGAATGGGGCACGCGAAATGGAAAACTAAAAGTTTTTTCTATTAATATTTTTACAGCGAGAGAGAATAAATGCGGTGAATAAATATGAACTGAAAAAGTAAAGTTGAATTATACCTCTGACTACAATAACTGACGTGAAATTCGAAGGCCCATCCTATTTTTCATCTATTGTCGATGACAAAATCCTTTGAAGTTTATGTGGAACGCAAAAGTTTTTACAGCCAGAGAAAAACTTTTTTTTTTATGAAAGTTAATGTTGAACGCAACATTCCTAACGTTCATGGGAATATTCCAGACTCGGATATAATTCACCGACGTCAGAGAAGTATCAGATGACTCATTGTCTCTGAAACTGCTGATGTTCCCCTTAAAAATATGTGAAAAAAAAAAATTGTGAGAATTCCCACTGCGTGACTCACCGACTTTGCTACCATTCTCGCGTGCAATCGCCCTTGGAGCTTCATTTACGACCTCAAGCTGAGGATTTTTCACCTCAAGTTCAGCCATTCAGCGTGAAAACGTCGGCCAATATCTCGCGATTCATTCCTTCCGACGTTGAATCATAAAGCCAGCCAAATAGAAAGTGATGATCCACGTGGTACTCGATCCACTTTCAGAGTATTATCTAGCAGTCTGTTGCCCTTCGGGAATCCTGTGCATTAAATAAATAATTATTTAGAAAGGAGCCCGTTCAAGTCACTGACTCCACCCAAAACAATTCAAGACAACGATAATAATAATCATTTATTTTCTTTGGAGGTTCATTCAGTATTTAACACCCTCTCCTCCTCCTCCACCTCCTCTTCCTCTCTCAACCAAAATAAATAAATATTCTAAACATATAAATATATATATTCTCACGAAGTAAACCCTTGCGAGCCCTTCGCTACCTCCCCAATTCAAGACAACGAATTAATTCACCTAAAAATAATTAACTTTCATCAGCTGGTCGACAGATTTTTTTTACAACTTCAATCACAGCGACTTGACTCGAGTCGAATTACGCTGAATTACACAAATCGAATAATTTACTTGTATTGAATAAGTAGTTTGCCTGCACAGCTGATAAATGAATCGAATGACCGAGGGAAAAACTGTCCAGTGAAAATCTCAATTATACCTTCCCCTCGCAAAACAAATTAGAAAAATAAATTAACGTCACTGCAGACGTGGATTCAATCGCCCGAGCTGAGCACGAGGACATTTCAACAAAGAGGCCACGGCAAAAAAAAATGAGGAAAAAATCGAGGGGAAAAAACCGAAGGGGGGAGGGGGAGGAGGAGAGGAGGTTGAGATGGGCATTGGGATAACGATCAACGCGTGTTTGCCGAGGAGAGAACGCTCCGAAGACAGAGGATTTACGCAGGCGCTTTTACCCACGTTACGATGACGTCACAAACGCACCCCTCGATGTTTTGTGAGTGGTGTATGGACCGATACACAGACAAGTACACTGTGTGAGACAGTTACCCCAGGAAAGCAGTGAGATGCTTTTGTCCAGGGGTTTATGCTACAAATGTGCTACTCTCGTCGATGCCTATGTGTGCAACACATTTGGTAAAAGGGCTGGGGTGAGGAGGGAAAAGGGTCCGAAGCCGAAAATCGGACGTTATCGATCGCCCGGCGAGCCCTTCCAACGATAATACCGAGGGGGAAAACACTGCGCGACGTCGGAAGCTGCCAGACGGAGTAATCTATATAAATATATAAGAAAGGGCGTGCTTGAGTATTTTTATAGTGAAAAAAAATAGGCTCAGAAAAGAGGATTTTGCCAGGTTCATTATTGAATTTTTTTAACAATAATCTCGATCAACTATTTTTTAATTAACTTTTCTACATCAATAAAAATCTATTCCAATTCTTTCAACGAAAAAACCTTAAAAATTATTTCGATAGAAATAAGATTTTGAAGAATTATTTCCCCATTTTTTTATTGAACAAATTCAAAATCATTTGACTAATTACACAAACTCTCCAAATAGACAAAAGTCTTCTTAATGAAAACAAAAACAATGTATTCGTCGAGTAAAACTGTAGAAAGGACGAGACTGTTCTTCTTTCATTTCGTTATTTGATAATACAAACAAGGAGGAATTGTTTTTCATTTCATTCTTCTTCCTAATCAGCAGCAAATTGATGAAAGAAAATGTGACACAGAAACTGAGGCATAAGCTCCAATGGGCAACCGAGCGTGGACAATTGCAGTGAGAGGTGGAATAAGGCTGGAGGGGGGTGAGGGGAGGGATTATTTAATTTGTACAGCAATTTTCTCCGGAAGTATATGACGTACAATATTCGGTGACCCGTGCAAGGTCGCAGGTATGAAAATGCCTTTGCGTTACAATACAACTGGGTGCATGCCACCACGACCACTTGACTCTACGAGTGGCGCTAATTATAATTGTACTCCATCCGAGTTTTCCATCTCTCCACTGCATCACCCCCTTCCCTTCTTTCGAAGCTCTTTTTTTTCCCTAATAGCGCTTTTTGCCCGCAGTCCTCTAATCACCCACATTTTCCTCGAATGAGAATGTGCTCGTGAAGATATGGATTGGGTGGAATTTATTCGAATCATAAATTTAATTTTCTTCAGATTAAAATTAATTTGGCAACTTGAGTGATTGAACGATTTGAATAAATAAAGAATTACACGATTGTCGTACATTGTTTTACATCGGAAATTTTCCTGGGGGATGAGAGCAGCCCCATCGCTGTAGCTTGATTACTTTCGGAGATGATAAGGTTATTCCACGTTTCTTTGATAAGGAGATAACAGTATTCATTGAATTGTGATCGATTTCTCCATGTTATCTTGAAGTATTGGAGGGGTAACTGGATAAATTGGGTAGAATAAATACTACGAGATGGCCTATTTTACCATGACATCTGGAATTATGTCGATTCTCAATTCCAAGTATCAGAAATCTCTCTCTCCATAAAACAATAGACTAAATTGACTTGTAAAATTAACTTATTCACCTCCAGCCATGATAATACTCCCATGGTGAATGAAAAAAACACCAGTGCACATTTCCATGTGCCACTAGAGACTCCTTCAGCTTCTTGAAATAAAATATCGTCGTGATGAGGTACGAAGACATTACCAAAGCCGCGAGCAACGACAGAGTTGAGTGAAAAGGTGTTTGGCGTGTCCACCGAAGCACAAGGGGCGACGGGGGTGGATGGGGGTGGAGTGTTGACTAACAGCGATAGACAACCTCTTCCACCACCCAATCTCTCCTTAACCTGGTGGATAACTTTCACGAAACTCACTTGTCAAAGTAAATTGACAGATGAAATTGAACTAAAACTCCTCTACATTTTCACTCCGAAATTATTTTTCCATCAATTTTATTATTTTTAGATGGAGGGAGAGACGGGGGGGAGGCGAATTAATTCGTTTAGTTGGGGTTGAGGGTTTTTCAGTTTCTCTCTGACTATTTGATGGTTTCTCGTGTGAGCGGCTGACCCGTCGCGCTATTTTTCCACTTGAGAAAGATATATGAATAGCATGGAAAATCAATAGAGAAAAACGTCGATAACTTTTTTTCTCATTCACCTATTAATAAATTAAAATCAACCGTTATTTATTAATAGAGTAAGTGTGATGAATAATTTATTGTAAGTTATTACTCGTTAATATTCGCGGAGAGAAAAGTTTGAAAAATTACTGTCGGGCTGTGCTGGAATATGTTTTTCTCACACACAAAAATTTATATCAAGACCGTAAATTTCAATAAATTTGGTAATTAATAATATGTAGCTTCGTAAAAATTACCAAACAGCACTACAAAATTTAAAGGTCTATCATTTTTTATTTTAGGTCGAATGAAAAATTGATAGAAATCTTTTAAAAATCCCTATTTAGGTCCCTTTATTTTATCGGGCCCTTTTTTCATTTTTTACTGTGCCCCACAACGATTTTTCGATAATTCACTGTGATTGGTTAACGATGACCGCCGAATGCAGCCGATTATTGCCGACGTTGGACCTCCTCATGGGTAATGGGCGAAAATTAAAATTTTTACGAGGTCGATATAGAAGTTTTCCCAAGTCGATAAAGAAATTTTACCAGTAATTTTTCTCACATCTGCAACTTGCGCCGAAATCGTGAGACAGCCCAGTAATTTTTATGATAATCACACTGTAAAAATTGTCAGATTTATCTCTCCGTGTTGATGTCTCATCTTCGCGTAAAAATAATGAATTGCTTCATCACTTAGTGCCTTCGGAGTGCACTCTAAAAAATGATAAACATTGCAACAACGAAAGTGCAATAGTGACAAGAGAGGGAGGGATGGGGGGAGGTGGGGAGCAGTGGTGCTAGGGTTGCAGCCATGGAAGATAGGTATCGGTCGGAGAGTCATCGAGGACCATCGTCGAGTCACGAGTGCCTTCCAAACCCTTGAAATCGACGTTTACCCACTCTCCCCCCTCCTCCTCCTCCACCTCATCCCCAATGCAACTCCCACTCCTGCACTTTCACGAAAATTGCACCACCCTCTCACTCAGCCCCGCAACTGAACATTCAGTGGCTCGTTATGCCTGACATAACTTGAACCTGTAATAACGTGTTTCCAATGCCCTTCGGGTGTGCCCTTTTCCCCTAACAAATGCAATGCCTTTTCTTATCAATTTATTCCATTCGACCTCCCGAATAAATATCAAAATTCTCTGATAGTCATTCAATTTAACCTGAGACACCTGCAGGTAATGCCCTTGGAAAGGGCGCATCCTTTTCCAAGTAAAGTTGAAAACGATAAAATGAAGAATTTTATAATGCGAAAATGCCTGAGTTCGTCTCTCGCTCTTGTTTATATGACGTGGAATAAATGGCCTCCGCAAGACGTGAATTTTCTATTTTTACGATTCCATAAGTTTTTATGGGGCAGATGATTTTTCATGGGGAAAACTGTTTTTTAATGTTTTTAAGGTTATTACAGTGGAAATAATTCATGAGGATTTTTTAACGGTGGTATGGAATGTTTTTGAAAGGATAATGCCAAAAAATAATTTCTGAGACTGGAAAATAGAATAGACCCTGAGCTGGTGTTTCATTCCAGTAAAACAATGATTTTCAAATTTGGAAAATTGAAAATTTATATTGCCACTCAAATGTGCCCCTAACGACATAAAAGGAAATTAACGCACGTATTATTTCTCCCAGGAGAACGCAAACGTCAGAGACATCTTCAAGAGAAATTCCCCCGCCCCCTCCGCCCTCTCTTCGGCATGAACTAACACTGCAAGTGTTCATGCACACGAACACCCGTCGGACAAAATTAAAAGACCAGCAGTGGTGCTGGAGTGTGTTAGATGTGGCAATGGAGCTTGGATAGTGAAAAAAAAAAAATCCTACTTTCAATTATGTCTTTCTTCCCCGTTCTCACCAAGGCTTTTTCATTATAATCGTGTTCCAACCGATTCTTATTAACATGTGAATTAAAAGGGCAATTTGCTGCTGCTGGTAAATTAGTTTTTCATTTTTTTAAATTAGAAATTACGAATTTTCCACTGCAGATTTTTCCATTCAGATGATTTTCATATTTAATTTATTCTGAGAATAGGTTCATCTTCTGTCATGTTCCTCTGATTGAATATTTAATTTAGCGATTTTCATGTCTCTATAATAATGTTATTAGTAGCAGAAAGTAATTGCATGAAAGTTTCAAGTAGTTTAGCATTAAATAGTCAGACAAATTTCAAATATGTAATTCAGTTTTTTTTTTAACCGATTCATTCGGAGAATTAATTAATGACTAAAATTAATAGAATATGTAAGAAGGGAGAAGTGACTGGGCGGCAATAATTTCCAATTGTTATAGAGAAATTCTATGATTTAATAAGTTATAGTTCCCTCCTTCATCCCCTGACAATAATTACATCTACAATTTGCTGGGTTTCTTTCCTGTGATAAACTCGGTAATCGCCATAGTGCGTAAGAATCGATATTTGTCCTCAGGGAGAAGGACTATACTACCCCGAGGTCCTCCCTCCCCCTCACTTGTCCCACGTAGAAATACCCTTGCGAGATGATTCTCACATCCCACGAGATCGACACCGAGCCCTTTTCACAACCTTCCACGACGACACGTTCTCTCCTCTCACTCTAATAGTCACCCCTGTGTCTTTAATACCGAGAGATGGCTGATGAAACAGCGAGAAAGAATATGTGGGGACTGAAGGGATAAATAGCTCGATGAAATTTATCTTCGTCCCTGTTGTCGACGTAAGAAAAATTCCGCCAGTTGAAGGATGAAATGTTATTTTTGCTCTCGATCTTCTCCCCACTTTTTTTTTTTCATTTGTCCTTTGTAGGGGAGCCTGGACTTTCTCCTGTGGTTATGGATTAGCTGTGTCATATGGCCACAATAACGTTATAATTCAACTATATTTACAGTTTTTTTATTTATTAACTGTAAATGGAACGACGGAAAACTTATGAGATGTTTAACTTTTCTCTTCAGCTCTGGGAAATTTTTTTTTTTATGTTTCTCGAGGAATGGGGCACGATGGGCGTCTCTTTTTATTTATGGATATATTTTGTCTGACCATTTAATGTTAAACCACTTAAAATGTCGCTGTCCTTTAATTTTGAAAATAATTAATTTATCTTGAGGAAAAAAATGGAATTAAATAATTTTGTTTTTCTACCTAGAAAATATTAAATTATTAATATTTTGCACTGAATGGCAGGATTTAAATATGAAGACTCAGGAACTTCTTTTTCTTCTGATAAAATAATTTTTTCCTGCTTAATTTATTTGGACCAGCAAAATTAATTTCCAGCACAAAATCATTCTTCATTCTTATTAAATTGAATCAACCCCCCTCTCCTGGTATCAATTCGTATTTTCTCATGCACAAGTGTGAACATTTTGTCAAGTACCTGTGTCTCTCATTACAACCTCGAGACCACAATTAGCGGCTCAACAGTGGAGCTCCCTGGAAAAAAAAAAATTCATCCCCCCGAGTCTCTGTGTTCATTCTCACAGAGGGTCTTTGTAGTGAGAATTAAGACGTATATTTAGAGGAACGAAAATCTATTGTTTAGATTTTTCCACTCTTCACGCCTTTGTGATAGTCCAGTGACTGGAAACTCTCTCATTGTCTCGCCATCATTTAGAAACTGAATAAAACGCGAATGTAATTATGTATTCCGGCGAGGCGATGAATGAATGTAGTTTTTTTTATTATCTCTCTGAGTGAATTGCTAACGGTGATGGAGAGGGGGAATTTTTTTTATGGCTACATTCTTCATTGTGAAATTAATTATAAAGTACACGAAGCCATTGAGTGCAAAGTTTGGATAATACCCGAGCGAGTTTCGGTGGAAAGTACCAAGAAAGTCTAGTTGCGTTGCTTTCATTCGGTAGGAAACTTATCCCCAGGACTTTGTACACTCCTGTCTGACATGTACGCGATATTTGCTGTGGAAAGCCAGTATGTTACACTCACGAAACTCGTGAATTCAATAGCATTCTGGTAGCGCTTGGAAAACATTTTATTTCACGTTTGAAATTTTATTTCATGTTTTTAGAGAGAAAAAAAAATTGTTTTAATCTATCGCAAAATTTATACTTTCATCCCCATTCATTGTTCAATGTATTACCGTTAATGTACGATCAAAGGAGTAATTTTCTGACTGTGGAAAATATAATTTAAAATGGTAAAACGATCAGGTGAATTTTTTTTTCTATTGAAAATTCATTCTCTCCATTTTCCTTAATTTAAACGAGTTATATATCACTTCATTTCACTAGCACGCGGGGAATGTATCGACTACGACCGCACACCTATCATCATTTGGTACATATCCACCGTGTACGCACAGGTGGTGCCCATTTACCTGGGAACAGAATTTTTCATTTCACCGGTAGTGAATAGTTAAAGCCTAACTGACAAAAAGCGATGAAAAAGACGTCGTAAAAGTGTATATTTTCTGCACTATAACGACACTGAAGGCTGGTGATGAAAATAATCGGATATAAAAATTCATACTCCCACCCCTTCCATTCAATTTTCATGTTGAAGTTGATCTCCATCAGGTGTGATATACGAGAATGATAATAAAAAATCGAAAAAAAAAAACAATAACATTGACGATGGGAAATTCCCTGTAACATTTTCCCCCGGTTTAATCGGTATTTCATGTATCGTCAACCGAACGAGATCAAAATTTTTTCACATTTTCGGAATTATCAAAAACTGCGAAATCAGAATTTATGCTCTTTCGTTACGAGTCTCTGAAAAATAGAAATGAATGAACCACAGCGCCTGAAAATTTGATTCTCTGCCATAAAACGGAAGAGGGGAGTTATGCAGACAAACTGAAGAAAAAAAAATGGTGGAAATAAATTCCGGGTCGGCAGTAGTTAGTGCGCCAAGTGGTAAGACAGTTGCCAAGTCATGAGAACAGAAGGAAAGGGGTAAGCAACTTTTCTCTAAAGCCAGACTAGACCAACCCTCCACTTCTCTCAGCTCCGGTCATTCTTCTTGACCTCCAGATTTATATTTTTACATGTCCTTCTAGCTCAAACCATAATTGTAAAATTTCTCTCCAGGTAACTCTGCACCTGACCAGAAATATTCAATAAAAATTGTGGAACTCAATCAATTTTCATCTCCTTTCCCTACCCCGATTAAAGGAAGTCCTTTAACTCAATCGAAATCTCTAGCACAACAAATTCAATCCTGACAAAACCTGCAAAATTTTAATGAGAAGAACTGTAAATAAATCTTATGCCCAGACTTTCACACATAATAAAAAAAAGTGAACCTACACTGAAAAAAAAAATTCCACAAGAGTATGATGCATTCAATCTCCCCGAAAATAATCGAAATGCAGTAAAAATGCGGGAGAAATATGAACAGTGGAGTTCGTAGCAGCTCCTTGGAATCCATCCAAAAGTCATTGAACGGTTCACGCTTCTCGTTGTTCCCCCAGCAGGTTTATACATCCGTATACAAGAATTCTGGCAAGTACAACAGCACCGGAAGAGTCTGAGAAAAGCTCCAGTGCAGGTACTATTTTCTTTTGAATTTTTTTTTCATCCCCTCCCCCACCACCCCTCTCTCTCACCCCCCGCCACTGGATTGTAAAGCTGAAAAGGGTTAGGAACGCCTCAAGCGTCGACGAGTGCAAGTCTCTCTCGTTTTCTTCGGGGTAGGGATGGAGGGGAAGCTGATGCTTTTGAAGTTTTCTATTGTCGGCTTGAGATCTCCACTGAGGAGCTCTAGGAGTCGCACACACGACAGCACCAAGCACACTCGATCCTCATTCATCCGACCAATGTGTATTTCTGAGTCTTCCTCTTTAGTTGAGACTTTATAAATGAAATTCTATTACTTTGGAGATGAGACACTTCATCTACGACGTAATGACATCCTTCCACTTGCATCAACTTCTTGTGGAAGTGAATAAAAAGGATGAGGATTGCTGCTCAAGAGATTAAAGGCTTTAAAAAGTGCTGGAGGGAAGGGGTTCAGTCTAATTTGTTTAGTGTTGGAAAAAGTTTTCTGAAAAATCTTATTAAAAAAATCGTTGCTGCTTTGTACTATTTTAATAGTTTTGTTTTTGGGATAATTTTTTATGAGAATTATTTTTTTCTGTAGAAACTCCCAACATAAATTGATTTTTTCTTATTTTTTGGTTATCGATGTGCGTTTGCTAAGTCATTGTCTTGAGGAAAGACTTCATAAATAAAATTTTATTACTCTGGAGATGGGACACTTCATCTGCGACCTAATGACACCCTTACACTCGTCTGACATTCTTCTCCAACGGCACAAAAAGTTCGAAGATTGTCCTTCAAGAGCTTAAAGTCTTGAGGAAGTGACAAAGAAATTTATTTAGCCCAATTTTAGTGCATGAAAAAATCTAATAGAAAACCCCCTGAACGACTCTGAAAAATTCTATAAGTTTGTGTCAATTTTATTTCGAAAAATCCGGAACATTCCTGTACATTTCGTTTTCAGAAGAATTTATTTTTCTGGCCCAACTTATAATAGAATTTTCCAACCCCAGGACATATTCTGGAAAATTTTGTAGAATTTCTGTTGAACTTTTATAAAAACTTCTGAATTGATTAAAAAAAAAATTGGATTGTGTAAATTGCTTGAATAAATTAATTCCTGTCCTTTTGTAATTATTAGAAATGTCACCCATATTAAATTTACTATCAATATTAATGCGTCGATATCTCAACATCTCATAATCTCCGAAAAAAGTCGTTAAACATTTTCTCCTGAATGATTCAATATTTCTCTCCGACTTTTACTACTTTATCCACTTTTTTTCGTTATATCCCGATAGTAAAGACTGCTGGAGGGTTAAGAATCTACTCATTGGAAAGCTAAGAAAATTTCAGATGGAAATCACTGCGGAACAGCCTCAGCACACCCCCTCGACATTTAAAATAGACCAGTTTTAATGTGAGAAGTTCTTGATTCGCGACTTCAAGCCATTTTATTCCTCCAGCACTGGCAACAGTTACTATTCGACGTAATGACGTCCTTCTACCCAACCCCCACCCCTCCACACTAACAAATCCAGTTGCACAATGGTGTTTTTTAAAGACTAAATTATCTTCCCTCGATTTTTCAACTTCGGGGAATTTTCATTACGCTATTTCTCGGTTTCTTCATGAATATATTGATTGTGGAGATGGTAAATCCAGTCGTCGGAGGGCTGGGGAAAATATTCCGAGTGAAATGCTCTGCAGATGTGCCTTAATATACCCTCGCATAGTTGAAATGGTAATGGTTTCATGTGAGAAGTTTGCTCTGAATGTTTCAAGAGCCAATTGCGGCTAAATGAGTCCTCCAGGATCATTCGGAAATTGGAAATTCTCGGCTTTCGACAATTATGTACATGTCATTATCTATTCCCTCATCGATAGCAGAAGATTTTATTCACAGGGATGAAGGGATTTTTTGAAAATTATCGGAGGGAAGAAATTACTTACAAAGACTGTGTGTGAATATCACAAAAATTCAGATGATGTCCCCAGCACATGGTAACGTGAAAATAAATTCCCTTCTTAAAAGTCTAACAATTTTTTAATGAGAAAAAACTTCAATACTTGTAATTAAAAAAGTGTAACTTCTCATTTCTCTCAATAAAAGTGTTTCTCGACTTTTTTTCACTTCCAATGACCCTATTTCCGGGTAAAGAAGGTCAAATTGATTTTTCCACTGCGCCCTCCGATCCGCATAAAAATAATCGTTCTTCGTAATTCAAAAGGTGGAATTTTCACTCATTAAAAATAATCGCATCACCATTCGCAGCTCTCAGAACGAAAATTTCACGCTTCGAGGTATTTATATCAATGTAACTTTCCCCTTGTTCTACATTGAAATAAAATAAAAGGAGGAGCCCTTCAGCATTACTTCCCCAAGCCACATATCCCTCGTAACGACGATTTCTCTCGTTAACTCCTCACACGTTGAAAGCATTTCACAAATGTATTTTCTTATTTTCCAGTGAAAAACGTTATTATCTCATAGTCTTAACCATTGTTATGCGGGAAATAATCCAACTGCCTTCTCCCTTGAATATTTAAATTCCCTCTCTACCCCTGCTCACTGTGGTGCACAAATACACCCAGAATTTTCACAATCTCAAGTTTCGGAATACTTGATTCACAGTAATTACTGCACAATGTGGATTTAATCTACCACGAATTAACGGCCGCATCGTGGGAAACTGCGGCCAAGGATTTAATTCAACGTTTCTGCATATTTATTATTTCTCACCCCTATTTTTATATCTACGTCTTGGGGTCAAATGTGCAGAGAGAAATATCTGATAAAAAGTACCAGAAATGTACAAATTTTACCCTCCATTTCCGATGAGAGACTGAAAGATTAATTGCATTTTCTTTCATATTTGTATTTTTTTATTAATATTATTCTTTTGTTAATTTATGTTAATCCGTGTTATGTAGAAGTGTTCGGTAGAATCTCCGAAAATCCACAGGATGAAGATTTCGCATTTATGTAGCTGTGGTATTTACAGACTAAATGGAAGGAGGTGCTCTGTAGTCTCTCACCTCCTGCCAGGCGCACTCCTGGTGTCTTGACACAGCTTCGTTATTATGTAAGAGAGAATGTAAAAGAAAATAGAGGGGAAGGGGATATATATGAAGGTGAGCACCTCCGCAGTGAGTGTGATGAAGGTATGGGATTTTTAAAAATAGCTGGTGAGAACTTTTGCATATGGAGGGTGAGACAAGGTCGAGGTGATTGACGCAAGTGTGCACACGACTAGAAAAAATATTCCCGTCGGAGCAAACAATTATCCAGGGATTATCTCATTCATGAATTTCATGTTTGAAGGGTATGCGTACGACCTTGGCTTCGTGAAGCTCCAAAAAATTGTGAATGGAAGGAAATTGCGATAGAATAACTCAGTAATTTTCGCCAGAAATCGTACTAAATGTTTTGGTACTTGAAGAGACACTTTATATCTTGAAATTAAAGGGATATGGGAAAATTTTCGTTAAGATCATATCTCTGGAGGAGGATTCCAGCTGTAAAAAAGATCTTCATGAACATTTCGGTACCTCCATTAGTTCTAGAGATATTTCTCAAAAACTAAAGTCGTCAACTGCGATTACTTCATATCACCATTTCACTCCAGAATTCCCTACCATTTCGCCAAGAAAAACTTCCTGCTCTAGCTTCTCACCCCCGACCGCCATTTGAATTCTCGCACCCCTATTTTTCCCGAAGAATCTGCTTGTTAGAGACTAGACAGTGGGATAAAAAAAAAATGACGATGTATAAGGCTGTTTCCTGCTGAGAAATTTCTTCTCTCCAAAGCGGATTAAATGGATTTATCTGCGGCCAGGTGAAGTACGTTTTACGGTGAAAAGAGAGACGAGTCTTCAGTGAGAATAAGAGAGTAAAATGAAACAACAGAGGAACGAAGAAGTGAATGAGAAAAAATAAAATACCTTGAGAATTGAACGACCAAGTTTTTATTCTCAGCTACCTCTTCCTGATTGTCTCGAATTTATTTATTTCCTCATTTTCCACTCAGCCAGTGTTTTCTCTGTGTGTTAAAAAAAAAAAAAGGAAAGTGGAAACAGAAGCCATAAATTTTATGGATTTCGTTCTGGGACTGAGTTACACAATGGGATGTCCTTAGTTACTCAGTAGAAGCAAATGGAATTCTCAGTGGTTGGTCGATAATTCGATAACTCCTCTCCGTGGCTGTCAGAAACTTTGAATGGATCAAGTGTGTGAGACTCTTGGGGACTCAATTCGCAGGGTTCCACTTCCAATGTCCCCGTGGATTCCCTTAAGGGCACAGGGGGAAGCCAATAGGCTCGGGAAATCATCGAAATCAGGGAAAATCGTGAAATGGTAAATTAATCAAAGAAGTTAAATAAAAGTGTGATGTGGCTGACTATTCATTGATATTACTGATGTCTTAAGAATTCTGGAGTAATCAATAATTTTAACAATTACAAAGGAGCTCTCCGAAAATTTTTAAAAATCTTTTAAAGAATGAACTGATTAAGAAAATGAATAAATAAATTTTTTATACGAAAATTCGTGTCAACTTTGAATTTCCAGTTTTTATACCATTGCAATTCAATTTTCATCCCCTATCGCAGGATCGATCTGCATTCATTTCCATCAGTTCCATTCAATTTTTCCACAAAAACTTTTAAACAGAAAAATAAAGCGGAATTTTTTTTTATTTAATTAAATACTCTACGTTAGTTCATTCAAACAACTATTTCACCCGGCTAACGGAAAAACCTCTGAATTCATACTGTGTTGAAAATGGAGATGAAGTGAAACTGGATCTACATGTTTTTTTCAACTCAGCTGAGAAAAAAAGGGAGGATAAAAAATAAACAAGCTATTGTTGGAGTTAAAGAGAAATGTAAAAAAAGGAATGATAGGGGAGGGTGGCGAGAGGGAGTTGCAGATGTAGAGTAGACCATGAGGGTTGAGAGGAGGGAGAAGATGAAACTGAAAGGGCGAGAGGGATAGAAGAAATAAAAGCATCGACTGCCGATGAGAGTGGAATAATACGCTTTGGGTCAGACGAGAGTGGATGGGGGGGGGGCAAGTTTAAAGTCATTGTCGACGGAAAAACCATGAAAGTAAAGGAAATCTTGAGACTAGAGTTGAGGGGAGATGAGATGGAGATGTTGGTGAGGGTTAAATCGAGTGAGATAAATCCTCTTGTAAAATTTGTTTCATTTTCTCTTGTCATGGGATAAACAGGATGAGATTTATAAGATCACACTAGGGGGAGTGAAATTCTCGGAATATCTTCAAAATTCCCTGAAATCCGGTAATAAAAAATCGGATTTTCATCCATCAAATTCAATTATTCAAGTAATTTCAATAAAATCATGTGACAAGTCAATTTCGTCGAAAATAAATGATTTTTCAGTGGGAAAAAAACATAATAAAAATGGTTTAAGATTGTTACCTCCCCATAAATCGAAAGTCCATCCCTCAATTCTACATTTCTTCGGAATGTCCTCGAGGGTCATTTGATCCTATTTCACCCAGAGAATCCAATAATTTCAATACCCCATAAATCCACCCGGAAATTTAAATTTCCCGTAAATAATGGCCTTCCGAACTGAAAACAATTTTCATTTTTTATTTACACCGACGATTCCCAAATTTCCATTTTACCCTCCGTAAAACGTCGTTTACAATTCCCTTGACTCTGTTTTCACAGCGCATCTTCTCTCTGAGAAACTGCAAAGAATGTTCCACAAGATTGAAAATGATACAAATATATATCCTGAGGTCAGGAGACACCAGCTCTACATCAAGAATTGTTTTCCAACCCTGGGATATCCATTCTATCTCCAACAATGTGTACACACGAAAAACTATCAGACTTATATCCCAGGAATTCGAATCCACCGCCGCCATTATCCTCCTTCCCCCTTAGCCCCTCACCACTTCTATCCACTATCGCGCTGTTATCGATGATATCACAAGCAAAGTTCAACTCATTCTAGATTTTTTTTTTTTTCAAATAAAACTTGCAAAATGTAAACAGAAAGTTTTTCAAGATAACATTTTTTTTTACCGTCAATCGTATCATTTTAAATTGAGGATTTTCTGAATTAAAGATTGGGGGATGAATTTTTAATGGTTAAATTTCAAAGTTCTGGGGCTCTTGGTTGACTTTTTCACTGCAATATACCCGGAATATAATTCGAATAACTGCCTATGAAAAATTCAAAATGGCAATGGTGAAATTCTCGAGCGAAAACTCGTGTGCTAACACAACTCGCCAAATCGTAGGAGCGTTGAAGGGGTAAAGGGGAAAGGGGATATTCGCCTCCTGGGGTGAATGTAGTTTTGCCTCGGTGTCCTAACAGTCCCATAACCGTAATTTTTACTCCCGAGGACGGTGGAAGAGTTGGCCCAGTTGCGCAACTGTCGGATGTCCACCTTCTTACCGAAAATTCCATGTCTTTATGACCCTGGGGTTAAGGGAAATGAAGACCTCTGTGGGAATTTCTATGCTGTAAAATTCCACAGTTGAGAGCTGTCATCAAAGACTGATGGCAGAGAATCACATTCTCCAGTAACGCATATGAATACTGAAGACAAATTAAATTTTTTGGTGGCAATGAATTTTTTTTTATGAATCACCTCGGAAAATTGGACTGAATGGACTTTGCGAAAGGGAAATTTTTTATTCCGCCAGTTGGGAACATTTTTATCATCATCGTTGACCCCCTAACGATTTTGCGATTCGTCGATTTACTTAGGTTCTACATATTTATAATATTCAATTCATAATTCATTTTTAATAGTAAATTCAAAATAAATTTTATGACTCACTTTTATGCTGCGATATTTTTTTCTCTGTTGTATAGATGCAGAGGGGTGAGTTGGGGGTTTAACAATGTCTCCATCCAGTGCACGTCACCACGAAACCCAAAAGAAATGTTTTCCGGTAGTTGGGTGAAAGAGACGTTTTCCTTCCTCACGACTTTGATTCTGTTTTCCTCTTTCGTGTTTCTTTTTTACTGCACCTCAACGTGAGGATCACTCGGGGTGACAGGCCAGTGAGTGCCACGAATAGTGAAACGTGTCACCTTTGGTGTGAGCAGGGTATAGTGCGGAAGGACGGGGTAACCTGCTGTGTAGATGGTCTTCCTTGAATGAAAAAAAAAATCGACAAATGAGATTAAAAACATCGGGAATTTTAGGGGATTTTTTATAGAGTCGTAATTCCTCGAATTTATTTGACATAAAAAACGATTGAATAAAAAAAAATCCACATGATCTAGGAACGTAGTGAAATACTTTTCTTCAAAGCTCACTTAATCCCAGTAAAAAAATCATTTTGAATTATCCGAAATAAAATTTTAAGTCGCACTTCAAAGACAAAATAAACAAAAATGAAAAATGTCAGAGAAAAAAAAGTTACCATTCTCACCCTATTCGCAATTTCGTTAATGGCCTTTCGAAGGCACACACAGGGGGGGCACAATCACTTCCTCAACTGCTGAGAGACCCCCCTCCCACCGGTGTGAGAGGAATCGAGTATTAGTGGAGGAAAACTGACGAGAGACTCTTTATCCAAGGGGTGAAATCTGGTTTTCTCCTTAATCGAGAAAAACCAGCGGGAGGAGGGGGGGAGGAGGTGGAAATAAAAATAAAATAAAAATGAAATAAAACATTACTCATCCACTAACTCGGCCACGTGGAAGGGAAAGATAAGTCGGCTGACGTGACCCCACTCAAGCTCCTACAAATACATCACTGCGAGAGGGGGAGGAAGGGGGACCATTTAATTTCTTCTTTTCTCTTAATAAATTCTTGATCGGTAATTAATTATTCCCACCAAATATTTCACAAGAAAAAAATCATGTATATTTCAAGTTAGAGAAGTCGACAATCCAACTCTTTTTCATAAACTGACGGTAATATATTAGAGAATTTTTTTCCTCGTAGAGGGAATAATAATAATTCATTGAGTAATTAATAGTTTGAACTAATCCCACTCGTGGAACTTGAAATTTAAAGTCAGATTAAAATGGAGAATTGGGTGGAAGATGAGAAAGTGAGGGTTGGCAAGGCTTTCCCAGAAACTCCTAGAGAATTGGTTAGAGCATTCAGTGGATTAGACGCTCTCGTATTTTATCCATTGAAACAGCTAGACGTCTGACGTGACAGAGGCCGACGACCGACTTTGCAATGAGTAATCGTCAACTTTCCCACGAAGTTCATGAATTAGCTTAGCCTGACGTGAAAATATATCCACTACTTCGGCTTTACGTTCTTCCAGTTTGTTGAGCTCACGTGTACGTTCAGACTCCATCAATTCATTTCGTTTTGACGAGCGATTGTTCTCGAGTATGAGAAAACCAGCTAATATTGTGAATACCAGTCCCTGTAAATTATTTCCAAGGGGATTAGCGAATGTCGTTGATTAATTGAACTCGCTAATTGAGTGCAGTGGTGGAGGGAAGAAATAGAGCTATTTTTTACGGATTTTTAATGAACAAAAGCAATAGTCGATCTGTCTTTAGTTCAAGAAACTTTACCCTTTGTTTTTAGGTGAGATTCACATCATATTTCGGATCGGATAATTTTGGTTCTCCTCCAGGGGTAACTCGCCGGTCAAAGACCTTTCGACCCTTGAACTCCAAACTTATTTAAAAGTCATATAATTTTCAATACCATTTTATCCCAGACCTCGAAATACTTTTGAGGACATTTCGACTATCAAATTCCAATGAAATATTCAAATCATCTCATTCTCGAAAATTTGTTTTCGCCCAAAAGGCGATTGACATGGTCTGTTTCACCCCTCAACATTTACCCCACTGAACTAATCTGAACGTCAATATTCATTGACATTATGATTTGATGAATTCAAACCTCAAGGACAAGCTGTGCACCAATCTCAATAGCCTCAGACTCCCCAATTTCCATCCTCCCCTCGATCTCCTTTGACTTGTCATTGGGAAGATAACGTTTAGTATTCAGCTCAAGGCGATGATAAATTTTGCCTGGTACAACTAATCCGTAATATCGGAAGTATCGATGTCCCCTGGCAAAATTAACGATTCTCAGTGACAGTGGTTTTGCAAGTTGTCTGCATAGCAAAACAACAAGTTTTGACAGTGGAAAGTGATCCTTCATAATTGAACGTTTGAGACTTGTTTTTTTTTTTATCCACTGGAGAATGCTATTCTGGGATAGTTGGAGGCTTGTGGAGAAATTTATAGTCACTGCGCGAGGTTGGATGGTGTTAACTGAGGGAAAACTTCTGAACTTTGAACGTGGGGTTACAGGATAACCTCAAACTCTTGGGGACAGTCAAGAGACACTCGCACCTCGGCGACGGAAATTTTCGAATGAGGGGGAAAATCGGGAGAAGAACAATTATTTTTGTACTGAGATGAGGAATTTTTTAGGGACAATTTGTTTTAAATATAATAAGATTTCAACGATTTTTTAATTCACTGAGCAAAAAGTAATTTTCCATTATTCAAAAAATGATTAAATTATATCAAACTCGAATTTTTTGCGAAGGTTAATGCAAAGGGGATACAATGATTTTTCAGATATGGTAAAAACAAAAGAAATATACAGAAATAAAAATGAAGACTGAGGATTAGAATGATTTGTGATTATTTCCTTCAGACCATCAATAAATTGTTTAATCATATTCAATTATGTTGAAACATTTTTTATTAGAGTGATTATGGAAAACTAGAGTGTATTCACAGTACTTTAATTTTGAGAAATTATTGGATGGAGTTGAGAATGGGTTTTATGCCACTGGCTTTCATTTTCATTCGAGCATCGATCCGCCCTCATGCTCTCAACGAGATGCTGCTGGGGCGAGGAAAGATGAGTTAAAAGAGGGAAAATAGAGAAAAGGTTGCTGGTTGGCATTCGAAAGTTCAAGGTTTATCCCCACCACTGATAATTCCATTGATAAAAGTCAGATTTCCATAAACTCCACAGCCCCTAATATTCCGGAATAAAAAATCTTCCCTTGAAAATTTTCAATTTTAATTTTTGTCACATGAAATATTGAGGAGAGTAAACAATATTGAAAGAAAAAAGGAAAAATTTTTAGTTCGTCTTGCCCCTGAAGCAGCAAAAGGAAACGAATTAACTCGATTGAGGGTGCGATTGAATTATCCCTGAAATTCTCGAAATCAGAGTGAGAATTTGGAATTCTCATGGTATGCTCTCATGAACTTCTTAATTTTCCCTTCGAAGAGGGTTCGTGAAAAAAATTCGACATCTCTATCAAACTGCAAGATGGTTCCGAAGAATTCAATGAGCAAGTGGAAATGGACCCGTCGCTGTCAGACTCAATCGAACTCCAGTGGAAATTCTGGTCCACCAACTCTCCGGGTTCCTCCACCAATTTTCTAATTTATTAGACAATTGCTCTTATCACTCAGCCACTGATCACGATATGATATCTGCTGTGAAATAGGCAATGCCTCCATCTTGTATATTCCGCTAGAAAAGTTTTTCTTAAAAATTTCACGAGTGAAGTCTGAAGTTGTCAAACGAGGTCCTGATTTCATCTGGAGAAAATTTTATCCTAAAAACTCTAGGAAAACTGCTGCAACTGAAATAAATCAGTTTCACTTCAACTTCTCCATAAAGCCATCTTTGAATCTATTGATTTTTTCTATAAAAAGATCCTGACGAAATGTCTCCAACTGTATCACAGGCCAAATTATTCACAGCCCTCTTGGAAAAATATTTATTAACAATAACCAGTAAAAAAATAAAAGCGGAGTTATCGCGACAAATCACTTGACTACTTCGTTAATAGTTCTCCAACTTTTATCTCCTTGCATTAGCCCCCGATCAAGAACAACTGATCAATTGAAAAGAATTATTTTCCCGTGAGCAAACACAAAAATGTCCAACTAATACCCCCATAACATCCCCCAACCGGCCTAATTCCCCTCCCCAATAAACACTCCCCTCAATTTCCTGCATTCACCCAGGAAAATAATAAAACTCCATCACGAGGAATAAAAACCGATGGCATCACTCCCATCAACCTTTACCATTTTTTTTTTTCTCCACCCCCATGTCACTCGCCCTCCCACCCATTTTTTTCACTCGAGATGATAGAACGGTCAACTATCAGCCTCAGTTCCTCTTTCATCGACTTGTGTCGTGGCTGGTTGCCACTCGAAAGTTCATAGTTCCCGCTTTTCTCCTCTCCATTCCCCCTCTCGCATATCATCTACTGACTCAAGTGTCGATAAAACGCGTATAACGTTAGCTCAGTGGGATATCGATGTCGACATAACCGTCATATATATGAAAATTGTGATTATCAAACCCTCAGTCAGAGTCTCATATCCAAACTACCAGTTTATATCCAACAGCATCACCACTTCACTCCCTCACGGCTAAATGTAAATTTTCATCGATCCTGTTCCTCACATCCTCGTACACCGAAGTAATTGAATATTTTTCATGCCTCCATTATTTCAACTTGGATGTTCATTACTATGGAAAACGTATTATCGATTATTACGACCGAATTTACAGGTTCCATTGTATAATTTTTATCGGATAAATTTATTGATTTATAACTAAATTAGACCGATTTACACAATTTTTTTTCCAGTAAAAATGTTCTGAGCATTTGAAGATCTTGGAAGAACGTTCCACAGGTTCATGAGAAATCTCCCTGATCTGAGGAATATTTTCCCGAATATTTCCGAAAGATAATCCAAAGGCAGATATTTCTCGCCGCGTCTCCGTGACGAATGAAAATAGTGTTTTTTTTTTCTAACGTCAAATAAATTTATTTTATTTTATTTTTTATGGTTGTGGTTATGACCGCCATATGGCGAGGATATAAACGTATATGATCTTCATATATCCTCCTAATAACCCCTGCGAGATCGTCACAAAAAAATTCACATGATCTTCTTGTAACCCTCGTATGACGTTTATGTGATTACTATGTAAATTTCATGGGGTTCTTGTATAACATAAATACAACCCTCGTACGACATCCCCAGGACCCTCATGTAACACCTGTTGGCCTTGACATGACCTCAATACAATTTTTATATGACTTCCCTGTAACCTCAACACGATCTTCATATTAACTCCCTATGATTTGCCCGTGAAGATCGCTATAATAGAAATATTTATTGTTCAAATGAAAAAATATATTGGACATACTTGCTCTATGGCTTGGCTTTCTGGATGGTAATGGGGCATCCGGGGGCATTGAGTTTCACCGGAATTTGACGAATATGTAGAATGCTTTGAAAATGGAAATACGGCTGGAATTTCGTTGGAAAATTCCCAGTGGTACAGCCCGATATATGTCAGCCTATTATGTTCTGATGCGTTGGTAGACATCAAAAATTGTATTTTTATTTCGATTTCTCGGGGCAAATTGGTGGAACCAGTCGATTTGCATCAATGGTTACCATCATTTTGTTTATAAAATTCCCCGGAATATTTCAAATTATTCCAAATGATGAATAGTTGACATTTAATTTTCGTTCCATTTACGACCAAATTAATTGCGACCAATTAAACAAATTATGTGAAAAAAAAAATAAAAAACTTGATGAACAAAATTTGTTGAACCTCAATGAAAACTGGATAACAATGTCCGCATTTCCAATCGCAAATGAATGAAAAATTCAAGACATCAATC
Organism: Diachasmimorpha longicaudata; assembly: GCF_034640455.1. Taxonomy (NCBI): domain Eukaryota; kingdom Metazoa; phylum Arthropoda; class Insecta; order Hymenoptera; family Braconidae; genus Diachasmimorpha; species Diachasmimorpha longicaudata. Next base: position 4,078,846 of record NC_087240.1, read on the forward strand.
AGTTCTCTCGCAAAAAAAATATTGCGAGAAAATCGATCATCACAAAAACCTATTTAATACTGAAATTAATAATTAAAAAATTATTTTTGTTCCAGGTACGTAAATTACCAACAGATGCCTGCAAGCTGCCATCTCTCCCATGTCTTTGGCCCTCTCCCCCCGCCCCCCAACCCCTCTTAGAAATTCTGAATTGCAAAAATATCAGCGGGTGAGTAAAACAACAAAGCTCCCCTCTCCCGCAGCGCGTTATATACACACACGGAAAACTGTGTGACGCAAATCCCACAGGCGGGTCGAGAGAGCGCATCGGAGAGAGAGAGATTCAGCCGGTTGACCCGGGACAGTCCAACCGAATGCGCAAATTCAGTGGACGAGGAAGGAGCTTGTGAAAATTGAGAGAGATAGCGAATGGACGAAAGAGAGAAAATTGCACCGGTTGCAGCACCAACTACTATTGTATATAGTGGAAACTACTCACCTTCTCTTTCCACATTTCACCTCTGAAATAAACTCAGTCTCCCCCCCCTGCCATCACTGGTAACTCCAACCCCTGGTCGTCATTCGTCCTTCTATTTTGCCTCACGGTACACTAGGATTTCCTCGTACACTTGCTTTCTCATACCGGCATTTATTTATGCTCCTTTACCCACTGACCTCATCTTGAATATATCCACTACTTTGAAATATTTAATGTTTATATTCTCTTTGTTTTTGACACAGAGACAGAGGTGGGGTAAAGAAATTTTGACAATGGAGCAAGTTATTGTACATTCGTTCACAGAATATTAAACTGGTTATTTTGTTCCGCACCAATATTTTTCCCCTGAAACAGAAGAGAAAAAAAAAATTAATTATGATAAATAATTCATCACTGTTGTGGGTAATTAATTGTATGTATTTTGTCCTGTGGGGATGAGATTTAAATGGTTTGAGTGGGGTACATTATCCCATGGGAGAATGGATTTTTCTTTTATCTCCGTGATTTTTGGTATTTTTTTTTATTAATTGTGGGGAATGGAGAGGGTGCGAATGGGATTGAAATGGATGATTAAGGTGGATTGATGCACCAGTGTATGGATGGATGATACTAATTTAATTAAGGTCCATCAGTCAATTAATGCGTAACAATGAGTTTATTACGAAAAGTCATCGATGATGGAATTAAATCGACAGATACGAGTGATTGTAAAATAAATTTGTGAATTTAATTTGGATTTCTGATAGGGGATGAAATGGATTATTTCTACCTCATGCGAAAGTGTATATAGATTTTTTAAATGCGTTATTATCGTTGGATGATTTAAAGGGAATATGTGAAAAACTGCGGAAAATATGTGTCGGATTGTGACTCCCATATGTCCGTATAACTTCGCAAAAGCTCGATAGCTTTTATGGGATATTCACAGAATGGCCATTAAACCCTTATCTATAACTTTGGAATACCCTCATCTACCCGAAATGCGGTCTCCACATGATCTTCCTATGACTGGGAGATTTTTATAATGTCCCTGTCCATAGAAAGCTCGCAGGGCCCTAGTGACCTTCTTATGATCTCAAAGCACCTCCATCGGGCATCCAAATGACCTTACTGACCTTGCTGATACGCATATGATCCTTGTAACCCTTTTACGATCCTCATCTGATCTCATACGAATTTTATTCAACTCCCACATGACCTTATTGACCTTCATGAAGCTTTTATCCATATGATCTTGACACATGGCATCCATAGAACCTTCATTCCAACTCCAGACAATCCACCGAGCCTTTACGACCCCTGTGACCCCTATCGCCATTTGAAAAACTATTCTCGTATATCCTCTCTCCATTTTTTAACACTATACAATTGTCATGAAAAATCCATAAAATTTATACGCCATTTTTTTTCACCTATTCCTGAACGTCGATTTATCTCTGGGGGACTAATCCATATTCATTCTGAGATATATTTATTTTTGTATTTGAAAACAACAGATGAAATGTGCTAATAGAGGGGACGAGGTAATTTAATAAAAGTGGAAATGAAAATTTATCCGGTGCAAGTTCTATACCGAGAAGTTATCCTTCAAGCGTGGCTGGTCTGATTGTCGTTATATTTAGCCTCAAAACTTTTTTCTACCTCGGTTCTATATCCCCACGGTTCACCCTCGGCTTTCTCCTTGATGTTGCTCTTCATCCCGACGCGGTAAGGGGTCGGTTGGGGAGGGAGAGGGTATTAAAGTGGTGAAGAAAAATATAGAGGGGAGATGCGCGGTTGGACAGCGTCTTGGAGAGTTGGCATGTCGAATGGTTATTCCGCGCGCGCACCCCTCGCGACACTTACGCCGACGCGAAATTATTTCTATTCGTAAAATTATAATTCTCAGAAAGGGGAAGATTTTGAATTAATTTTTTTGAATTTACAGAGTATTTAGAGGAATTCGAAATTCAAGGGAAAAAAATCTATCTCTTGAGAGGGTCAAAGGAAACTTTTGTGTTTTTAATTTTAATCAGACCGTTATCAAGGAACATTTCAATCGCACCATAATAAACAGTAAACTACCCTTATTCATTTATAGCCTCTGAACTGCTAAAAATAATTCTGATTCCCCAAAAATTATTATTATTTTTCCTATTAAATTTAAACGAATAATCATTTTAAAAAATAACTTCTGACAATTGCTGACCCATTGAAACCACCGACTGAGAAGCATCGATATATATCCATATAAAATCGATAAATTCGATTAATCGACGTCGATGGCAAATCCCCATCCCCTAAAATCCTCTTCCTCCCCCTCCATTGAAAATAATTAATGAAAATAATTCCCCGAGTTTACACTTTGTTAACCAATGACTATCACCCAAGTAGGGGTAGTAGAGGGCCCCCAGAGAGGGGATGAGTGTAACCCCACACCAGGAGAGGGGATACCGAACGATGAAGCCTGGTTGGAGTAAAGAGCCGAGGCAGCCTTGGAGTGGGTGATGGTGGTGGGTTTTGAAGATGTGGAAGGGGAGACGCTTGAATTCTATTTATAGAAACGAGGACCTATACATAGCCACCAGAGTGGGGTAGAAGGGGGTGGGTGAGCTATGCATAGACTCAGTCGCTCGGCACTCTCGTGCACTACGTTTCGGTCTCGCCGCACAGAGGCCTCCCTACACTCTGCCCCCTGCTTTTCCCACAGGAGTATGACGAGGGAGGGATATCTCCCCCTCATTCATCCCCGCACCCTTCCCTTACACCACCACTGGTGAAAAGAGGGGAGGGGGAACGAAGGGCGGATTGTACGTGCTGCAGGTTCAATGAAACCAGGCCATCCTGCATTCACCCGGTATTCTCTTCCCTCACTCACCCCCTATTTTCATACGGAGGGATGGGAAAATTATTAAATTTTTTTTTTTCGACGAGATGTACATCTCACTGGGCAAGAAATATTTACGGATAAGTGGCTTTGTCTGTTAACGTGACATTTTTTGGATAAATTTTGTTGAAGAATGGAATATGATTTCAGGGGAAAAGGTCAATGTGTTAGCAGACACATTTCACTAACATAAATTTTCACTCATCCTCCCTCCCAGTATATTTACGAAAAAAATTGTTGAATTGTTGTTAGTTTCATTGGTATATTTTCCATCATTACGTACACAGATTGCACTCCCCTAGGAAATATTTTGGCAAATCGGTTGACTGATACAAGCCCTCCGCGGTGTTGAAAGTTATACTGATATTGCTGGAGTAAATATTTGCCTGGTTATGTGAGCAGATCAATCTTTGTTTATTGATGACTGCGATGAATATTCCAGTAACCACCGTTGTCCCCGTTTCTCCCACCCTCAGCAATTATTTAAAGACAACGAATTTAAATTTGTGGAGGAAGAGCAAACAAATCGTCTTCCAATTGACGCAGAAGTAATTTTCTATTCCTCCAGTTAGAATAAAAAGATAAACATAATGGCACTAGTGTAAATATGAGAAACTGATTAAATTATTGGGTAAATAATTGGTGGGAGTTGTTTGACATTCCTACGCGTAATTATTGATTTTTATACTAAATAAATTTGCATATTAATATGCATGAATCTAAATAAAGCCCGAATTAATGTGGTACGTTTATGAATCGATTTATCGAATATTGTGATTAAAAAATAACTTCTCCATCTCCGGTATTATCGAATTCCGATCGAAATTAACAGATAATTCTTGACAGTGATGAGGCATTGTTCTTCGCCGAGAGGATTATAAAATTTTGTTGCATTGAGTGTCGTAGAAGTGCACACTAGCTCACTCACGAATTAAATTTACCCTCGATGTTCGATACGGATGTAGCTGAAGCTGAGCCCAGGGGGATGAGTACAGGGGTGGCCCTCTGATGCCGATAATAATCCCACGAACGTGTGTCGCACTATCGTAATTACTGGTGGACTGTACGTTAATGCGATTGTTGGAACTATCAGGCTGGATATATGAAACATTATATCACTCTCATCTATCTAATGTTTGATCTTTTGATTAATAGATCCTAAAGCAGGTGCGCACATTGATTTTTATCATCATTGAAAATTGTCAAAGGCTCATTATTATTTAATAATGAGACAATCATGGGCTCTGACCTGTTGTCATCCTCTGCTAGTTATCACCGAGATATCCACTATTTTTATTTCGAGTTTTAAAAAAATGTATGACAGGAAGAGAAACCTCATAGAAACAAAATTCTTCCGATAAATTCATATTCCCAAGTTTTATACTAAAACCAACAAAACAAGAAAATAAAAGTAATAAAGACGATAATGGAGGAAAACCTGGAAAGGCAAATGCTCATATATCTTCCACGTCACGAGGTATTTCGCCATGATGGTGGACGGTTAAACGAAAAACTTTCTTCTCATCCTTTTGATCCCATTTGCAAAAAAAAATTTTCAACTATACATCCGCACCACCTTGGCCGGAATAAACTCATCTCCATTCGCGATGATGTAATCATTTTAATTCGTTAAACTTTTACCTTATGATCTCGATAATAAATGAGGAAAAAGGGGGTGAAGAGTTTTGGTTGTAAAAACGTATTTATCCTTTGGTATTTATGACACTTATGATAAATTATTGATAAATAAAAGGAGAAACACATTAGAAAACTGTCTTCTCGGAATTTCTGGATTTTTGTATATTAATTATTCTTATTAACGATTTTTTCCTCGTTTTCAATGAAATGCCGTCTCTTCATCCCTTGGATTTCATTCGTAAATTCACTTCTACTCATAATAGTAAAATTGTTTAATTCCACTAAACTTCTACCCCAGAATTTTGTCAATAAACGCAGAGGAGGGAGCGTTTTTGTTGCGAAACCGGGCTCGTCCGGAATTTACAACAGACACCGAGAGAGTAAATTCACCGCCGTCTGAAAATATTTACAACATTCTCCCAAAATAAATTTAATCCAATAATTGCCCAACTAATAAATAAGGAAAAAAAAATGCAAAAAATTCCGATTTTCTCCCCCGGTATTTTCTCGGAATTTTTGAAAAATTAATTAAAAAAATACTATGTATTCCACTCGCGTATTTTTTTTACCACAACAAAAAGATAAAAAGTGGAGAATGTGTGTCATTGAATCGCACTTATACTTCGGAATTTATGACCAACACGGAGCGGACAAACTCACCGTCTCCTAAAAATGTTTACACCGTCCCAACACAATAAATTTTCCCAAATAATTGTATTACCGATAAACAACCGAGAAAAGCTCGGAAAATCCCACCTCCCCTGTCCCTATTTCTCGAAAATTTCGGAAAAATTAATGAAAAAAAATTTTTTATTCATCTCCCAACTGTTTTTCATCACAATTCTATCCCTCCCCCTCCATCGTTGTGTCGCCGTTATGACGGGAAATAACAGATTTCCTTGTAATTCAAATACTCAGTTGCACGTGTTGGTTCATTGATGATTATTCGGGGATTGTCCGGGTGTGTGGTCACCCTACACACTCGCCCAGTCAAACTAGGTGTATGAGCCAGAGCTAATACCGAAGGGGTCACTAATTACGCACGTCCAACAAAGGGGGGGAGGGAGGGAGGGAGGGAGGGAGGGATGAGGGGTTTTGGCTCAAACACGAATACCTTGATACGTATTACGCGTCCAGGAAACGATATCGCATGTCAGTGTGACCACTTTCACACGGTCAAAATGTTCATTACAACTTCGGCATTCGTCCTTGTTAGGTATTTTCCAACCCCGGCAACTCACTATGTTATACCTAAACTATGCACTGTTTATTCTGTCATTTACCATTGGTCCCTGCACACAGTAAACTCCGAGAAATGCCAATTAGAGCGATAACACGTATAACTTCGGTGAAATTAAAGGGAACGTATACATATGAAGGTATTTCTAAGGGCTAATTTCCAAGGGCTAATGCTTCGTACATAACGCCCCTACCCAAAGGCGTCAAAATAAAAAATGGCGGCCAGTAATTAACGCATATGATCCGGTAAATTATAATATTAATAGAATGTTCCATATAAATGCCCTTTATAAACCTTTCTCTGACCTCTATAACCTTCAGGGTACCACCATTACTCGTGTCATCAACAGGCAAACCTTTCCCAAGCCTGACCTGACCCGGGAATTTTTTTTATCGAATAAAATCGAATCAGCCAACTCAGTAGCTCATACATCCGAGGATTTCTCATTAGCCTCTTACGTTATCATCTTTACTCAGTGCACTGGTACTTTCGTGCATGTTGTCTCCCATCTGCTTTAGTTTTAGCACCGGATGATGGTGCAGCATTTAATACATACACATATATATTCGTTAGTGAGATTTCGTTACCGCGGGACGACACTGTGGTCCACCACGGTGACGCAAACATGCACCGTCAATTTGTTGAGTCGACACACATATGCACACCTCAGACGATCAATGACTGCAGGGAACATTACGTATACAATTTGACGATAACGAAATTCTCGTTAACCTTTGTTTTAAGGTTTATTTAACATTTAGAGTTGGGTGGATAATTTTGAGTTTGCCCTCCAGTTATTCGGAGGGGGAGAATTTTTTTTTTAATGACGTATCTGTGTCGTAATCTGCCAGTCAAAATAATATTCGGTAAAAATGACGGAACGATTATGTAATTTTTCAGTAAAATTTCAGGAAAAAGTCCAGAACGCAAGAAATATTCAGTGAAAAAATGCGTAATTGTTTCTTAATATTTACCGAATATTGTTTTGACGGGAAGATCAGGGCTCAGGCACGTAATTTTGGAAAAATTTTCCTCTCCTTGCGATAAAAATTACCCTCTCGATCTACAAAAATGGACCATGAGGCTCCAGAATTAACCTGATGAGCATTTAGTCGAATGAAATGAATAAAAATGAAATTTTCATGGCGTCTGCTCATGTTCTACCGCAGTTCAATAGTTTCGCTCTCGCTGCATTAACAAAACAAGGGATAATTAAACCACAAATGGAAATGGAATTTTGGTATTGGTTAAGAAGAGGGACAACATGATATTATTCAGTGGAGTTTGTCGATATAGACTGCCTCTTGCATATGTCGATTGAGGCGAAATTACCTGCCTCAAATTTACGGCCGTTCGTTAGCATAATCGTGGTCGCCATTAGGTGAGAATCAACGAGCAATTGGCTACCTAGGAGTATCGTTCGATTAGCTAGTTGGAAAAGCATTTGAGGATCGTTTGTTAAATGGTGGAGATATTCTATCTCGATACCCCGGTTGAGTATCGATCCAATTTCGATCCCAATATAAAATACGATCCGAAATTCCGAAAAGAAAAATTCATTACGTTCAGAATCAACTATTTTCACAGTGAATAATTAATTATTATTTAATTAGTAAGATAGGAACAACTGGTTGACCTGGAAAAATCAGAATTTTCCCAACGGTTTACAACCCAAAAATTCAACCTGAACCTGAATCAACTCACAGAATCCCTTTAAATTACATGAACATATGTCTGATCTAAATCAAGTTACTCCACTTCGAAAAATAGTTTCCCAACAAAAAAATACCAAATAAAATTGGCAAATGAACCAGATCGTTGTCGAAACAAAAATCTCGGTTAATCCGTTGATTTATCGGGTGATAGCGATATGAAAAATAATCTGGAAAAAAAATCAAAGGGACCCAGTTAGGAAAAAAAATATGTACAGAGCATCTGACCATACGGTATTTCCAGCATTCCAGTGGCTATGAATGTTGTAAATTCGTGGATGAAAATACCACTCGTGCGTAATCGATTGTCCAGTTATAAAATCGCACAATCAGCCCCCTCCCCCGCCCCCCCTGCTCTTTGGAAAGCTTTAAAAACCAGTGAGGGTGAGCCGACGGGGGAGAAAAAAAATTAAGTGGGGAAAAAGGGGTAACTGGGGGGAACTGAGGGGGAGTGAAACTGTTTCTGGTTGCAGTACCGATAACGAAGTCACCATGGACACACGAGGCTTGGAAAATATACCCAAAGAGTATAAACCCGTAGTTGCGATAACGTAGCCGCAATGCGGTATTGCCCCGTGCCTCTCGTCGCGCTTATTCACTGGGTTACAGAGGCCTCCAACAGCCTCCATGTGAGGGGTTGAGAGGGGACAGAATGGAGGGGAGAGGGGGTGGATAACTCAAAGCATCATGCTAACCACTTTACCGCCATTTTTACTCTTCATATTTTTTATTTGTTAAACACTCCTTCGAGTTTTACTGATGATGGAAAAATAGCTGCACGACTTTGCGAATTTGCAATAAACTTTTAAAGTAAAATAAAAATTAGGGAAAAGGAGGAACTGATAAAACCAAGGGACTGAATTACTAATTCAATCAGTAGTTTTTACTACAGGGGGAGGGGTGGGTGGAGGCGAGAGAAAGTGCGTGAAGAACTGGACGAAGTTCTACGGAAAATACCAAATAGCATGGGTCGTGTTAAATTAAATTTTCATTTTTTACAACGAAAATTTATTTGTTTATGAAATTTCAAAATTCCAGGACACTCGGGATAAAAGAACATAATTAAAAAATGTGGGCATTCACAAGGAGTAGAAAACACGTTTTTAGTCTCTCGCCTCCACTTTTATTCTTCTCAGTCTTCAGGTGCCGGTGTAAGCGATAAATTCAACTCCGGCGGCTTCGCAATTTTCACCCACTGGCAATCTTGGGATTCGTTGGATTTTTATCACTCCACTTGGGGTGAAAGAATACCTGTGTGCTACATGTGCAGGTACTCGTACACTGTACAACCGTTAACTCGAATACGGGGGTGAGAAAAAAATATGGCAACACGTGAATGAGGAATTATTAACTGTGGAGATGCTGCGTGATCTCGGCGATGTTTCTCTCTCTCATTTACGAATACAAAAACCCCATGAGACGAAAAATCGTAGAAAAAAAAATAATATTCTCCACGATTTAATTTTTCAAAGTGAATTCAAACCCCAAAACTCTACACCAAATGATCTCAAATAAATTCTATTCCACTTCGATTCCCATTCTGTAAGTGCCTCTCCCTTTCTGCCCTCCTCCCCCCCCCTGCGCTGTCGAACTCAGTTACACTTCGAGAAAGGTAAGAAAAGAATTCATCCCATTTCGCACAGTTGTGACTAGAGTGTTTCACTTGCTGGATCCACCCCCCCCTCCCCCCACTGCTCGAACTAATCCAATTTTGTTTCCTGTCTACCGACTCTCTTCTCCTTGTCCTCTCCGAGTACTGTGTCGGGGAATACACCGGTAATGAATGTCATTCGTAGGAAATTACTTCGATATTGTTTCCGGCGTTTCGCTTAACTTAACGTACAAGTGGGTTACATAATCCGTATAAGCTCCACTTTCACATCGGTGAGAATTTCTCATATTCATTCATCCACACTGGATTGACCCATCAATCTTTAATCCAGGGTTCTATTACCGGTGTCCAGAGTAACAATGTCTGGGTAAGGTGGTGGAAATGGATATAGGAACCATTGAGTCAATTTTCTTTATTTTTATATTTTTGTTTCGTCGTTTATTGCAAGTTAAAGAGCCTTGAAATTAATAATTCTCAACTGAATGTGATAATGTGATTCAAGTAGGTATTTCGACCTTGTGAACATCAAGTTGTACTTGAAGAAAAAAAATTTTTCTATGATCGCTTCAAGTAAATATTCGTCGAGTTGTAATTTCCAAGCAATTTAAAAAATTAATTCCATCCCCAAGGAAGTTTGCCCTGAGTAACACATAAAATAACACGTAAAAATGTGCGGTCCCTCTTTTAATTCACCCTCAACTCCCAACACCACCACTCGTAACTTCCAATCCTCCCTCAATCCCCCGCGAAAAAAAAATTCTCAAATTAAAACAATTGTTTTTTCCTCATTCATCATAACTTCAAAAATATCCCGAATATCCAGATAAATTGTCACACCATTTCATTATAAATTTAATTTCCACCTAAATCCCAAAACTTTCATCCCATTCTCTTCGAACACGACATAAATTCTGGTAGCGAGGCATACAACTGCGAATATTCACCGCTCGAATGAGTTTGATGAATTAAGGGGAGGCTACGATGAATTTTAAAAGTTCCCACCCATCGGAGTGAAATTGCTGATAGATTAAAGACCGATTAAACAGGTCTGAAGATGAATAATTAGTGTAAAAAATTAACTAGTAATTATTCATGTACCGGTAGGCCCTTAAAATTTGAATAATGTTTAGGGGGAATATTCGTCGCTCTGAGTTGAATATTTCTGTCTATTAGTCCGCTGGAGACATAATTTCTATCGAAAATATCACCTCACGCGGCCATTAATTTTTTATTAATCCAAGTAATCGTTAAAATTCCCGTAAATCGCTGACAAATTGAATTTTTACATCTGCAATTCTGCACATTTGCACTTTAATTTACCCCGTAAATTTAAGTTCTCACGGATGTTAAAAATCATCTCCATCGCATTTGTCACATCGAGCATAGGAGGATCCCCCGACATTCGCGAAGATTGAGGAATGATGTTCGTCGAAGATAGAACATAAAAGGGGGCGGAAAGGGGGACAGAAAAAAAAGTTTTCGAGGAGTCATGGAGCTTCTAGTGTGCTCACTCGAGCCAGCTCATCATCCTGAGATGTCAGTCACCGGGGGTTGGAGTTGTAAAGCGAAGGATTCCTTCGGTTCGTAACATCAAACCACTGGAAAAGAAAGACGTCGTGCGCATCGTCGAGCTACGAAGAAATAGAGAGGGGAATGATAAATCCCTGACAGTGAAAATCAGACGTACGAATCTTTTCATTCCACATTTCTTTACCCCACCCCATCCCTCTTAACATGAGATAGTTCACTGCACTTTGTCGCACTGCATTTCCCCTCTATCCACTTGAATTATTCGCTGCTGAAAATATCTCATCGTATTTTCACCAGTGAGATTATGTCCAGGAGTAGATGCTCCTCGTGATCTCGACGACATATTTTTTTCTATTAAAATAACTTTACTCGTATTTTATTAGCTGTCGTTTGAAAGGCACAGCAAAAGTCAGATTTATATTCTGACTTATGAGATGAGGTTGAGATTTTCGGATGACTTGAGCATATTCTAGTCCCTTTTACGGCTCGGAACAGACCCAAATATATATTTAAACATTTTAAATAATTGATTTTGTAGAATCAAGTGATGGAATGAAAAAAAAAGTGAATTTACATTTTATATGCAATTATGATACAGTTGAATATTCGTTGCTCATGAATAATTAATTATACCAGTTGGAGATATCGGCGATTAATTTTTTTTCCACCCAAAATTCACTAATTTATTGGAACGCAATAAATTGAATTATTTATTTTCTCTCTGGAAAATGTTGAGGGAATATTTTGAAATGGTATTAACTATCTCAGGTCATCCCTTAAGATAGACTTTAGACCCTTTTAACTCGAGCTCTTCGGTCTTTAAATTGACACTTTTCAAAATATTATTCTGAGACCATGAAAATCTTAAAATAATATTTTTCCTCGCCAGTGAAAATCGTGAAAAATAGATTTCTAATTTTTCATTCTCTCACTCGCCAATTCTGCGAACTCGGGCAAGGCAAACTTCATGAAGGAGGTGGGAGGGAGAGGATGGAAGACTATGGATTATCGACAAGCTACAGTTACATTTTATGACGGCGCTGTATTTTTTTTTCCACTCCATCCACCTACAAAACCTTCCCTAAACCCCTTTAATACTCAGACTTGTTCCATTAAATACCATTCAGCTTCTTCTATCCCCCAGTTTTTAGCGATTCGATTTACCAAAAGCTGGGGATGGAGAACGTCGAGTAGACAAATAGTCACTAATATGTTGATTATGGAGATAAAAATCGCAAATGGAAAAATGGAAAATTGAGAATGATGAGACGTAACGTAAATTCGCGAATATATTCTCCAACAGATTTTGCAATTACATAATTTATTGGGGAAAATTCAGGGAACACTTTTCAACAAATTTTTACCCCATTGCACACTTTTTTTTCAAATTTTTGAGATGAAGAGATGAAGTTACTTCATGCTCTCGGTGAAAGCTCTCAAAGGATTCCGTCCCTTCGACTTCACCACTGTGCAAAACTTTTCACCCCGAGTTCAACAATTCCAAGGCAAACAGTCAGCAGTGTTCAATAGTTTTCCCACATGTCGGAAATAAACGCCGAGTCAAATTAACCCCGAGAAACTAACGCGATTAAAGTAGTTCCCAGTGGTTTTTCACACATACGCCTGGAGATTTTGCCAAGATGAAAGTGGAATTATACTGCAAGGGTTCTACCGTTGAATCTCATCACCAAGTTCCCCATGAATCCGAGGAAGCTTACGCACCAGTCTGGGAGTAATCCCAACGGATTGCCTTATTACAGAGGACGAAGGATACTCCACCTCCACGATACACCGTAACAATAGATTTTCGAGTGAAGTACATCACCCAGAAGATAATTTCTACTTTGTGTCTGACATTAACCCCTTCGCCCACGCCCTCTCACGAAAACGTGAACGATAGTTCATTGATTATGTCAAGTCACGATTGATAACAAATGTAGTTTGTTAGGGGGACTAGTCACTCATGAAATGAGTCTGTCAATCTGGCATTGACACGAGGAAGAACATCTCGGTTGAAAAATTTCATAGTTCATTAAATTAATGAAACAGAACCCAGTGAATTAATTAACAAAAAAAATTCTTTCTACGTTTGAAAAATCCAGTCTTTAACCTTCAGCTGAAAAAAAAAAATCAGAACTTCATTTCTGAGTCTGTAAATAAATCTCTGCAATTAATCACGAAAATTGAAATTAATTTCAAACCAAAGTATTAAGACATATCTCTCCCCCTCAAAAATCACCGCATCTCCCCAAAAATCCTAAACTCAATCTCTCCCATAATTTCTCAACAATCCCCACAACTAATTATCCACAGTGACCCTACGAGATTATGAAATGACCAACACACTCGTTCACCCCTCAAATGTGACACATTAAAACTCATTAAGTCGTTTGACCCCGAGATACAGCAACACCCGATGATAAATATTTTACGAGTGTCAAAGCTTCATTCAAATAGACACAAATGTTGCAGGACCAAGCAGTCACGTACGTCATCGCGATGCCACTGTAGGTACTCACTCCATCCACTCCCTCCCCTCCCCGCCCCCACCCCTCAACCCCTCCTACCACCAATCCCACCCCATCGTCCTTTCATTCACGTATATATGCGGTACAGTGAGTTTCCGCTCTGGGAAAACGTTTTCCATCTACCTATCTAGAATTCCCTTTTACCACTCCAACAGTTCCAACTCAGGAAATTTGTTTGATGGACATAATACCATTTCATGTTCTCCACCATTACCAACTACCAACATACCCAGCGTATCAATTATTTTATAACTCCTCAGCAATTCCGATTCAACGCCACGACTAGTGCAAAATTATCGAGACTCGGACTGCGATAAAATGGGGGGGGGGGGTGGGTGGGGGTGAGAGGGAGGGGGGATTGAAGAGAATTGTGATAACTAAAATTAGGTTGATGATTCGCTGAAGTTTCCCGATCAGATGTCCATACTCACCACTTTTAATGCATTCACGGTGGGGTGATACGGTTTACTATGATTTTATGATCTAAAATTTTCAGGTTTACAGTTGAGTATCGATAGTGAACCCTAAAAATAAACAATTTAATTTCGAATAAAATTTACGTTCGATAGGAAATTGATAGAATTGTAGGGGGAATGGAATTGTTTGAAAATTAATTAACGTAAATGTTGGCTTATAGTTCTCCGCAGTATTTCGATTTTTCAGTCGGTTATTTATCACTCAACCCGCATCTTATCACTCTCCGGAATAACCACAGTTGCCGGTGAAAGAGGCCGTAGCATCAGTCTCCTCACCCACTATCTCTTTTCCCCGTGTCCTCTTGTGGGATCGATCAATCTTCCGCTAACGAGGCTCATGGGAGCGCCGTGATCCTTGGAATTAATCGTCTTCCCGATGCGTCTGACTCATACTCGGCCTCTACCACTGGCCACATCACTCGCTCCAACTTCCACGTACACTTTTTTTTTCCCCTTCAGCCCCCGCATTCTATCAGAAAATTTTCGCAAGATAAGGAGACACTGTCTGCTGAGTCTTCAATAGATATCATCCGAAACAAATCGCAAGAGCGTATCTGATACAAAAAAAAATCCTGAGTCAAGTTGAGGAATTCGATTCGACAAAGATACCATTGAATAAATGAACAAACTTCAACTTCATTTAATGATCTCATCTAGTGTTTGAACGAGATGCCAGTGGAGAAAGGATCAAGAATTTGATGACTTGATTCAAGTGGATAATGTAAGTTCATTCAAAATGTAGGTTCGTATTTTGTCGATGAAATTTCTCAATCGATTTCGCGATTACTCAATTCGACTAAATTCTCCAATTCGATTTAAATTCCAACTTGGATTAAGTCTCTATCGAGCCTGCACCATCTGGATAAAAACTTGGAACATCAACTTATTTCTGTCAACGGAGGCCCTAGCTCCGGGCTAATCCATTACCCTTCACCCTACTATAGTTAAATACTTTGCAAAAATCCTAAAATCAAATTGAGAGTGACCGGAGCCATTACCCCCCTGAAAACACCCGAAATAAAAATGAAAATAAAATTGGTGACTCTTCCTACTCTACTCCTAATCACACCATTTACTTCAGAATAAGCCAAGTTCTTTGCGGAAGAAAAAAAAAATATAAAAACCTGCAAAACACACGGTTTCTCGACTTTCAGTGGATAAAACAGAATAAAAAGAAGGAGAAAAAAAAACTAAAGAAAGAGTTTTAAGACTCGCGTTGTCTTTCACTGGACATTTTTTACTCCACAACGAGGCAACACTTCGCAAGATACGGAAGGCTCTCCGATTGCAATTAGGAGGCGCACAACGACGCTCAATTTACTTCCCACCCCTCGTCTCTCGTATCTTTCTTACTGCCAACTTTTCCTACAGCCCCCCCTCCCTCCCCCACCACCACCTTTTTCCCTTCATTTTTCTCGTATTTTTTCTCATCCCCCTGTCTCGCCGGTTTTTCTTGTTTTTTGACGGATGAAGAGTTCGAGCTTCCTCGAACGTGTTTCATTGTGCGTATTTTTTACAACGTCTGCGGGACGAAGGGAAGGGAGGAGGATGTGGGGTGACTGACGTCACACACTGAAAGCGATCACCGCTCAACTCCCCCACCTCCCCTGAAGACCCCATTATCGTCACTCGGTCAAGGACGTTCTTTTCCATCTGTATAACGATGAGTGTATATCGCGCGACTGTAAATCTCGCAGCGTCGATATTCTACATTTTTCTCGGCGCTTTTTTTTTTCCAGGAGTGTCGTTTCAACTGGAATAGGTGGAATGCCGCTGGCGGAAGGGCATAAATTGAGGGGAATTTGTGAATATTTCGCTGGGGGGTGGGAAAATATGTCAGCAGATTAACGAGAAATATATATTTTTGGATTGAGAACACCGAGAAAGCGATGTCATATGTATACATGTATATGTATATGTAATGTCTATGTAGGTATACATTGTATGTATATGTAGGTATATGGGGAGAAAAAATTTTGAGTTTATGTTTACGCGCATTTTTACGATTAAATTTTATTGTTCGGAATTTATCGTGAGGCCCGTAAATGCAAAAATTGGGATTCCAAAAATTTTAAAATTCATTAAATAATGTTTTTCGCATATTGATTAATGTTCACACTCGAGCAGGTAAATGAAAGCCCTCGTCGATAAAATTATAAAATTCTCCAACCGTGTGATATATAAATTCCAGAAGTAAATTTACGCTGTCGATTGATTTGGCTAACAGGTCTCGATGCAACCAGCCCCGAGTGTAAATTTTCCCCCGAATGTTGTAGGAATAAAAAATACAATGGTACGAAGATTGAGATAAAATCAATGGGGCGAAATAGCTCGGAATAATTCATGCCGTCATTCCAGCACTTATTAACTCAGATAATATTCGATTTTGCGATATAAACGTGAGGCGAGGGGGATGAAAATCGTTAATTTATGTGTATCAATTTATAGTCCCTCCGAGCCAGACACGTTTTCGCTGAGTGCAAGTAGGCCATGCTTTTCGATGATCGTTACACAGTAACTGAAGTGCAAGAGAGAAAGAGGGAGGTAAAGAGAGACGGAGAGAGCATATGAAAAAAAAAAAAAACCTATGAGGGCTTCATTTTCCACTTGTACGGGTCACGGTAAAATGGTTATAATTTGATGAAGGTGCGAGGTGGGACTTTAAATAAACCCCGTGACGATCGAACCACAAACTCCGTATATTCAATCCCATAAAAATCATCTTCCATCAAAAGTTTTTCATTCGTCTCGCCTCTCGTTACAATGACTATTTATTTGTGAATGGGTGTTCCTTACAAGTCATGTCTCACCACTTCAATTGAGTAACACCCGGACAAGTGATGTATTTTGATAATTGAAAAATGGAATTTACTGTTTCCAGTCGGTGATAAATTAATTATATTCAACATCCCATTTTCATATTCGCATTAATAATTTTTAATAGTTCTTGATTTCAATGGATATGGCACCTTGAAATAGATTATGTTCAATTTGATTTCGCTCGATAACCATTAACAATTCACATTTTAAAAATAAATCCACTTTTCCACTCGTAACACGTTTGGAATTCGGACTGATATTGTTACTCCATTTTCATCAGTACTAGCATAGCCTAAGCCATTATCACGAGCAATTGAAATAAATCCATTGGACGAATTCAAATAAACTGTATTTATTTCACATAAACCATATCTGTGAATCCACAAAATTTCACAAATAACGAGATTACCTCGTTATTCGGGAGCGACGGTTCCATGACGCATTAATGTAAACTGGTTCATCGGCTCACCGATAAAATTTCCAGTTGAGAGAACCCCATAAAAAAATTCAATACACCTCCGTACATTTTTTTCAACCGCAGTTGAAAATAATTATTTACCCCAACCGAAATAAAATTTATTTTCACGTGGAAAAATTTAATACATCAGATTCCCCAAACTCGCAGTCTTTTGCATAAAAATCCTCTCTCCCTCCCCCATCCCCCATCCACCATTGCCACCCCAAAATGACTAAAAAGCCAACGCTCCTCTCCTGATTCTGAATACGAGAACAGAAATAAAAACCAAAAGAGGAAAAATGAATGGAGGGGAAAAAAAAAATTAGCTCAATACATTCACTGCACGTCTCGGTTTACAGCGACGAGAGCCAGGTTCCAAGGCATAAAAATAAAATGAAGTTGGCAGAGAGGAGTGTGTAGATGTGGGATTCATTTTATCATGAAGAGAGAGAGAAAAAAAAAATATGCGTACACAGAGACGTTGAGTACAAAATGACTGGTGTGTACAGGGAGAGTAAAGGAAGACGGGAGCGTCGGCATAGATGTCCGAGTGGTATTTCCATCCCCTCCATTGGGGTTATTTCTCATCCCTCTTTGACTGGCTCATTCCGTCTCTGCGGTATCCCACCCAATGCCAGGGGGATGCTCTTCTGAGGGGGAAGAGAATCACCATCGTACCAACCTGTCGCGCAACGACCGTTTCATTTCCCGTCTAGTTTTATTTATTTATTTTTTTTTCATCCGCATTTTGATATCTTTTTTTTTGTTCCACGATTTCTTTTTGTTGTTCTGTGGGGAGGGTATTTATTGTTTTCTGACGGGTGGAAGGGAGTAAATCGGAATTTTTGGAGGAGAGAAAATAGTGGAGTCTGACATTTTGGGATTGTGGAAGGATTATGCAGCTTTGATGTGACTTTGGAGAGGGGAGAGGGGGGATATCATTCAGAAATGGAGCATCTGAATTGACTGAATGACGTCGTTTGATTTTTTGTAGCCGTATTGACAATTTTTCATTTGAAAAAATATTATTTCATGGATAGTAATCAACTTTGGGCACAAAAAATGTTTTTTGGCGATTTTTTTTCCTCCATTTCTTTTTTTTTATTCTCTAATTGATTTCTGCTGTGACGTAACTGAAAAAGGGAGTGTGTTTATTGTTCTATTACTCGGTTGTGAAAAATATAGCTAAGCAATATTGCAGTAATTTTTTCTGAAAAAAGCACGACGACCTAAATATGCTGTTCATGTTTTTTTTATTTTTTTAACCAAAGATCCCCTCTAATTTTTGTTGCTCTCACTACTTCTCATCCTCACCCCCAATTGTTATCGTTATATAATAAACAGCATGAAAAATGCATTGACATGCACCATCAATTCCCATTTTTCATACCACTACAAGCTCAAAAACGTAACAAACTGATGTACATCCCCTCCCCCCAGTTGTTTTGATGTTCCACCATTCGCTTGACAAACAGATTCACGTGTATACTCTCGAAATATGGGCATTCAGAAAATTTATTGGATTTGAAATAATGGAAAAATGTGGTACGAAGTGAGCGATTCTCGACTTTCAATTTTCCAAACTTACCCTGACAATGAAAAAAAAAAAGAAATAGCTCTGTCGAACTCTGTACATTCAAAGTATAAATGTTTATTTATATTAATTATGTTAAATTTAATTCATCTTAAGCTTAATTCCTCCTCTGAACGGGTTATTGATCTCTCCATCAGACATAATTTTCCGAAGAGCAAATATTTCACGTCTTCACCCCCGAAAATTATCAGAAAATCGATAGATTGACACGATGACAGACAGAAAATTGTTAAGAGGATTGAAAATTGTTGGAAAACTGTCAAACATTTGTTTTGATGTTCACTGCTTGAAGTATTGAGGGTTCACTCAACTGTTGGAAGGTTGAGATGTGATCAGCTGTCTGGGAATTGACTGAGACGTCTCTCGAAAATTTTACCTCATAAATTTTTCAACTCATATTCCTGAACGGTACTGAACTAGGTTTTTCTCGCGTGAAAATCGACGTTTTATCGACACACTTCAATTTACCACATCGCTGCGGAAAAAAATCTTTTTTATAAAGTAAAAAAAAACTATTCAACTAATATTTCACAGAAATATAATGTTCAGCTAAAATTGTCCTTTTTAGTTATCGATAAGGAAAAGTTCAACTTCTTTGTTGGCGTTTTCTCCCCAGACGTTCTTAAATTCTCAAGCATTCCACTGTGAATCAATACGTCTTAATCCGTCTGGGCCACCCGTAAGATAAAATCGATAGTAACAGGAACGCCATCAAGCGAGAATAAGTGTTTGTAGCATTTTCCCTGATTATCTAGACACCTAATAGACCGAGACGGATGAAATTCTAGCCCATCGCCGTTAACCAGCCAATTTTCAATGTAAAACACTAATTGATGCTCCTCTTTACGTCATTAACTCGCCAAATAAAAAACAAAAAATCTTTGAAATGATGAATAAACGCCAATTACCATTGGAAAGTTTATTTACTAGTAACTCGCTCCAGTCGATGTTTCCGGTAGGTTAAATTTCCCCTCCTTTTCATCGACAACATCGAATTCATGGGGTCTATCCACCTCGTCAAAAGAGGTACGCAAAGCGCAAACGAAAAAGTGAAAAAAAAAAACCATATAAAACATATTTTCATTTTTACATTCAGTTCGAGATGGAAAATTCATTGATGGAGATGAAAGCTCGTTGAATTCGAATAAAGCGAGGAAATTGATTTTCGTTTCCATGAGACATTTTCCATATTTCTCGTATTACAGTAAATCGATACGACTTCCGGTGGATATTCTGCTCATTTCTGGAATGAATTTATCTGGCTGAGTGACATTTATGAACAAAATTTCCGAATATTTCTAAACACAAAGAGCTTTTCAATTTGATTTCTAAAATTTCCAAAAAATTCCATTTTTTTATAGCAAATTTATCGAGTACAAAATTATCACCAAATTAGACTTGACAATGATTACTATATTCATGCATCACGTCTACAATTATTCCCCCCATTAATCATCATCAATCCTATCATTAACCTCTTCGCTCTTAATTAGGAGTTCTCCCACTTCTTTCAATTTTCACAGGTTAATGAAAAGTCAAAGAGTAAGACGAACAAAGAAGAGCCCAAGCGACCAAAAGGAGAATCTGAAATAAATGAAGAGTTTCGAGGATAAAAAAAAAACTTTTCTCCTTCTTTCTCACTCTCTCGGAAAGTGGTGAGCGGGGGATATTCTTTTCCCTCAAAGAACTTTTAATATTCTCTTAGAGAGAGAGACGTAATTTCATGCGTGGCCTCAGCGACTTAAACCAGTTGGAAAGTTGAGGTGTACGTTTGAAGATTTTGTGGAATAAAGTCATGAAGAAGTGGTGATGGAAAAAAAATATACCGAGAAATGAAAATGAACGGTCTAAGTAGCTTGGAGATTTAGCCGGATTTTGGATTAAGGGATTTGAAAATTTTTGGGTGAATTATTACTGGATTACATCTGAATTCATCCAATAATAATCGCTTATCTCGTGCTTTCCGGTGGAAAATGTTAAAACAGAATTTTTTAAATCGAATTAATTGATGCTCAGATGTAAAAAATAAATAAATAAAATTTTATTAATCTAAAATTGTCAATGTCCATGAATTCTTCATTAATTTTTCAATTATCAGTAATGAAATTCCTTGAAATTCCACTGTAACTATCGCATAACAAACGTCCCAGTGTAATTAAATCCATAAAAAAGTGATATTAAAAATATGAAGAGACCATAACAGCTAATCTTCCCAACAATACCATGAAATAACGCTCAGAACAATGGAATACAGAGACAGCAAACACGAAAGAGGATTTATAAAGTAGAAAAAAAAACGGTTAAAATGTCGGGATCTCGTGAGAATCGTGGGATGAGGTAAACCAGCGGGGGGTAGATGGCATTGAGGGGTGAGGAAGAGGGATGAAGGAAGGAAGAGTGCAACGGGCCGTATGATAACCTCGAGTGCATAGCGTAGGGCAATCAAGGAGAAAGCGAAAAGACCCTGTTGTAAGGTACGTGCAATCCCTTCCAGAATCTCCCAGAGGCGATTATATACCGAGACAGATTAAATCTCATGCTTAAAGTTAACCCCCGTGACTTGTTACTATTTTCAAAATAACATCCCTTTAATTTTATTGAAATACGCTGGCCCATGGCGTCTTAGGGGATTCAATTTAGGGAAATAAATGTTGGAAGATCGTGAAAATTTTTTGCAAACAGACATTTTATGGTTTATAGGATGAAGAGTATCTGGGTCAGTTAATTTTGTTGCCAATTATTAAGGGGGTGAGACAGCCCAGTAATTTTTATCTCAATGACACCATAAAATTTATCAGATTTTTCTCTTCGTGTCGTCTTATTGGGCGGTTTCAGTATTTTTATACCTTAAAAAAAATATTTAATTCGGTCAATATTCTTCAGCCTGAATTTTTACAAATTTTTTGACAGTTGACAGGAAATTTATACAGCTGTTGGCAGTAATGTCCAAAAATATCTATCATACTATCGGGAGAATCTACTGACCATCCACTCCGAGGGGAATAAATTGCCGAATAAATTAGGGGAATGTGTAGGGAGGTGTGTAGTCGATAAACGGTGGCTTGATATCCACCAACTTTTGGTTAGGATTAGAGCAATCGAGACGCTCGAGAGCGGAGAAATTTGAATTCAACTGTTTGTTGCAATGGTTGGATATTTACTTGGTAGCCACAGAGCCATGGAAAGTAATTAATCGGGCGTTGTTTCCAGTTGCCCACCGCACACGCGGCTGGCCAGCGTTACAACGATGAGTTTTGGACTGAGTCCAAGGAACGAAATTCAATGTATAGATAGAGAAACTATGGAGATGATGGGCGAACCGGTGGAAACTGGAAAAATGGAATTTGGAGGCTCTGGTACTGGAGAAATTTGTGCATTCGGGGAAGAAATTGCCCAAGTTTGCGGGGTAGGGGACTATTTCGATTATCTCGAAATCTGATGACCCCAGAGATTAGGTTCTGATTCCATCGGATTCCCGGGCTGTTAGATAATTTGAAGAGGATGCGTCGGTTTTTATTACCAGAGGGGGTGCCATTTACAGATAAAGTACTTATGATTCCTTATCGACGTGTGGAAGATCCGTTAAAAATCGACAGGATTTTTCTACTGAATTTTTGGAATTTTTTTTCAGTCTCAAATACGACAGACAACTGATTCCCACTTTTCATAATTCAATTCCCTCTGACAACTTTTTCTTTGTCAAATACTCGGCTTTTGAAAGTAGCTTGTGAATTCCCTCGTGATATTTTTTTTTACAATTAACAACAGCTTAACTAACTTTTCCCAACCTTATCTCCCACGATTTTACCCACAACGTAATAAAAATTCTAACCACCGTTGACACCTCGCTATTCACAAATGGCCCTCAACATTTTAAACAAGTGTACGGTACACAAAATGCCTGTGGCAAATGACCCAAGTGGAATTTAACCACTAAACGCATACCCATAGAGATGGCCATAATTGAAATAGTTTAATAAGTTTTCGTGTATTAACCCCAGGGCTATTGCCAGAAAGAGAAAAGGCAAAAGAGAGAGGGAGAGCCGAGGGCTACGGTGAATTCAAACTTGGCAGTTGAATGCGAATGTTGGAACCGCGAAAGTGATGTGAGGTTAGAGGTTTAAAAAATATGACAAGACCCCACACAACGGCAACACACAATTGCAAATATTCCAGATTCAATTTGATAAAGTCAATTGTATCATTTTTTTTTTGCCCCAGCAAATTGAAGAAAAATATTACCCAGAGTTTTCCATTCTGTTTGAGAATTCTTTCAACCGATTGAACGAAAATTTGTTGCTCCTTTTGGATGGATGCTCTCATTCTTCCCTGTTTATTAGATCTATGATTTTCATGGAACTGAACAATGGCTTCCATTGGGGTAGAGTTATTTTTTTAAGGAAATTAATGGGGAAATCGAATCGAGAGAAAAATGAAACAGAGTGCGGATGATTTATCGTTCATTGGAATACGGAGGAAATTTCCGGTTCCGTTGGGCCAGCGAGAGACTTCACTCTATTGTGTGGATTTATTTTTTTGCGAAATTGTGGAGAAATTTTTGGATGAAATGAATTTATTGTGAAGCTTAAATTGATCGGATAAAACCCAAGTTTCCATTGAAAGCTCTTTCTTGAATTAATTATCAACACGAGATAATATTTCCCAAATATCAGAACAAAAACGACGTCTCCCAAAAAAACATTTTCAACATTTGCTATAATTTAAATTGTTCTCAACTTAAAAAAAAAACATTTACTAATATCCATCACTGCCTGAACCATTATTTATTCCTTTTTCTCAGTATTTATCCTTTTTACAAATATTTCAATTTCATTGGTCACCGTCCATCAGTCATAAACCCCCAAGAAACCCCAGGCAAACTAATTTATATCCCTGAAACCCCCTCGGAACTTTCCTCCCTCAATCTCAAACGAATTACCGATGAGTTAACAAGATATGCGGCAGAGGTACTGGAAGGCTCTCATTCACAAACACATTGAGATTACCCAGTCATTATACATCAACCTTTGACTCCATCCAAAATGCTGAGAGTCCCTCTCCCCCCCCCCCTCTCCCCACCCAGGTAAAGCGCCCAGCCAAAGTTAACTGAGTTTGTTTCCCTCCCTTCAGAAATGCTGCTCAAACCTCGAGAAAATCAAATGACAGAAAGTGTGTTGAAACTCCAGTGTATACACTGCAGGGTAACAGTTGAAACTTGGGATCCACTGAGGAGTGTGATACCCTCGTAAAATCCCGGGTTTGAAATAGATTGGATCAGTTTCGAAAGTGGCAAGAGGATACTCCCTGCACCTGAGATACCACTGTTTTGTGTATGCAATATACCCCACAAAATCTTATGCGTGGTGAGTCGTAAATGTGCGATGATTTGCACGAGAGGAATATCAAATGAGCAACCAGATGTCAATCTAATCCACAAATTTTGCTGACGTCACGAGTGAGATATTTCGATATTAATAATTTGGGATTAATCATGAAGAGAGAGAAATTACCATACGGAGAAAAATAAATATTTATAACAACTATTTATTTACTACATCGACTTTTACCTAAAATTTCTTTTCGTGTAACTGAAAGCTCTAGAATTACCGTAGATGGTATCTGGAGAAATAATTTTTCCGTTTCTATTCTACCACATTTTATTGAATATTTCTCCCCATATAAATTTATAACTCTCAATCCAGTACCTCCACATATCTTCGATTAATCGAAAGCATCCCATCGTGAAAGCCCATCGCAATAATCTCAATAAAATCGATGGAAGTGTACATATTGGCCGATGAAGATCTCGAGTACATATCCTTTTCTCTCGTACACCAGTGAGAACACATCATGAATGCATTCATGAGACACCGAGCGTATGTTACCCCTGCACACACCAAAAACCTCCCTCGCACACATTCACACACGATAGATGTGCAGAGGGTGAGGGGGAGGAAGGGGGATGATTTTGGTACACGTTTACCCATATGTCTCCCAAGCAATGTGCATTCCATATACATATTATATTATGTATTTGAAATTCATGTATGCATCGTACGTGCCAGGTCCACTTTCAACGAGTTCCTCGGTACTTTCTTCGTCTCCGTAAGACGATGGAGGGTGGAGGGCTTCCTCCACCCCCTGGGGGGGTGCAAGTGGAGCGAGAGGATGAAAGAGGGGTTGGAAGAAATAAGAGAGAGAATGTAGAAATAGAGGCAATGCACATACAATAACTGGGAAAGACTTATTCGTATAACGACGCCGCTGCCTCAGGCTTTCCCTCCCTTCGTCCGATGGCTCCTCAGGTTGAGTCCACTCCTCCCTCCCTTCAATCCCTTCTATTCTTCACTCGGAGAAAAATAAGGCTCTTTTAGCACTGGACTAACGATACTGACGCAGCTGGCCAGAACTTGTTCCTCCACTTTTCTTCATGATCCACTTCTTCATTTTTTTTTTCTCGTAGTACTTGTTTTATTCTTTCCTCAGAGTTCGACGAGGAACTTCCGGGACAGCGAAATCGCCTCGATTTAACGAAGAATGTTGGAAGTAAATCCCTGAATTGTGCCAAGTAAATTTTTTTTTCCGCTGGTTTTTTACTTTTTATTGTGCTTTTTTCGGAGGCTTTGAGATTTTATGATGGGGAGATGGAGTTAAGGGGGTGGGAGGGGGTGGGGTTTTTAATAGATTAGGTTGGTGTTCTATAGGGAACGCTTGGATATTCACGAAATTGAATGCAAATCATTTTAATTTTAATTATTATTAATTCATAATTGAATTCACGGAGTTCCTTTATTCACAAAAAATTCCGATCTTTTCGTATGAAAATGAAAAAACTCGAGACAGTTCCTGAACTAACAAAAACTCGAAATCATCCCCCAATTTTTCACCCCATCCATTCAATCCATCCCCATAAAATTGATTCTACCCACAACTGGTTTGCGTGAAGCCTCGGATGTTGAGGTGAAACGATGAGAAACTTGAAAAAAGAGAAAATTAAACTGCACTTCCGAATGTAATTGACGTCGATTGCCGGGTGATGAAGGTGAGAGGAGTGAGGCAAGTCGTGGAGTGAATGATAATAGGCGAGACGTACTCAGCCAGTTGTGAGTGACTGGTTTCTCTCTTTCTTCTCTATTGTCTCGAGACAGTGTCGCCGCTGAGGGGGTGAAAGTGGTGCAATTGTCACCGTAGTGGCAAACCTTCCGCGAAGAGGGCGGAAGGGGTAGGTTATGCTGGAGGATAGGTCGTAGATTCAATAATACTCCGGGTATTGCCTCTGCGTTTCCTCTACCGTAACGGTGGCTTTTCATTCAATAATACTCGGCGAGAGGAAGCTTCCACAAATTATTCACATCCTAATTTCTGTCTATTTCTAGAACTATTGGAAAATTCCACGGTGAGAGATATTCAATAAAAAATACCGGAGAAGAAAATAAAATTCGAAGACAATTTGAATTAGAGAGAGAAAAAATTTCGCTTCAACTCCACCGGGAATCGAACCCGGAGATGCAAAATATTACAATACTAGAATGTCTTTTACCCACTCATTAAATGTCCTATCAACACCGTAAATTCTCTAATTAATGATCTCACCAACTGACCTACCATATACCCCAAAAAATCCCTCTCAAATTCCCCAGAATTTCCCTCAAAATGACACCTCCAGTGTCAGTAAAATTTTTTTTAAATCTCCAAAATGAGACAATTCGTCCCGACAACTTCTCCGAAGTAAATGTTCAACAAGAATAATTATTTCCTCACCGTATATATATTCAAATGAAAAGAAATCTCATCACATAAAAATAATCAACCCCAGGGAAATATCGCCTCATCCCTCGTCTAAAGAAAACTTTGAAATTCCCCTAGATGCGATGAAGATAATGGAAGCCCAGTTAATTTCATCTGAACGAGTTAGAATCATGAATTGCAGATGAGATTACTTTTCATCCGATCATTCATCAGTCTTCTCTCCATACCACAAGTTTCATTAATAATTTTGTTGAATCACGTGTTTAAACAAATACAGAAATATTTTACGTGGGTGTTAAACGATGAAGAGCATTCATCCTACTTGAGTTGTCTTTTCGAGACAAGTGGTTCCCCCACCATCGATACTTCCGGGTGATTTTGTTGCCTCTGCAGGATATGAAATGCCTCCAGAGAGAATTTACCACCACCTTCCTCCCCCCCCCCTCCTCACACACCCAATCGTGTTCCACAACGCTCTGTCCTGTTCTCTCCCTCCTCCCGCGCTATTTTCCCTCAACCCTTTTCAGATATTTCTAACCCTCCGGATATTTTGTGGCGTCCGTTGATGGTCCCCCGAGGGCTGAAGAATGGCCACCCGGCGAGAGAGACACTGGAAATAAACCCTCATCTATCCGATATCGAAAATAGACGATGGACGGAGGAATGAGATGGATGGAGAGGGGTGAAGAAGGGAGGAGGAATGGGTGGAATGAGTTGGACAACCCCTTTGGCCGTCTGCTGTGATAAAAATAACTGTGGCCGATGAGAGAGCGAGCGGCCAATGATCTCGGGGACATTTGATCGCACGGGCCAAAGGCACCTCCAAGGGTTATGGATGGGAGAGAACAAAATTGATGACAATGAGTTTGTTAATTCAAATATGAGTGAAATTATTAATTAATTCGTACTTTGAAAACACAGTCGCGCGTGGAAAAATAATATTTGTTTTAAAAATATTTTTCAGAACTGAAAAATATTTTTTTTTTAGTTTAATTAACTTTTTTTCTTGTGCAAATATTGTTAATTCCGGACGTTATATTTGAATGGGAGGTAATAAAAGAGCTTTTAATTATCAGTGCAATTAAATACTTCACTAAATATACCATTGATTATGGCTATGGAATTGTTACTCTTAGAATATTCAAAATTGATGGTGTGTCCTGTGTAAATTTGGAGTTCGCATGCTCGTGGTGAAATTGCAAAGGATAAAGGAGGGGATTCCACCGGGAATTTCCAGCAGAAATTATCCCTTGGTATTTCACGAAACAACGGGTATTATGTTGCGTTATTAACGAGTCTGTTTTTCTCAAAAGAAAAAATAGATACGGGATTAATCCTCCCGTTATGAATAATTTTTTTTTTGTTTTCATTATATACTGCCTATTTTGTTGGTCAAAGTGAAGGAATAAAAATCTACCACTCGGTAGAGGTAAATTGTGGTGTAAGAAACCTCGTTAACCCAGGTTTCAACTCATTTACCTCACGAGAAACCTTCGGAATATTATGTGAAAGAAACAAAGCTCGTGAAGTGAATTTTTTTTTTCGAATGAGAAAACAACAGTTGTGAAAATATAAATAAAAAATAATTTTTCCCTCAATGTAAAGACTAATTATCGAACTACGTAACTGTTTTATAGTAATATGAAGTAGTAAATAAATTATTTGCTCTCTGAATTGGCATTTAATTGGAAAAATATTTATTTTACCCTCTTTTTCAATGAAACTAGGTCATATTGATGTCTCCACCTCCCCCTTCCCCCCTTACCCCCCGAAATTTCTTCCACTTCCAGTGGTGTATTTGTCACTTATGATTGATCGAGCCCCAGGTAATGCATTTCTCCACAAACGCACTGAAACCCACCACTTCTCCCAGACCATATTAACCCCTTATGTCCCCATGAGAAAAATAAAACACCGACCAAACCAGATGAGAATCGAAATGAAACGATTAATCAATGCCCCACCTCATTCCTGAATTACGAAAGAAGAATGCGAATGAAGGGACCACCAAAAAGAAGTCTCTCGCATTGTGTTCCACATTCACATACGGTGAAACAGAAAAAAAAAAAAATAGGCGCACAGAGGTGGAGCGAGATGATTCTTCTTTTTCACCTCGGATGGGTATGACTAATGGTGCCGTAGATTATTTATAACCAAACAAATGGCGACATAAAAAAAATGACGCAGTGAAGGAGGAGGACCCCCGGTTAAGCTCTCATAATCCTCTGCACTCCCCAGCGCTCGGCCGTACCCACCCCCCTGGTTTTAGCTCGCGATACGATAACCAGTCCAGTCGAAAAAAGACGGCGATCGTGTACCGTATCACTGCAATTATGTACAGAGGGAGGTGGGGTGTCATTTTCCTAATCACTCGTAAAATTGGATGAAGTACAGGAAGAAAGTGTCACATTATTTTTTATCACTGGAAGAGAGCGGATGCGTATCAGACGCGTATGCAGTAATGAGACATAAGAAATTGATGAATTTGATAAAACAATTTCATAAAATGAAATATAGGATATATAACATATTTATAATATTTAAAAATTACAGTGAAATTCGGTTGTTGGTAATTTTACGAAATTACCACAGAATTTTTCCTGAAAATTCCGTAATTTTTGTCTGAATCGACTGTGAAAAATGTCAAGTCGATAATCAGTGAGTCAACTGCAAGTTCAGTAATTTCTACGGAATATTTCTCGTCATGTATATGTATATTATATATTACATGGAATATTTTTTTTTTGTGGGAAACATAAATCTGCGGATGAAATAAATTTTTTCTCGGTTCAATTTAATCGTACGAACTGGCCCATTAGTGCGATATCTCTTCAAGAACTTGAAAACTCGTCTTCAATTTCGACTTGCTCACCAGAATTTAGAGCAGTTGTAATCGATCTCTCGAGACCTTCAAAACTGCAGAGGCATCATTCTCAAAGAGTGGAAACGTATTACAACGTGATAGATTGCCAAGATATGAAGGATGAAAATGAAAATTTTTCAGCAACGATTTATCGTGCTGTACTCTTCCGAGCTCTCTATCACCGGCCCACGTGTGCTTTGATGGATATCGAGAAAGCGTCAGTAGTAGAATGGAAAAAAGAAAGGGCGGGAGAGAGAAAAAAATATACTGAGGAACAAAGGAAAGTGACTGGTGAATTCCAGATTCCAGATGTTTTTAAATGCGTGAAGATTATTAGAGAAAAAAATATATAAAAACCATTTAATTTATCGAGGGGGGGACGATGAGACGGTCCAGAGGGCCCCGTCCTCTTGCCCATCATCACCCTTATCACGGTAATCAACCCCGTCTGTTTATAATGGAGCTTCCAGATGACATTACACGGAGCTAAATATTCAGTAGAAATTACGAAACTCCAGAAATTTAAATTAATTTAATAAAAATAATTAACGTGTTAATTTTTCGTGGAATAAATTATCTGAAATTGGCGCTTTCCTTTGCAATTCCCCCAAACGGAAAATTCTTAAGAACTTTCGGGGAACAATAAAACAATTAGTCAAAAGTTCCGGATAATTTGGACTTTTGAATAATTTTAATGATGAGCAACTTATCAATTTTTTTTGCAACTCTCTTTTCATTTAAACTCTCGCTGGACTTTTCGTTAAGGAGAAAGTGGCCACTTCGTCAGCACCTCGCCGCATATTTTTTCCCTGCGGTAATTCCCTCACTTTACGCCACGATTAACCGGCCCTCAAATACAGTGGATTTTTTTTTTTCACCCCATTTTATCATTTTTTAACTCTCTCTTTCCCTCTCTCGTTCTCTCTCTCCATCCACCCGCCGTAGCATCCGCTCTCATTTCGTTTTGACGTCGTTAGAGACGGAGATTCGTAACGCACAAGCCATCTGCAGAGATTGGAAGTGCATTTCCAGGAAGTAAAAGTGAAGTGGAGAAATAGAAGAGGAGAGAAAATGAATAAAATGTGAAATGATAAAATGAAATACGAAATAAGAATTTGATGGAGATGTAATGTTATTTTCTTGGATAGAAATTCAGTGAAATTGAAAATGCAGAGATGATTATGTTGCGTGTAGATGAAGCTGGAGATGGAGTAAAATGTTAGAGCAGTTGATGAAAAATAAATAAAAAATAAAAGTGATGAAAATGTGAATCGAACGTCTACTGGGGCGCCTTTGGCTGCACGGAAACGTCGCACGTAAGCGTTTCAGGTTGAACGTAAGCTCAGCTAATCCTCGTCTATTCTTTGGACAGCGGGTAGAGAGAAAAATGCCAGGGACTATTCACTGGGACAGGAAAAATTTTTAGACGAATCGAATTTCAAAGGATTCGCAGACAAATGTGATTTATTCCTGCGGGTTTGCCAACTGTAAAGGATGGGTTTAAAAGAGACTTGAGGCGGAAAAAAGTTGTAGAGTACCACAGAAAAATGATTAAAAAAAAATAATGTTATTTTTTCTCCCTCTGAGATATTCGTTGTGCAATCATTTTTGCAACTACATACAAAATTGATGGGATAAAAAATGGCGGGGAGGGAATGCCATCAGTTGAGGGAAAAAACTTTCCATTGAGATAAAAAAAAAATATTTGTCGTGCTCTAAAGCTCTAGGAATATTAATAAATTATTCACCGATTTCTAAATCAATTCTAAATTCTTCTGCATAAGAATAATCAGTATAATTGGATCGGGAAAAAAATCATCGTCTGAGGTGGATCAAAAGGAAACGATCATAAAAACTGTGATAAATTTCTGGAGACTTGAATGAAAAATGTTGTAAAATCTACAGATGTGATGACAAGTCGCGGAAAATCTCTCCAATTTCCGAGAAGGCTTGCGCTCATATTTTTTTTACATTTGAGGATAAATAAAAAAAAAAGAGCAGGGATAAAAAATGGAAATAGGAGGTACGTGTGACGGTAAAATAGATATCGATATTTTTCTCGTACATTATCGTTCAAAGTAAAAGGCTCATGTCCGAGTGCCTGCAGGGATAGGTAAATGGGGATTGGGGGTGGGAGGGGGTGAAGTTACCAGGGGCTTCCGTTCGATTTACCCAACGACGAAATTGCTTTTGGGCTTCGGTATTCCAGAGACTGGAATATTCACGATCGCGTAGATATATCAGAATGACACTCCACAGGGTGAATTTGCCTTTTGAAATTTTTTTCCCCATCGGAGTGTCTGATTTTTTTTGAATTTCGAGATTGTCCCAGTAACCAGGGAGTTTTACGACGGGTGTAGGGATAGATATAGTCGAAAAAATATTTCCTCCAATTATTCATTTAATCCAAAGTATTTGTCTCCAATGCCCATCAATCAAGTATTTTCTCATTTTTTCAGTTTTTGGTGGATACCAAAAGCGCGCTAGGCCGAGTAATGGCGTCGACGTGGCGGTGGGAGCAGCGAAAGCACTGCCATATCATTCAACTGGAGCCTTTGTCACTCACAAAGGAAAATAAAAGAAAGACTGTCGGTAAGAAACCCCTCAATCATTCAAAAAAAGAACAGATGAAAAAAAAAAATGATGTAAAAAAGGCCGAATGACGTATCGATGTGCTAAATAACAATTCCTCCAATTTCCTGTGAAAAATTACACGCTAGACCTGGTGTGGGTTAAGGTTAGGGTCTATCCATATTTTTCTACCTTTTATTCTTCAACACAGTCCTCTCCTCTTTCTCCTATAGCGCACACCGTAATCTCGATTCTCCCTTTTGTCATGTTGATATGGTCAAAGGTGAACACGGAAGCAGAAGATCTTTTTGCTATTTCCAGCAGTAACCCACGTCCTTGTCCTTTCATCTCCTTCAGTCACCATCCACCCCTTCCCTTCCACCTCTCCCTCCCAACAGTCTGTACTCTTATTTTCCTTGACTTTTTTCCTATTCTCGTTGGGGAGAAAACCCACTGCTGTAATCGTCCTTCAATCGAAACATGGGAAATCAGTTTTTCCTTTTTACTTTGTTGTTGTCGCGATAAGAATCCACGATGCGGCGAATTATTTATTTGAGATGAATCGATGGAAGTATCGGGGTAGAATCGAACACTGGGAGGAAATTTGAAATTCCCAGATGAAATTCCATAGAAACCAATTGATAAGAAGTAAATTTTTTCAATAGTACTTTGACAAATGTAAGATGATCTGTCCTGAGGTGACCTACGACTTTTCAATTCTATTTTTGCAATAAAATTTGTGGATAATAATTATCATTATCTTTGGGATTGATTATCCTGAAATCCCTGATTTTAGAAAAACGAAAACGACTGGGAAATATGCGAAAGCACGTGCTAAGTCTGAGGGACAGGAGTCGTGCACAACTGTAGCGACGGCCGTGTAAATCGAGTGAACGTACCAGAATTGCTGAGGCCAGAGGACAGAAGACAGAAAAAAATGTAGGTAAAATAAAAATTAATTAGATGAAAAATAAATAAACTATCTCACTATTTCACATAAATTATCAGTGTAGATTTGGTGAATTGACAAGTGGAAACGCTAAATGGGGGGCACAATGGGCCCAGAATCATCCACGGTATACCCCTGAGCGATGCAAGTAGTTGGGGCTGTGGCCCTGCTAGTGAGCATGTGGCTCACTAGAGAATGAAGAAGCAAAACGTCCGGACCCTATCGTTGATCGTCTGCACGTTCACCTACCTCCTCGTTGGCGCTGCAATATTTGACGTCCTCGAGTCCGAGACGGAGAAACGGCGCAAGGAAGCGTTGGATGGTACTAATATTTCTAGACCTATCATCCAGACCGAGTGAAATATTCAATAAAAATTTGTCAAAAATATTTTTAATTCTTTGGAAAATTGAAAAATTGATAAATCATTAAGAGCTCCTCTCATTCCTATTTTCCATATTGCAGCCATTGAACGTATGGTTATACGCAAATACAACATAAGCGAGGACGACTTCAAGATCATGGAAACTGTCGTGCTGAAGACGGAGCCCCACAAGGCTGGCCAACAGTGGAAATTTGCCGGTGCTTTCTACTACGCAACTACGGTCCTCACAACAATTGGTAAATATTGACAACATTAACCATAAAAACATGATAAAAATTAAGATAAAATTTAACCGACTACTCTTATGAATTTTATAATCCCTCTCAACATCATGATTACATCGCATGTACTTTCAACCGAGCTGTTGTTCATCCCCATAACCCATGAGATTAATTCACCATTTTTACTCTCTCTCGATAATAAAATTGAATGGAAAGTGTTTTATATCACGCCTGTACTTTTTCCCTCATTCTCGTCACATTCCCCTATCCCTATTTATTTTCTTTATTTTGTTTTCTTTTTTTTTTATCGAGCTTAACTTTCCATTATCAGGTTACGGGCACTCGACGCCGAACACGATAACCGGCAAGCTGTTCACGATGTTCTACGCGATAGTCGGTATACCCCTGGGTCTCGTCATGTTCCAAAGTATAGGAGAACGATTAAATAAATTCTCATCCGTCGTTATAAGAAAAGTCAAGCAACTGTTAAATTGCAAAGACGTACAGGTAATTAATCATCATTTACCGTAATAAAAATTCATTAAAAAATATTTTTCCACTCGACCAAAAATGAGGGATAAAAAATTATTCAATAAAAATGATTATTATTTTTAATTCACCCAAACACTTGAGTTGAAATAAAATATTTTTTAATCTGACAAATGATTATTCAATTCCATGAATACCAAGATATTGGAGCTAATACGATATCATTATTTTTCAATTTTTCAAGGCCTCGGAGATAAATTTAATATTCGTCGTGACATTTTTATCGAGTCTGACGATAACAGGCGGTGCAGCAGCATTTTCACGCTACGAGGGCTGGTCATACTTTGACTCAGTCTACTACTGCTTTATAACACTAACGACCATTGGTTTTGGTGACATGGTGGCACTCCAGAAGGACAATGCACTCGAGAACAAACCCGAGTACGTTGTCTTTGCACTGATATTCATTCTTTTTGGTTTGGCCATTGTTGCCGCATCGTTGAATCTACTGGTACTTAGATTCGTCACGATGAATACGGAGGATGAGAGGAGAGACGAGGCGGAGGCACTTCAGGTGAGAAACTACCCCTTACGATATTACAATTAATGCTGACCTCTTGGCCCTTTTTTCGGTGGCATATTCACTCGTAAAATCCACGACTGCGCACGAGACATTATTTTGGAAAGGAAAATCCCTCAAAAGAATTCAATTGTGATGTTGATGAGCATAAAATATTTACAATCCCCGGAATTTTGTCATTATAGGCGGCTCAGGGAGCAGTGAGACTCGAGGGTGATGTGATAACTGCAAATGGCTCGATATTATCTGGCCAGATGGGCAATCAGGGTGATACGATATCACTGTATGACGATGCATCAGTATGTAGTTGCAGGTGCAGTGGTTTTTACAGAAAAAGAAGGAGACCACGTTTTACAGTACGTCGTTCACCCGGTAAAATATCACATCTGCTGCCGATGCAGCAGTTTCCGGCCTCTAGTTACAGGGAGGATATACGTCCACCACCCCTCACACCACTTCTACAACTGCCGACTATATATCAACACAGAGCCAGCATCTGACGTCCACCATCGGTCAAAACTCTTCCCATACATGCTCATGAGTTTATTCAGTACCAGGCGCGACGTGCCTCCGTGTAAAATTCGTAGTAACACTTTTACTTTTGTTCATTCGAGTCAACAGTTTAACAATAAAAATCCCAGGGGGAAAAATCCTCTCAAGACCGAGTTTTTTCTGAAGAGTTTGATTTTTCAAATTAGTATGGGATTTTTTTTTAGCGACATTTTTTTTTTTCATCCACAAGAAATGTTATTATGAAAATTTTATTTCGAAAATTCAGCTACAATAAAAGAAAAAAAAAATTTTTCAATCATTCTGCAGAATGAAATATTGATGATAACATTCTACGTCTAAAAAAATCGTACTTCTGAGAAAAAATAGTATTTAAACAATTGTCCTAGTATTAAAAAAAAATAATCTTGACGTGTGATTTTTCTCCCCTGTCCGAACAATCGTAATCTTTAATTTTCCGAAAGCCAAACAAATTGTAATTAATCACGTGAATTAAGGGTACGGTAATGAACAAATGAAACAAGTATAGATAAATCAATTGTGATACGAAAAAAAAAAATAATAATTCTATAAATAATATAAAATGGAGCAAATGCTTTTTGGGGGTTAGAAGAAGGGAAGTAGAAACGGATCTGCTCTAATCAGACATACATTCCGTTCTCACGATTGATATTTATTTTCGGAATAATGTGACTCATTTCCGAGTTTTCACGTCATTTTCCCCAGTTAATATTCAATTTTCCCGATAATTATAATAATTTCATCATTCCAGAGCTCAAACATTAAACAAAATCCGATCCACATATTTTCGAAAAAAAAAATATATAAATCCCCCCCACCACATCACCATCACTGCGAGACTCAATGAACCGATAGATTGGAAATGATAATTCCTTGTACAAAACCGATAAAAAGTAATCGAATGAGATTTGATGATTTGGGGAGAAAGATTATAAATATGATGGCGTGCAAGTGACCATGTGTTCCATAGCGCAAGATTATATTTAAAGAGGCACACAGATTATATATATATATACATATATATATACAAGAATATAAATATTATAAATAAAATGAATAAACTAATGATAAATTACGTTCAAACTTCAGATAGTGGTGAAGAGAGGAGAGAAAAAAAAAATGATGACAATTTTTTCATTGAACAAATTTTGCAATTTGTATATATAAATTAAATATGAATATATAAATACAGGATAGTTATTAGGTGCTACGAAAACGAGTTGAGGCGAACCTCGTGCCTCCATGTAAATATTAAAAATAAAATCATTAAAAAAAAAACTAATAAATTGACGAGTAAATTGAGTAATTTATAATTACTGGGAACTAATGAAGGCGACGAATGAATCTCAAATTTTACACTCTCCCTAATTTTAAGGTGATTATTAAAATACAATGAAGAAATCACACGAGAGCATGAGCGCAATGAAATGCGAATAATAATGAATTTAAAACATTTGCTTCAGTGACAGTTTAAAATCATCTATTGACGAACCAATAACTAGATCATTGTAATTGAAGGGGAAAAAAATGGAGGTTTAGTAGAAATGTTACAATTAATCTATAATCTTCCACTATTTCTAATCTCCGTCGACGAAGAAGAAAAAAAAATCACTTATTTATCGAATCTTTATCTATTGATCAGACAAGTTGGATTTTGGAATTTTGGTAGTTGTGGGGTAGGTTCAGAGGGATTGGCTGTAACGATTAGTGCATCTGAACGTGCTTTTGAAGAAGTTAAAACGGGTTGTAGATTTAATCGCTGGTGAAATTTGATTTTTTGGGGAATAGGTACGCGTGAATAACTATTTAATATAAAGCTAGAAGTTCTCGACTTTAAAAAAAAGTTAAATCGTTATTTATAATGGAGATGAATTTTATTTCGATTGGAAATTATTTTTGAAGAAAATTGTTGTTATAGAAAATTTAATTTTCTAAAAAAAAATATTATTCTTGATATTTTATTTTAAAATGATTCACCATCGAGATGTGAGTAATTAATTAATTATGTTACACTTCAGAACTTCAGAATCGATCTGTTAATTATTATAGCAAGATATTGTTACGCAAAATCTAATTTTTTACATGAAAACAAATTTAACGTTCCACCAGAGGTGTGAATTTATATTTAAAAAATTATTATTAACGGGAACCGCGTTGACGCTACGTTCTACATCTTCAGAATGTAATAATTTCAATTTTCAAAGGATTCACTCTATTTTTATTTATCAATTATTAGGTAACAATACGTAACAATAAATTGAAAGAAATCACGGAATTATTTTCCAATTCCCCTGTTCCCCAGAAAGGCAATTTCCGCGATGATGAATTCAGATGAAAAAAAAAACCATAGCTTATTAATTAATCCACCGTCGGATAAAATACACAGGGGTATACGACGGAGCTTTAGTTAGAAATGGGACGCAATTAGTGATATGGGGGGGAAGGGTGATGTGCTTTTGCTGGTTTTAAACGAGTACAAATGGCCATAAGTAATGAGACACGAGGTGTTTTGAAGAGGAATATACTGTACAACACTGGAAGTGGGATTAATTGAAATTTTGATTGTAAATTGAAAATCGTAATGTACATATTTATAATGAATGAGATGATAAATGAATGAGCGTGAGAGAGATACTTAATGAGATGGTTGAGGGAAATAAGGAGATGAATATTTCGTCATCATTTGTTGTTACTTTCGTTGTATTCAATGGGTAAAATAATTCAGTCGCATTATCATCGTCCTCGGCTTTATATCATCTCCTCATTGCGCTCAATGAGTAATAATTAATTTGGTGATTTTACGAATTATGGATATGGCCTTCGTAATGTCATGTCGCTGACAAAACCAGCCAAACATTAATTAGATATCCTTGCACAGTATATGCACGCATATTTTTATCTCTTATTAATTATTCATCTTCTTCTTCAAACTATTATATCCACCAACTCTTGTTCTTCGAGACTCACATGACGAGGGGTGAAAATAAAAATTTATGAGAGAGACAAAGAGTTGGATAATTGTAAAAAGATTTTTTTTTCTGTACGGGAGAAACAAATCTTGGAAATACAGCGGTTCATTAAGGATATTCAGGCGTCTTTC
This sequence comes from Diachasmimorpha longicaudata, assembly GCF_034640455.1. Taxonomy (NCBI): domain Eukaryota; kingdom Metazoa; phylum Arthropoda; class Insecta; order Hymenoptera; family Braconidae; genus Diachasmimorpha; species Diachasmimorpha longicaudata. Next base: position 4,117,233 of record NC_087240.1, read on the forward strand.
AGTTGTATATATATTTTATTTGTCAATTAAATTGATAAAGAAATATTTGGAATAATCAGAAATTTTGTGCATCATTCAAAGTGCAATTTTCTCAAAATTAGGAAAGTTCAGTTTAAGTAAATTTAATAGGAATGAATAAATTTATTGCAATTGCAAATTATATTATGATGAAATGTTTGGAAATTTAGGGTCAAAAGTGGCTGAAGCGGGAGAAAAGCATTTCAGTGGAGGGGAAAAAAAAAAACTTGAATATCCTTAATATATCGATACGAATTTTCATTCCATCGTCGATTGATGTTTTTTATCATTTTAGCTGGCTAAAACGTGACGTGGAAACTAATAATATCGATGAAAATGAGATAACCTGATGATTCATTAATATTAATTAATAATTGTACGAGTTGCCAACGAATTTTAGACCAAATAAAAATCATTGAATTTTACGAAAGTGTTGAAACATTCCAGTGTCGACGGCAAGTGAAAAGGAGCGGAATAAATGATCGAACAAAGAATAACTAAAATCGAAGAAATCAATTTAAACAAATTGTCTGATTTATTTCACTATCACTGCAGACAGCCCCAGACTAATTGATTTTCCACAAATTAGAACTCATGAAAAAAGCTCCCACGTACTTCTGTAAATTGAATATATTTTTTTCCTCGAAATTTAGATAAATAAAAAAATTAATAAATCCTCAATTGGTGATTGAAAATTATTGAACTTTCGAATTGGTACCACAAATTTGCGGTTGTATGAGGTTGATGGTGATTTATTTGCCCCCTATTCTCCCACTTGTACAATTCTATTCTTTTTTGTTAAAAAGTTGTTTATTTTGTTCATTTGTCTTGGACACAAGTGCGCAGAGCAACCACAAACTTCATAGTTGTTTTTCTCTGTCTCTTCCATCGACTGATATACTGTTGACTTTGTACAATCAAACGCAGTCTCCACTGGTCGAGACCACGATGCAATTGGAAACTGGTTTCAGGACGTAAATTAATTAATGGAATTAATACGAGAATTTCATTGTTTCTCTTGCACTATTTATTGAGGATCCCTTTGAGTGTCTTTCAATAATTGAGACATTTAAACAAGAAACTTGATGAAAGGACCTCTTTGTTCCGAATTTATTGAGAATATTATTCCCTTTATTTCCATTTTTTATAAATAGCACTTGATTTTTATGGAGAAATTTAAATAACATTTACAGACTTTACGGATTTTTTTTTCATAAAATTGTGCAATGTTTCCAAAGAATTCAGTCATCATCCCATGAACCAGTTTCCATGATTATGCCATGACAATTAAATTGCCTGGCATAATTAATCAGTTGCGTGTATCAAAAAACAAAACTTCCCGGAATTTTTAGATCTTATATTAAATAATTAAAAGGACACGGCAGTACTGTAATGAAGACAACATACGATCTAATATTTGTAATGGTTGTGAAAAGAGGCAACAGAGCGATTAACGAATCACGAGGAAAATTAATTGATAATTGACGAAGCAAATGTGAAAAGAGGAATGAGATTAAAATTTTGCTATGATGGCAGCAAGGAGAACGTATAGCTACGAATTTAACAAATTCAGTAAATCTAATCGACCTTGTATTAATTAAAAACAAAACAATTCTGCATCGAAGATCGACCCAGAAGTCGTTGAACCACAAGTGATTCGCATGAAAAAAAAAATTAAACAACTGGGAAAATTGACGTCATCACATTGTAAAAAATTTACTTTCCAATGGACTTCATAGGACAATGTTTTAAATTAAATTTGATGGTCGTTTTTCTCAATTGTTAGCTTTTCTTTCATGCGAATAAAATACTCGTGAATTTATTGAAGGATTAAATAGTGTGAATAAAGACAGCAGAAGTAACTGAACGAATGGGGGATGTAAAACCTAGATTTCAAAGAATAACGGATTTAGGTTGGATTTTAATGAACTAAAGAGTAAAAAAGAAAGTAACGGTCAAATTACGAAAACTTCGTTGTGGCCAAATGTGGGGGAGAATTAATAATTATTAGAAAAGTGAAAGAAAACTCATCGCGTAAGGAGAAATTCAATTTTTGGCTTTTTATTCGTTGTAATTTTTGCGCAATCAGTTTGAATTCCTATAGTGTAAGACGAATTCCATTTGACTTTATCAGGGATTCATTGAATCGAAAAATGAATGATTTACTTCCTAATATAACAATAGGAATTGAGTGAACATCGCTGCATTATTTCAATCAAAATCATCTAAAAATGTAAATCATCGAGTCATTCTTCGATTCAATTGATCCACAAATTTTATTCCATAAAAATCGAGGGGACAAGAAAAATCTAGAAAAAAAAAATTATAAAGACACATCTTCCAACGTATTTAGACGAGAGTGCCTATCGACTAAAAAATAAATAAATTCAGGATTGTAATTACTGCGGAACGATTCGAGTGGAAATGCTAAACGAAATGATGTTCCACATATCTCTTTTTTCAAATAAAGAAAAAAACCAATAAAATATAAAAAAATCTTGAGTAAATGCGGGCTGACATCTTCCCCTGTGCTGGTGGATAAGAACAAATTTAAGAAAATCGCATGCTAATACACCGCATTATCACCGGCGTGAAAACCAACGTGTGAAGGAAAATGTAAAATTAGTAATAACACGAGTGCGAAATTTTGAAAACTATGAGTAGAAGAAACGAGTAAAGTGCAAAAAAAAATCGTGTACTAAACACCTCCAACTGCATTGTAATTTGTAAATTACTATTATGGACTTCCTGATCATATGCTGGTATATAATAATACATGTGTTCTGCCACAATAAAGCAGTTTTTTAAATTAAACAGCGAGATTTATTTAACCAAGTCATTACGCCCCCTAAATTTGAGTGATTATTGAAGTGATCGCACATTTTCCCAGTCGATTAAAAATTTAAATGCTCCCCTGGCGCCATCCTACGGCGGCAGGCGACACCTCGCCCGGTCGATAAACCCATTTCCTACATTATTAAAACGAGAACCGAAAAAAATTGCAACAGCAAAATGAAAATTTAACCACAAAGACCTGGACATCGTGCCCCACGACCTCCCACACCGAGTTCCCAAGTGCAATATTAACTATTCTCCAATATTGATCATAACCTTGCAACATTAACTATGCTCAACAGAAAAATAATGAATTCAGAGAACAGAGGTGCAGCCCTGGCATCCCTTGCCCCCGAGTGAATTATTAACTCGGTGAAGCCTCATTGTCCTGTTCTCCCCAGTTCCATGTCATCATCCGCAGTTGCACCGAAATGCACCCCAGGGAAGAGGGACGAGACATTCCATTCCCCTCTCTCTCTCTCTCTGTCCCTATTCACCCGAAGCTTCTTCGTTCCCCTTCCAAAAATACCCGAGGAATCGATAAAATTGTCGAGCTGTCGAACTCCTGTCACCGGGATAAACAACACACTTCGAATTTTCAATCAACCAATGATGCAATGAGGGTGGAAAAAAAATCCTAACCTCACTTTTCGCTCCCCCAATCGTCCAAAAATTCCCCCCCAATCCATCGTCCCCCCGATTGTTGTAATTAATTAATGAAAAAATAAATGAGTGTCAGTACTTTACCCACGATGGCACCCCTCACCTCCCGCAGCCGACGATCACCGAGTCTCGACGACTCCACCACTACACATTCACACACACTACACACACGTTCACATACACAACACAGTGTCACTTCTGCGTGGCCGGGGACTCCCGGAGGTTCTCGGTTACCACCGAATTTCACCGAGTACATTTTCTTTACTCACAGTTGTGCTTCAGTGTCCAGAGAGTCAAACAAACGTACGCGTCCAAACGGGCGCGGTCTCAGCCAACCCAAAACTGGCGTTAAATATCGATAAAAAATGTCATCCTACGATTGTATGGAGTTGTGCCGTTTGTGTCTCGTTAAGGATCGTGTATCCGTGCCAATATTCGAGGGTGAGGGCGATGTGCGACAGATTTTTCTGAAAATTGCTGCCTGTCTACCGGTCAAGGTAAGCCAAACTACGCCATAACTCGCCATTTCTCACCGGCGGCCATCTTGATACTGTTGTTGTGCCGTTGGGTATTCGTGAGGCTCACGCGGGCACCTAAAACTGAGGGAAATTTTGAAAATATAAATTTGCGAATGGCAAAAAAGATGGAATGAAATTTTTTTAGAATTTCCAGAGAATTTTTTTTTAGCATTTCCGGTCTCATTGGAGACGCCAAATGAACATTTTTTGCCGCGCTTTTATTTCTCATTTGTTTCCACATGCCAGTCGTTCCTGGACATGAATATTTTTTATGGGAAAATTCGTCACGGATTTTTAACCATTTGTCTAGTTTATTTATTCAGAGAAATCTTAATTGTTATGGAGTTTTTTTTTTTTCCGGCTCTTAAAATATTTAAATGGACGCTTTTTTGGTACTGCAGGTACTTCCTGATTTTGTATTATTTAAAATTCTTTTTTAATCAATTTATTAAACACAAAATATTAAATTATTTTTATTTTGTTAAAAAATAAGCTTTTTCGATATTTACAAAGAGCCCGGCGTTTTTCGTTTGCTTACTTTAAAGATATTCGGCAATAAACTTTTTATAGAGTAGTGGTTGTATAATTACTTTTTTCAAACCTCATCTTCTCGTGAAAGAATTTAATTGTTTGGACAGTTCTTTGCACACTTCACATCAGTGGGCGTTGAAATTTCCGGTGAATAGGCTTCAAGATTATCTGTAACCCAAAAAAAAACAATCCCGTCATTTGGCTGCAACACGTGATGATGATAAATATTAAAACATCTGAAATAAGGCTCAAATAATATTATACATACTAAAAATCCATCTAAATATAATGTCAATCGACAAAAACTGATGTTAGAAATTAGAAAATAGTATTTTTTTAATAGTATTATTCAATTACTCTGATGTGATGTTGATATTTTTTTTTGCAACATTAATTGCGTGTTTGAAATCTTTTTTATTGTAACGAAAGGCATGAAAAATAATTTTTTCCCATCAAAAAATGTCTATCTTTGAATTGCTGTTGAGATATTGCAATAATAATAAAATTTGTTTGAGTCAATTATTCACATACTAATGATCTGTGCAAATTCTTTCCGATCGATTCCATCCCTCAACTTTCTAGTCGCCGAAAAACTTTTGGACATTTGTGACAAAAGTTTAATGAAAGTTTTTGTTTCAAATTTCGAAAAAGCGAATACGAATGAAAATAAAGAATCAAGTACTGAATTAAATAAGAAAAAATTGTACCATTTCTTGGAATTATTGATGAATAATACAACCACTCTTCCATTGTCCTGACAGTTATTAATCTTAGCAGATAAACTCATTAGATGTTGCTAAACTTTCCTCTATTTTTCATCTCTCTAGACCTTTCACCACCCAAGATTTAATAGATAAAAGGTTTCATTCCTTTTATTGTAAAGATATTTATAATATTTGATCATCCTCTTCCCTCCCCCTAGGATATTTTTGATAACAACCAACAAATAGACAACAATGACCCATTGTTTCGATATTACAGGTAGGAAGGGATGACAAGTTGCCGAAGAAGATATGCGACGACTGTGTGTACAAAGTAGAATTACTTTACGACTTTTGGAATACAACAGCTAATGCTGAAAAACAGTTACTACAATGGTTAGGGGAAGATGGAGAGGACAAACAGGGTTACGTTTCAAGTGTAATGAATTCAGTGAGTAAACATTATCAATCAAATTAGGATAATTAGATCGAATGGATGAATAAAAATTGTGGAATTAATGGAATACCCACAGGAACTGATGAAGCAAGAGACTGTAGAGAACAGACTGGATAGCTCAGTGATGCAGACCGAGGAGCATCAAAATAACATGAACATGAATATGATGGACCAAATGGGACTGACAATGCCAATGATCATGTCCACAGACCAGCAACAAATCACCTCAGTACCTATGGCATCAAGTGGAAATAATATTCAAGTTGTTGCTGGTACAAGTTCACAATCATCTAGGGGAAGAAAGAGTGGAAATAATGAGGATGATGAGGAGGAGAGCGAGGACGAGGAGAATTCGGAAGACGAGTGTGATAATGATGGAGGTAAATTGACTCAAATTTTTTTTTTTCCATTGGAAAAATGAATTCCGGAACCATAACGTAGTTCTCATTAATTCATGATTATTGATGAATAGCATCATTGGACAATTGAATATTCATTTAATTGAGATACTCAAATGGTTAAAAACGATTCTAGGAATCAATGTTAAAGAAGAAACACCAGAGTCTGGTAGAAATGTCGAGCCATCGTTCGTCAACGTATCGATACCCTGCGAAGAGGCTGGTCCGTCTGGTGTTCAGCAACAGAAAATCACTGATATGCCTGAAATGGTCATGGCCCCATCAGAAGGCGATCCCAAGTCTGGGTGAGTTTCACACTTGATTTTATAAAAATTAAAATTCAGGGCCAAAGATGCTGTTGTGGTGATCACAAACAATTTAACATTACACCGTTTCCTTTCTCAACTCGATTGAATTTATAAACCTGGACTCATGGAATTGTCATGAATATTTCCTAGGACATTGAGAAAATTTTAAGAAATGTCATTAGAAATTCGTGATTTATGGCTAAAGTAAGTTGAGGAAATTTTCTCTTTCTATCGCTCAAAAATTGTGCTTTCATAGACCTCGCAAGTAACTAAAAAAATCCCCTGCTTTACAATTACGAGCCAATGGTCCAGGAAATTTCATATTTTTCATAACAAGGAATCTTTCACGCGGTTTTGTTTATCCCACCTCCCTCACCCATTTTGCTCACCTCTCCCCCTTTATATCTGCCCTCAATTTGAAGATTTCCACTTCTGTCGACGTGGAATACGGAAAGGTAAGTGTTCACACACCCCACAAACATCTTTGGCCCCCAGTTCTCCAGCAATTTGCCTGTCATTCAATGCCTCCACAACTTGCCAACCACTACGAATGGAAAAAAAGAACTCAACTCTCCCTCGTATTTCTAAAATATGCAAATTGCTGGGTAGACCATAAATATTATATGTGTATCAAGAACAGTGGCATGTGCCTGAAAACGTTCAAATCAACAATCATCCTTCTCATTGTTTCGAAACGAAACTAAAATCTATGATAAATGACAAAGTTCGACGACAAATTTACGAGCCTTTTACATACAATCATTGTTCTGCAAACAATCAGTCAGAAGGTGTATTCATTCAATATAACAGTCATTTGGACGTTTGTTGGTTTATATTTAATGTCTGGTGAGCAGAAAAATTTTCATATCACAAAATGTGAGATAAAAATTTCTCACAATTCCGAATTTTTTCATTGCCAAATATGTGAATCAAATTTTTCTGTTCACTGAAATGTTTCATGTGTCGATATAATATTCCCACGCTTACGTGAAGGCACTAATGCCGCACCCGGCCAGAGTTGGTCGGACAATACCACTGACGATCGATAGGTCGTGAAGAATTTCGTTCAGAAACCAATGTTTTTTTTTTTAAACACCCGTACGGTTCATTCGGTTGGCCAAGGAATCACTGACCTCCATCCACTGACATAATAAATTGCCTCAAAATATAACTGACTATTCAATGATAATAGTCAAGGACACAACCCTTTGTCAAGACAATAATAACTTGAGATTAGCGTTAAGAAATCGTGATCATTGACGATGAATCGAGAAGAAAATGATCACGGTGGAGTCGAGTGTTACAAAAGGACTTTAGGATCATCAGAATACGAAAATATCACGATATTCAATAGTAATCCACCAGGAACACGAAGAGGATGCCGATTATCTTTGATAGAAAAACAAAGGCGAGTATTTTATTTTCTTAAAAAACAATATTAAACATTTCAATTAAGAATATTTTCCAATTTTGATTGTCTATTCCCATCAGTGCGCCTGCGCATTATTTGATTTTTTTTTACTGTGGGTTTTTTTGATTTACGTTTTTTGCGAATTATTCTTGAAATTGAATTTACGATACGCCCATGTCCTTCGAGTGCCAAGTGAGACGGGGCTCGTAAAGGGTACGTTCTTTGTATTTTATTTTGGCAAACCGGTTTTCAAGCGCAGCGCACGAACCTTGACTCAATCGTTTGCGGTCTATTTAGGCTCACGTGCTGCTGCTGCTGCTGCCTCGCTGTTTATGCCTCGGCAAATCCTTCTCCTTCGTGGAGAGAAGGAGAATTTTACTCTGCGAACGCTGAGGAACATTTTCCCAACGTTAATCGCCGCATTTTGCGCTTTTGTCTCCACGTTTTTACGATAATTACTCGGCATGCTCTTTTACGCGCCAGTAATTTGACGGAATTCGAAGAATTGCTGTTTGCAATTTTTTTGGTTTCCATTTCCGACGGTGAATATTGCTGACTGAATTGTTCCAAGCGTTTGGAAATTTTTATCGCGGATTTTTACACTGAAATTTCGACGATTTTCATCGGCAATTAATTGAAGAATTACAGAAAATTTGTAATTTTCCTACCATAAATGCCCTTCAATATTACGCCTGAAAATGGCTCAACTATCCATGAATTTTCCATTTTTTTCTAATAGTGCAGCTTTAAAATTGGTATTAATTAAGAAAGTGAATGGAGAAGGAGGTTCTCGAAGACCCAACTGCACCAGACACCCAGGAGACTTCGGTTTAATTAAAAAAGGTGAGAAACTGATTATTAAATTCAAAACTCTTACTTCAACCCATGAATAATCAACTATTGATATTTTTTATTGAATCCGCGTGATATTAACAGACGACGGTCATGAGCAATGCATAGCACCTAGCACGACCACAAGACATCACAAAAAGACCTATAACAAAGAAAAAAACACCGCCTGTCACTGAATCGTCAAGCTGGTGTATCCAAGTGAATGATCTCCCCAGAAACTCACAAAACTCGGTTCTCGTACACTGTTGAAAAATTTTGTCTAAAATTTCAAAATTCTGCTCCAACTATCCCGAGAAAATTAATAAAGATCAGAAAATTTAAGTTAAAACCTATTGTCGAGCCTTCAAATCAAAGGAAAATCATTAGTAAAAAATTAAACACTCATTGAAGGCAGGAAAAAGGTTCTAATCTCCACGAATATGTCACTAATTGTCAAGAATGTTCTGTGAAATTTCGAATTTCTTGATGTGTTTCCAACTGAAGTCTCTCAAAACTTAACTCCTGAAGTTGATATCAACAAAAAGAAAAAATTCCCCACAAGTCAATATTTTTCAATCAGTGTACCCCGCAGACAAGCCAGTGTCCACAGGTATTTTATCGAATTACAGGGAAGGCGAGTCATTCGGTGGATTATCAGGCATGCTACGTCAGATCCTCTCCCCATCCCCCGAAACTGGTGACGGTTCATTCGCTGGTTATTGCAGCTTGATCCAGCCAGGAATATACAACAGTTACCCCAGCATGCTGTCCCCAACGATCCAACACATCGTCCCTACATCCTCCTCATACCATCCACACTCAGCCTCCCTTATCTCCCTCGAGCAGCCGACCCTAGATCACCTGGAGATACACGTTGAGACACATCAGTGTCCAAACTGTGGCCTGGATTTTCGTAGTGTTCCAAAGCTCAATTATCACATAAGAATGTGCCACCAGGTTATTCCCAAACAAGAGCCCAATCAGATGAAATACACGTGCACATACTGTGGACGTGTATTTCCCTGTCTCAGTCACCTTCGAATGCACGAGGTTACCCACACAAATCCCCAACAGATACAGCAGAACAACGTTCTTGTGAACAATGTCCAGATGATGCAGAATGATCAGAATGATCAGCCATTTCGTTGTGACAAGTGTCAAGCGACATTTAGATACAGAACATTACTCGATCGTCACAAGAAGATGCACACTAATAGTCAGGACAAGCCTTACGTGTGTCCACGTTGTCCAATGAGATTTGAAACAAGAACTCTTTACAATCATCACGCCAAAACCCATAAACCGGTGAATGCCACCGTTGGGTCAATTAACTCAGTTCAACCATCAATTGCTGGTACACAGATGGACAAACCTCTTGATCCACCTGTTTCCTATCCCTGTGACTCCTGCACCAAGCAATTCCTCACTATTGAGTCTCTTACCAGTCACAAGGCTGTTCACAGGTCTAGGCCATTGGTTTGTGATGTTTGTGGAAAAGGTTTCACACATCGTAAGTACTACGTTGTACATCAGCGAATTCATACTGGGGAGAGGCCCTATCTGTGTGCAATGTGTGGTAAATCATTCACACAAGCGTCAACACTCACTGTACATCGACGCTATCACACGGGGGAACGACCTTATACCTGCACACTGTGCGGAAAGGGATTTGTTACACGTACTATTATGCTCAATCATATGAAGAAACATTGAGGGGGTTGAGGAGAGGTTCAATGTGATGATGGAACTAGCGAAAAATTTCGGATTTCATTTTCAAACTACTCGAATTCGATGATTTGTTTTTTTCTTAAATTATCAGAAATTTTCGGATGGAAATTTTGGGGGATATTTTACTACGTAAATTCGTGGGCACTTTGAGAAACCGGAATATTATTGGCCGAGTGATAATATGGTCTAATTAATTAATTGACAAGGAAGCGACGTGGGGAAATAATCAGCAAAGAAATAAAAAATGGAAGGAATTTTTCGCAGAGTAAAATCTTTAGTTTCAGATTCACGATTTCGATGATTTGTTTTTTTGGTGGAGTCAATGTCACGTGATCGCTGTGATAATTGTTAAATATAGATTGGAGGTGGATATCTGGCGAAAGTGGTGAGGTCTGTAGTAAATTACTGAGTTTTTTAATAACTTTTGAGAAAATATGCCTTCATAAATTCATTATTATCTCAATGTTCAATAAGAACGATTGCTTTAATTTTACTTGGGACATTCGCTACATTTATTTTAATCCAATTTGATGTCAAAAATCCTCGGACAAACGATTTTCACTACTCAGTTTCAATTATCATATTAATGGTTAATGAATAAAATTAAACTCTGATTACTTTTCAAATCAACAAGAACACGAATTCATTTTTCATTATGCTATTAATGTTTATTAAAACAGAGAATAAAATTGGTTGTTAATTTCTTCTGCCATCATGATAATGTCTTCAATTTTTATTACTTGAATTATTGTCCTCGTTAAAGCATACGGTGTCACAATTATATCAACAGGTTAGTGAAAATATTGCCCGTCAACAGCATCCACTATTCGCTGAATTAAAGTATCAGTTAATAAAAAAATGGTAAAGTTTCGAATACGATAAATCATCGATGCACTATTGCAGTAATTGAAATTCCGAGTTAGTCATTAATAATGTAATGAAAAATATGTTCTCGTTATTCATTAATCAACAAATATGTAATTTTTGTGAAAATATCGATCTGTGCTGGATGTTAACAAAGATTGTTGGAAGAATCTCAATGAATATATAATTAGAAATACTAGGAGCTCAATAATCGAGTTGCCAAAATTGGCAGTAGCCGCAATAAAATAACTTATTCATAATAATGTGATAATTTTACTGCAATTTTATGAAACTCGGTGTATAACGTATTCAATTATAATTAATGTTGATATTTGATGTAAATTTATCGTGAACGTAACTTATCGGCTCGTTCTCAATTCTCTCTTGCTCATTAAATAATTGACAGAAGAAAAAGCTCAATAAAGTAACGAAAAAAAAAAGTTGGAAAAAAACTCATTCATTTTCATTTCTTCAGGCATTTTGCTTTTCAGTTGTGTTCTGCCAATGCTGACGAAGGTAAGAGACCACAATTTTCAGGATCCCCTGGACTATTTATCACAACAAAATGACGTCGATTGATTGTACAAATTGGGGAGAGAACGTCGAGTTCTCGAATTTTCAGGAAAATTTTTAATTTCAGCCAATTTTTTTTTTCTCGTTATTTCTGGACTATAAGACGATAACTCCTTCTGTTTGAACTTAATTTCAGGGCAAATTGAGGGGAACTGAATACAGGACAGATATAATTATTAAATTGCCCCTCCCCCTATCGATCATGATTCGCGTCACAGGACAGATGTTACCGTTCCCCTGAGTATTATTTTATTCTTTTTATCCACCTATTTTACCTGTGAAAGAGAGTGCGCGCCTGCGTGTGTTGTATTTTCAACCTCCTTGTGGAATCGATTTTCCCCTCGTGGCTTTACGTAGTCACAACTGTACAAAACTAGACGAACTTGGATAGCACGAGAAAACGGTCAATGACTTCAGCCAACTTTCCCCATAATCCACACGTATTGAAATAATTATTCGTAGAATTATTAAAAAATCCTGCCTCGAGTTACCACAATAGTCAGCTCGAAAAAACCGATGTCCATTGAAAGAAAAAAAAAAATGAGAGAAATCGTTCAAATAAAGAGGAGTTAGAATTAAAACAAATTAATCAATGGGAAAAAATTCAGACAAATTGTATTGATCCCCTATTGTCTCTTATTTCCAGATATTATGTATCAAAACTTGCGATGCTATCGCAGGATGACTGCAACGTCGGTGAAATGAAGGTATTAGTGGATGGAGATACTGAACTAGTACTGAGTGAAACACTCCAAGTGAAAAATGACGAAAGCCTAGAGGATATATTACCGAGTCAAATAGTCCAATGTGCCCTGTGTGGAGACGGTTTCATGAATGAAAATGAATTGGCATTGCACATAAAAACTCACGAGTCCCTTCAATCCCAGACAGACGACAATCAGGAGCTGATTGACAACGACATCGAGGATGAAAAAATAGTCTACGTGTGTGAGCACTGCGGCAGGAGTTTTACGACAACAGGAATGCTGCGTAAACACCAGCAACAGATGCATTCACAGACATCTGAGAAAATTCATACGTGCGAAATGTGTGGATATAGCTCTGTCCACAAGCAGAATGTCATTAATCACATGAGAAGGCACAATCAGGAGTACAAGTATTGCTGTGAAATATGTGGAGCTGGATTTTATGCTAGAAATATTTATCTCGAGCACCAGTTAATTCACTCCAGGGAGAAGCCATTCCAGTGTGAAATATGCAATGCCACCTTCAGGTATCGTCAGGGCTTGAGGCTTCATGCCAAGCTCCATCAACCTGACTATGTACCACCCCAGAAGAAACATCTGTGCGAACTGTGCAACAAACGTTTCTCCAGAAAGCAGGTGCTTCTTGTTCACATGAGAACTCATGGAGGTGGTGGACCACAAAATGAGTATGTCTGTCACATATGTGGAAAGGCTGTGTCCAGCAAAACTTATCTGACTGTTCACGTGAGAAAGCACACGGGGGAGAAGCCTCATGTCTGTGATCTCTGTGGTAAGGGCTTCATATCTCAGAATTACCTGAGTGTTCACAGGCGTACGCACACTGGCGAACGACCACATCAGTGCACACACTGCGAGAAGAGATTCACCCAGAGAACTACTCTTGTGGTTCATCTGAGGGGACACACTGGGGATCGACCCTATCCCTGCACCTTCTGTCAGAAGTCATTTGCCTCGAAGACCATGCTTAATAGTCATCTGAAGACTCATGCCAAACAGAATGCCAGGGCACAGCAGGAACAGCTGCTGAAGGAGGAACACCTGCAGGACGGCTTTCAACATCTCCAGGAGACGCCCAATGATCATCTCACCCTTGAGGAACTTCAGTCGGAAGAAATTGTGGATGAATTGCAGGAACAGGCGCACACGACTGTCCTTGAAAATGTCGCGGTTTTACTTCCTGGTTAGGAGGTGTTTGGATGTGACTGATTGATGTACGCACGTGAGCATTCACGGGGGTGGAGAGTTTTATTTATTTTTACGACAAAGTGCGCACAGGTGCTTGCTTGGGAGATACCGTCCGTCGTTTTTGAGCTGTTGAAGGGAAATTCAGCCCGACAAAGAATTTTTTTCACGAATTCATTTTTTTTATATCCGGGACATTTATGCATTATATTTTTTAAAAGTGTTTGGAACTTTCTTTAAAAACTATTTTTCTGGGAGGAATTTCCCGTATTATTGTGATCCGATTGTTCTACGATCGAGGGAAATGCATTTTATATTTTCAGCGTCATCTGACGAAAACGTTCTCAAATTTAAACAGAAAATAAATTTTTTATTTTCTTTTTTTCAAGTCAAAATAAACAAAAAAAGGCTCCTGTCGATTCATTCCCCTCAACTGACAAATATTTTCTCATCAAGACCGATAGTAGTTTGATTAAATCTAGAGCAGCTTCAGTATTTTTCTCATTTATATTCATTTATATTCTGTTGAATAATAAAATCATCTCGTGCACAAGAATGCCTGCCTACTAGAATAATTGAATGTTAAACGTAGTCAGTGTGTGTAAATAAAAAATATCGATAATAATGATGGAGAATAAAACTGTGCCTTAGTTAAACGTGATTACGATAATGCGTAAGAATGAGCAGATGAACTTAATTAGCTAAAACATTCAATCGTGATTTAGGCATTTGCGCCTGGGTGCATTTTATCTCGAATTTATTCGTTTATTTAGGAAATTTGTAGAGCAGTTCATACATGAAACCTCATCCATTGGGTGAGGGAACATTCCATGGAGGAGATTGATCGCATACTTCTGTATCGAATACGTTTTCGTGTTACTGCGAAGGCAACTCTAATCGCATAAGTGCAATTGTCTAGGATAGTTTTTCAGATTAATGATAAGAGATGATGCACCAATAACTTTCATGAATTTTTTTTATCAATGAGTTGAGATGAGAGAATTTTGAATAATTTTTCACAGACACTGCATTTCCTCGACAAAATGATCATTGGACAGTTTTTTATGAATATCCCTGGGGTCATGGAATATACAATTTTTTTTACTCTTTATTGCTGAAAATAAAAATTTCCATAATTTCATTGAGGGCAAAGCGGAAGAATGTTCCGCCAATTTTTGTAGCGACCAAAAAAATTATAAATTGACAATAAAAGAAATTACTCGGAATTCGAAGGTCTCGAACCTGGAAGATCCATATGAAAATAAGGAGAAGACTTTACATCAAGATCGATTTAGTTTCTACGTCACAAGATCATCATCACTATTTCATTTAGGCATTAATTCATTTTCAGTGATGATTGAACAACGAAAATGAAAAAAAATGTCTCTACTCGTGTAGAATTATTACATAGCGAAAAATGAATTTTTTGTAACAACTAAATCTATATTTACAACATAAATTTTACTCCCAGGACAGTCGTCAAATGATCAACACTACATTTTATTTTTTAACCGATGATAAAACTTTTTTCTCTCACTGTATCAATTATATTTGCGGGCAAAGCGTTGAATAAGTTGATAAATAAAGGGATTTAATCGTGTTGAAACAGTCATTTTGTCCTGAAAATGCTGTGTCAGTGTCAAAGCATCTTAAAAATAATTAATACTGAATGATATTGACCAGAGTAACAACTGTAATGAATTTCTCAAAAGAATTGTGATGATTCTATTCTGTTAATTATTTTAATGCTTGAGAGCTTATGAAGGTGGAGAATAAAAACGCCAGAATTAATGCTGAAATTCGAGAGTTGATTATTCAGTAAATCCTGCACATCTACTCTGAACTGATGTACTCCCGTCCCAAGGGCCTTTTCAATCTCCCACCTTCAGGAATTCTCAGACGAGCTACGAAACTTCATCAGATTTCTATGTAAAGTAATTTTGAATAAAATACATTATATACTTTTCAATAAATCTATCTCTAATATCATTATCCCAATCCACTCAACCTCTCGAACTGACAAGAGACGAACCAAAACCAAAACCGAGTAATCAAAAATACGAACAACAAAGAGTTTCAACAATGAAAACAGAGAAAATTTTTTAAATTTCAGATCCCGAATAAAAGACCAGAAAGTATCACACTCAGAAGACAGTAATCGTGAATTAAAAGTAATGAAAGTAGCTGCTGAGGTACCAAAATCCCAACTGCCGATTCCAAAGCTCCAGCCATTGACACAAAACCCCCAGTCACAGACTCAATATTTTCAGCTGTTGATTCTGAATCCCCACGTGCTCTTTCGGCAATCTCAGCAAAAGCTCAACCAGTCCCAACAACCGATTGAAGTACCTCAATCAGATATTAAAAATCCCCAAGGGATTCCAAAGCCCCAGCAAGCGATTTTAAGGGTCCAACCAAGGCTTCCAAAGCCCGAGCTACCAGTACGTCAACCAGATATTAAAAATCCTCAAGGGATTCCAAAGCCCCAGCAAGCGATTTTAAGGGTCCAACCAAGGCTTCCAAAGCCCGAGCTACCAGTACCTCAACCAGATATTAAAAATCCCCAAGGGATTCCAAAGCCCCAGCAAGCGATTTTAAGGGTCCAACCAAGGCTTCCAAAGCCCGAGCTACCAGTACCTCAACCAGATATTAAAAATCCTCAAGGGATTCCAAAGCCCCAGCAAGCGATTTTAAGGGTCCAACCAAGGCTTCCAAAGCCCGAGCTACCACTTCCAAAACTCGTAAAAATTCGCAAACCAAGACCTCACACCCCATCGCCCGATAATCGTGAAGATAACAGATGTACAATCTCCGATAAAACATTAAAAAAAAGTGTGTGCCCTAAGCGTCACCTGGCAAGACACACATCATCATTGACATGCGACATATGTAAGAAAAAACTGCCCTCCAAATATTATCTAGAGCTACACGTGCGCAGGCATAACAAAGATTACACCTGTTTTTGCCCAATTTGCAATAAAGGTTTCTACATAAAGACCACCATGGAGTACCACAAGTCTAAGCACTCTGATGAGAAGCCATTTCAGTGTGAAATTTGTAAAAAGGCCTTTGGGAATAAAGTTTATCTCGGTAGGCACATGGCTATTCACAAACCACCTCATGTCGATGCGAAAATCACGTGTAGTATTTGCGATTACTCGACAAATCGCAGTCTATATTATAGAAGACATATGCGAACGCACACCGGAGAGAACAAGAAGCCGTGTAAATTTTGTGGCAAATTGATAACCAGGAGCTACATGCCGGTACACATTAGAACTCACACAGGGGAGAAAAATGAAATGTGCGAATTTTGTGGGAAAACCTTTAACTCCAAAGCGTATCTATTGGCCCACAGGAGAACTCACACAGGGGAAAAGCCTTTTGAGTGTAAAGTGTGTAACAAGAGGTTCACACAACGGGAATCAGTGACTGTTCATATGAAGATTCATCAACGAAAGAACAATCAGAAGCATGAATGACAAGCTTTGGAATGTTATTTTGATTATAATTACTTGTTTCAATGCAAAATAAAAGTGTTCTGTTTTCAATTGGGATTGAACTATATTACTTATTGTTGAGTTAATGAGTTATTTCACGTGTGAAATATTTATTTCTGAGTTCGGTGGCAAATTTACAAGGCACACGACAGAAAAAGTGGAAATCTGTGAATTTCTGGAAATGTGTGAGAACCTTATCCACTAAAAATGTCTGGTAAGTCACACGAACACGAGATTTTAATTGGAAAATACGTGACAAGAAGTTTAATCTGAAAGACCTGACAAACGACGATTATGTAGTGTGACAATTTAATTTAATGGAAGAATAACCTCCGACAGAAGGCATTCTAATTGCCATTTTACTAACAATTACATGTGCCGAATGAAAAATAAATGCGTTATACTGTTCAAACGTTTAAATTCCATTCTCTCCCGATCACTGAGTTCCAGAAATAACCGAAGAGACAAAAATCCCATAATCCCACAACACTAGGTAATAACTCGAAAATTGAATACAACAAGGTCCCCAGATTTCCCCTATAATTCACGAAATTTATCATTTCCAGATGCCTACGAGAGGAGGACCTAATATACTCTCAACCCGAGTCATTAAACGTAGAATACCAGTTGTACACGATAGAAACAGACGCCGAAGACACTGAGCTTTACGAAATTATTCAAAATAACGAGGATATAGACTTGACCGAAGCCTGCGTCCTTGATCCAGGCTCCTCTGAGTCCCAAGCACCACCGAGGCCCCTGGAGCCTTCCCCGAGACCCCGAATAATAACGTACGAGTGCCCGAGCTGCTCCAAAAAATTTCGAAAAAGGCAGCAGTACTCTAGGCACATGAAAACTCATGACGCATCCTCGGGAGGTGCTTGCCCTCAATGCGGCCGTCACTTTCCGGATGACGAGAAGCTCCAGAAGCACATGATCAAGGCTCACCAGAACGACAGGCCCTTCCCCTGTCAGCTCTGTGGAAAAGCCTTCAAGACTGAAGAATTCCTGAAGGTCCACACGAAACAACACAACAAGAGATTCACCTGCGACATTTGCGGAATATCAAAGGTCTCAGGTTATGACCTGCGTCTGCACAAGAAGAGGCACAATCAGGAGTACACGACATTCTGTGGTATATGCCACAAAGGTTTCTACACGAATCAAACCCTGGAGAGGCACGTGTTAACTCACACTGGGGAAAAGCCATTTATCTGTAAAATTTGTAACAGTGCTTATGCCAGTGCAGCTTATCTCAGTACTCACGTTAAATCCCACTGGATTCAAAGGGAAAAGCACAAATGCAATGTTTGTGATTTCGAGAGCCATTGGAAGGCTGCACTCAAGGTCCACATGAGGATACACACCGGGGACAATCAGTACACCTGTGACACCTGTGGAAAGTCAGTCTCCAGTAAAACTTATCTCAGAATTCATATGAGAATTCATACAGGAGAAAAACCTCATGTTTGTGAGATTTGTGGAAGAGCTTTCAGTGTTAAGAAGTACTTGATGGTTCACCTGAGGACACACACTGGTGAGAAACCGTACGAGTGTCGTGTATGTCAGAAGAGGTTCTCGCAGCAGGGGAGTTTAAATTCACACGTGAAGTTGCATAATGAAAGGATTTAGGGGAATTACATTATAAGCTTTCTGGTGATATTGTGGTCGATTCGTTGGTGATATTCACCAATTATTTAACATTACCATGAGGATTACACTAGTGCTGGTTAAATGTCTGTAAATATTCAGTGTGTATTTTTTACTTGGTATTAATAAATATGTACATTGAAATCTACACCGAATTTGTTGAATTGAATGCGATAATTTCACCGATTTGTGAGAGTTGAAGAGGTTGGTTGATCGAAGAGGAAGGTACGTATGACGTGAGTTGGTCCCCTGGCACATTAGAAAGAAAATAGAATGAAAAAAAAATCTACCAAGACGTAAAATGGACCATTAATCATCAATAGCTCGTGATTGGCGAGGAATCAATTTTTTTTTCATTTCAAAGGCTGTTTTTCAGGTTTAAAAATTACTCAATCGATTGAATGGATCATTTAGGTCCATTTTACTTCATAAACTTGGAATTCCCTACAGCAATAATTTTCACCAGGGCCTTTCATTTTTTTTTTCCAGACAAGTCTCCCCCCAGTTGCTCTCTCCGCCAAAGACCACCACCCCACCCCCACCATCGAGCACATACATCTGCAGAATCTGCGACAAAAACTTCAAAACGAAAAACCTGTTAGATGGACATCAAGTTGCCCACAGCGATGCACGTCCCTATCACTGTGATATCTGCAACAAGTCCTTCAAACGTACAAACACCCTGGCTGTTCATCGCAGAATTCACACACGAGAGCGCAATTTCGTGTGTGATGTGTGTGGTCGTGCATTCACGCAAACATCACAACTTGCGACACATCAAAGACGTCACTTTGACAAGTACATGTGCCACTGTGAACAGTGTGGAAAGGGTTTTTTCACCAACGCTGAATTGCACGGACACATGAACATAAAGCATGGAGCAAAGGAGCACGTGTGTCACTCGTGTGAAAAATCATTTCCAAATAATCACACACTAGCACGCCACCTCAAGATTCACGATCCCAACTTCAAGCCCATCAGGCATCAGTGTGAATTTTGTGGAAAAATATTTGCATATAAAAATTCACTAGTGGTTCACGTTAAATCACACACCGGGGAGAACAAATACGATTGCCATCTCTGCGGGAAGTCAGTGTCCTCGCGAGGATCTCTCCAGGATCATCTGAGACTCCACGGGGGTGAAAAATCACTCGTCTGCGATGTTTGTGGGAAAGCCTTTCATAAGAAGACAACCCTCATCGTTCACAAGAGAACACACACTGGGGAGAAACCCTACACCTGTGATAATTGTGGAAAGTGTTTTACCCAGCATTCGACCCTCGTCATTCACAAACGATATCACACTGGACAACGACCCTATCAGTGTGTCATATGTGAAAAGAGTTTTGTGTCAAAAGCTCTGTTGAATGCGCACGGTAGAGTACACAACAGTGCCGTAGCTCATGGAGATTGAAGCGATGAATTTTGTACTGCATAAAATGAATATATTTTTATAAAAATGTTATCGAACTAATTAGACTATATTTTCATACCTGAAGGCATGAATTTCGGCGGAGAGTGAAGTGAAATCTGATAATTTGTATTTTTTAGAATAAATACCATGATTTCTAAGGGCAAAGCAAGATAATTAACCCATTTTTTAAACATCCTCGAGAAGACCATTAACGCAATCCTGTATTTTTCCAGGCAAAGTCCCAGGAACTTAAGTCCACTAAGTCTCAAACCTATCAAAATCGTGAAGAGACTCGTCTAAACTCCTAACCCTGTAATTTTACTTTCAGATACCTGCAGGTGAACCTAGCTCCATCGTGTGATTCACCCGAGGGACGTCCCTCGACCCCTCCCAGCAATAATCATCCAGGAGACCCCATAAAGACTGAGGAGTTTCAATGCCAAGAGGACATGCCTCTGGCGTATCACTGTCAGCCATGTGGTGTTTTTTTTCCCTCCCAAAATCTCCTGGAGACCCACAATCTGGAGCACAAGCCCAAACGTAAAAATACATGCGACACCTGCGGACGAGTATTTCGCACTGCCATGACTCTTCGAAAGCACATGAAGAAGCACACGATGAAGAAATCAAAGTCACAGACCCCGAGAAAGGAGAAAAGCGATGTTGAATTGGAGTGTGACACATGCAAAAAGACATTTCGCCACAAGAGCAACTTCCAGAAGCACCTTTTGAGGCACACAACTGGAGATTTGTCTTGCAAACACTGTGACAAAAAGTTCAGACTCTACAGGGACGTCACGAGACACGAGAAGACTCATTTTTTCCCCAGTTACATGTGCAAAGAGTGTGATTATGAGACAACAGTACTGGCTGCATTGAGCATCCACATGTCTCGACATACAGACAAGGCTGATCTTCCGTTCAAGTGTCATGAGTGTGACAAAAGATTCCGTAAAGCCATTGACCTGCAGGAGCACTATAACATTCATTCGGGTGACAAACCGTTCCTTTGTCAGGTCTGTGGAAGTGCCTTCTACCTCAAGCGACAGCTCTCCGCCCACTGCAGGAGAAATCATCCTGAGATAAAGGCGAATAAAGTCACCAGCACTGCCTGTGATATATGTGGAAGAGTCCTAGCAACGAAGAGATCCCTCTTCAGGCACAAGGAGAGCCACAACCCGACGAAGCTGTATCTCTGTGACTTCTGTGGGAAGAGCCTCAGCTCAGCTGAACACCTGAAGAAACACAGGAGAATTCACACTGGAGAGAAACCCTATGTGTGTGATATTTGTGGAAAGGGTTTCACTGATTCGGAGAATCTCAGGATGCACAGAAGGGTGCACACAGGGGAGAAACCCTACAAGTGTGATCAATGCCCCAAGGCCTTCTCCCAGAGGAGCACTCTGACGATACACAGGAGGGGACACACTGGGGAACGTCCATATGTCTGTCAAATCTGCCACAGGGGATTCTCTTGTCAGGGAAATCTCACTGCTCATCAGAAGAGTACTTGCGTTTAAAGTGTAAAATTAAAACGGAATTGATTTCCGTAATTCAGTGCACGCAATTATTTAAATGTTTGTTGGAACGATTATTTGTGGAAGTGATAGTGTTGAATTATTCTCAAGACTGTTGAGACAATTTTTATTGAAATTGTTGATCGTTCATCTCTGTTCTGTTCTAGTTGTTTCAACTGTTGGGGAATGAAGAGATAAGTGTCTTTAATGTTTATGATTTTCATTACATTATTCATGAAATATCAATGCTATCAGTCACAGTATCATCTGTTCACTCCTCAACATTGATAATGAGTTGACGGTCAACGCCATCGCATAACAATGTATTCATACAAAATACTCCAAATAAACAAATTTTATATATTTGATCACCAGATAAATTCACTGACTCCCCCAGCTCAAGTTACAGCAACTCCCAGCTCTCATCCAGACCCAAAAAAAAGTAGTAAGTAAAGCCTTCTCTAAATACTAAAAGCCACTAAAACCAGGATTAATTATCGTCTTAATTTTCAGCATTTGTTTTTACCAAAGGTAGAAAAAATTCATCAGGTTTCGTTCAAAGTTGTTTCGAAAGTTCTTCCCCGAGTCAAACCCCCCAACCCCCAAACTAACTCTTCAATCCTCCAGTAGCAGATAAAACCCCCTGAAATCACTGAGGTCCTCCTAACCACCGAATATTCTGTTTCAGACACGTAATGTTGGACACAATAGCTCATTCCTCTCCTGCTGAGTACCGAGTGGTTGTGGTATGCAAGCCATCAGGCGAGAAGACAACCTCCCTGATCCTGGGTGACAAAGAAATAGCCCGAAACATCCCCCTGATGTTACCAACAAAAGATCCACTCTGCACTCGTGACCAAATAATGAAGGCAACAGTCGAATGTCACATCTGTCATCGTAAATTTGTTGATCGTGCTGCTGTCGTCAAGCACACATCAACAGCCCACAAATCCGCCTACAAGTGCAAGCACTGTGATACATGTTTCTTCACTCAAACAGCGCTGGATCAGCACATGGCGACCCATAAACATCCCCTGGTATTCCCTTGTCCCCAATGCAAGAAAAAATATAAAAGAAAAGACGGCCTCAATCTCCACATCGTCAGGGCACACAGCAAGATCGAGGCAAAATTCACTTGCGACGATTGTGATAAATCTTTTCAACTGAAAGCTGATTTACTTGCCCACATGAGTCGTGCTCACATGCTCCAGGAGTGCAGATTTTGCCATAAAATTGTCAAAGACTTGAAGACTCACGAGGATGCACACAAAAAGAAAAATGCCGATATCATTGACGAGAATTGTGATCTCTGTGGACAGAGATTCAGATCAAAGGCGAGATACGATACTCACAGGAAAAAACACAAGGACGGAAGAAATCTTGAGTGCAAAGAGTGTGGACTTGTTTTTCCTGGTCATCGTGCCCTTATCAATCACCGTGATAGGGAGCACAGATCAGGAACAACTTGCGAAATATGCAAAAAAGTTTTCTATTCAATTACTAATTATTATCAACATGTTCTGGTTCATGCTGGCATAAAGCCGTACAAGTGTGACGTGTGCTCGGAAAATTTTAGCCAGAGAACGAGTTTGAAGAGACACAGGGAGAGACACGAGGGACCACTTCCTCCATTCGATGAAGTTACCAGGATTGCACATCTTGCAAAGGAATATCTTGATACGTTATAAGTGTTATTGGAGTTAATAAATTGGATGACATTTGACGAGATTCACAAGGTGTGGTTCATTAATTATTTTTCTCTAACGAAACAAGAATGAGATGAAGACTTTGATGGGAATTGTGGAATTTATCGTTTACTTGTCAATCCTCGACGGCTTGAGATGTATCAGTAGATTGGACGTTGGTGTAACTGTCACTGTGATCTTTATAAACCACCTGACAAAGCTCTAATTTCATTGCAGATGCCAGGATGATTGTTTAATCCACGATAACGAGCCTCTCGCGACCAGAATAATTCAGCAGTCACCAAAAACCAAACCGAAGAGGGCTAAGAGAGTCAAGAATATTGTTAAAACAAGCGTCATACGTCTCCCAAGATCTCCAAAGCCGGCAAGGTTACCAGCTCGTGAAATAATTCCAGGTGAAAATGTGTCAGTTAAATCCTACGAGTGTGAATTATGTCCAGCGAGCTTCGACAGACACAGTAGACTGCTGAATCACATGTTCAAACACAGTGATTCACGTCCTCACAAGTGTACGGTGTGCAATAAATCCTTCAAGACCCCCAAGTACCTGATAAGGCACATGGATATCCATCAGGAGCCTGAGGAGCTTTTCAAGTGTGAGGAGTGTGGCTTCTGTGCAAAATCAAAGTCCTATCTGAAGATTCATTTCATCAGGAAGCACACTGAGGACTGGAGCTTCACGTGTAAAGTCTGTGGAAAAATGTTCAAAATCCAGGGGGATTACACTACTCACATGAAGGATCACGATGTTGACTCCTCCATCTGCGACATCTGTGGAAAATCCTACGCCAGCAAGAGTTCACTCTACTTTCACAAGCACTACAAACACAAGACAAGAGTCAAAGAGTTTGAGTGCAGTATCTGCAAGAAGCAGTTCAAGAGTCAGAAGAATTTGGACAGTCATACTGAACTCCACTGGATGACCTTCGTCTGTGAGCACTGTGGCATGAGGTTCAACAGCAAGTATGGACTGACAAAACACCTGAAGACTCATAACAATGACAAACTGTATCTCTGTACAATTTGCAACAAGAGCTTCAGCTGTCTGAGCTCCCAGAAAATTCATCTATTGACTCATGTAGGAGAGAGACCGTACATTTGCGATGTCTGTGGAAAAAGTTTCACTCAACGAACGCCAATGATGCTTCACAGGAGGAAGCATCCTGGTACACATCCTCCTCTGCCACCTGTGAGAATCTCGAGACTCCTCGGAAATATGAGGGGGGCTATTGTGAATAAAAATGACTAACGTGGACGAGTGTGAGACTATTGAAATTTTAATGAAAATATCAGATATATTAATAAATAAATTCTTCAACTACAGTGTTTGAGTCATTGCAGGATCATTAACATGAACTGATCACCTCATTTCGTTAATTTAGGATAGATCCGTCAATGGTTTCGCGTGTTAAGTGATTTTTAATGATTTAATAGTGACTGTGATAAGTTGATGAGGAGAATGAGCCTTTCACGAGAGACAACGTAATTATTATTATTTTTCAAGATTTATTCAGTGTTTCGGTGACTCCGTACGTTCTGAAATAAAATTGTTGTTCTTTTCTACTGAATAAATATAGAAACTTGATTGTTCCATTTGTTTATTGAAAGTTACTACCAATATTGACGTTAATTTGCTTGAATCCCCGATTTTTCAAGGTTGAAATTGTCATCTGATCCTGGAATAAGTGTCAACGGTTTTGCAATAATCAAGCCTTCCAATTAAAATCTCTTACTTTCTCTCTTTTTAGGGAACACACAAGGATAATCTCAGAACAATCTAAAGAAAATATTCAACCTGTCCATGCTTCTGGATATTCTACAAGTGATAAACAAAAAATCGACGAAATGATTGAACAGTGACATTTCCATATGTTGCGATAGAAGAACATATGTTGTAAGCAGTTTCTATTATATTTTAGGATTACATTGAAATATGAGGCAATGTCTCGACAATTCCCTGGGATTTTTTAGAGGAAATGATAGTGAAATTAAAGTGTCCGTGTAATTAAACACTACAGTAGGTAATTAATCCTGATAATCTCCACGCGAGAAGCTTTATCCCGAATGAAATTAGCCATAATTACGATTAATTTTTCCAATGAATTACTGAACTGCGATTTGATGTTTTTTCACTATTAACTAATGAATTATTAAACCAATTTCTGTTATAGATTGCAGCCCCCAGGCGTCTACTTCTGCCGGAAATGCCGGATTGAATTTCCTCTTCAGAGAATGATGAGGCGCCACAGAATATTCCACGTAATAGCTACGAACAAAAAACTCCAGAGAGACCCCTTAACGATGAAAAAACCTACGAGACTGAGAACCCCCGAGAAACCATCAAGAATATCACCCAAAGTTCCTAAGAAAAAAATTCCAAAAGCTCAATTCCCATCATCCTTCAAGCAAGAAGCCCCCGAAGTAATAGAGGAAGAAGCCCTGGAGGAGGAGCTCCTCGAGGAGCTCGAGACTCTCCCGGAGGTCCCTTCACACCCCTCGAAACCCAGCATAGAGGTCTACAGGATCACTCTCCGTCCCAAGAAGCCCACCCCCTCGCCCCTGAAATGCGACATGTGCAGCTACTCGTGTTCCAAACGAAACACCCTCTACGCGCACAAACGAAAACACAACCTGGGGGTTCAACCAGAAGTCTTCTGCTGTGGCGAGTGCCCCTTCAAAACCACGAAGAAGGCCTCCCTCTACTCTCACTTATGGAAGAAGCACAAGGACCCGAAGGAAAAGGAGCCTGAACTCTTCTCCTGCAGTCAATGTGATTACAAAAACAAAAGTAAATACGAACTGAAGGTGCACATAACTAGAAAACACACCGACGACTACAAATTTTCGTGCGAAACATGTGGTAAAAAATTCAAAGTGAAAGGGGACCTGACAAATCACGTACGATTCAATCACAAAGAGCAGCCGGTGATCTGCGATGTCTGCGGTAAAACCTGTCTCAACAGTAATTCTCTCTACGTTCACCAAAAATTTGCACATTACAAGGCCAAATACGAGTGTCCAATCTGCAAACGACGAATGGTAAGTCAGGAGAATCTCGACGAGCACATACTACGACAACACGAGAAGATGGAGAACGTCGTCTGCGAGGAGTGTGGAAAGTCTTTTTCAAGAAATAGTAGACTTAAGGTCCACATGAGAATTCACACTGGGGACAGACCGTACACTTGTCATGTTTGTAATAAGGCTTTTGCCAGGAGAACAGCGTTGAAGCAACACCTGTTGATTCACACAGGAGTGAGACCATACGTCTGTGATATCTGTGGAAAGGCTTTCACACAAAAGCCAGGGCTTATCAGCCACAGAAAGTCACATCCTGGGACACATCCACCATTACCCAGAGTTCCCATTGACCACATATTGAATGGTGTCCTCAATAACTGAGATTATGAATATCCTGGGCCAATAGAATTGCCATAATCTTCCAATTATCCCTGTTAATTTTGTTATCAAACTTGGATTCACAAAATTATTGATTCTGTTGTAAACAACAGTCGGCGCTCTGTCTCCATAATAATTCCCTTCGCCCTAATTGCGAGGGTACTCTACGGTGACATGCTCCGAGAGTACATGAAGAGGGAGAATGTTGTCTGGAAAGGCTTTCTCCAGGAACAGCCGACTTAAAATCCATATGGAGCTTCACACTGGAGACAACCCGTATCCTTGTCATGTTTGTAATAAGGGTTTGCGAGGAGAACAGCGTTGAAGGCACACCTGTTGATTCACACGGGAGTGAGACTGTACGTCTGTGATATCTGTGGAAAGGTTTGCACACAGAAGCCAGGGCTTATCAGCCACAGAAAGTCATATCCTGGGGCACATCGACCGTTACCCAGGCTCTTCATTGATGACATTATCAATCATGTTCTGAATGATTAAGATTATTTGTATGTTGATGCAATAAAATTACTGCAATCTTCCATTTATTCGCATTCCTTTCATTACCCCATTTCATTCTTTTTTTTAATGAATGTGGGTCAAGTGAGATACGACGATGATTCAATATTTCTACGTGCAAAGGTGAACAAGTCTTTTGTACAATTATTGTGAATTTTGATTGTCTTTCGGTTCAACCTAATTACGCGACAATTTCTGTGTTCTAGGAACCGAAGAAAAATAGACGGAAAAAATGTGCCACTGAAGAAGAGGAAAAGATCGCCAACGAAGCCTCCAAAGATCGTGGTGAAGTCGTTGGCGATGGCTCGTAAAAAATTTCAGTCAAAAATATCAACTCCAGATCCTCAACTTCCCCCAGACCTTGAGTCCTGTAAAATCTGTGACTTCAAGTGTAACGACACACTGATCATGTCGACGCACCTCCTGGAGAATCACAGAGACGACGATTTTCCAGATAAAAATCCAGGAACGCCCATAGAGGGTACGAGGAAGTTCAGCTGCAATATGTGTGGCTTGATTTGTGCAAAAAAGGAGACCTTCAATGCTCATTACATTCGAAAGCACACGGAAGTTTATGAATTCAAGTGTGACAAGTGTGAAAAAAAATTCAAGATCAAGGGCGACTTGACGACTCACTTGAAGAGAAGTCACAGTGAGGATCCAGTTGTCTGCGATGTGTGCGGTAAATCCTGCAGGGACAAGCACTCTCTCTACCTCCACCAGAAGTATTCCCATTACAAGGGAAAATTTACATGTGACAGGTGTGGAAAGTGTCTGACGACCGAGGAAAATTTGGCCCATCACCTCAAGTATCAGCACGAGCAGAAGGAGCGAAAGATGTGTGAAGAGTGTGGGAAAACATTTGCCTCAGTGTTTGATCTGAGAAAACACATGAGGACTCATACTGGTGAGAAACCTTACGCCTGCAAGGTTTGCAAAAAGACCTTCGGCAGGCACTCTGGACTCAATCAACATCTTCTCCTGCACACTGGAGAGAAACTTTACGTCTGTGATGTTTGTGGGAGAAATTTTGCCCAAAAGTCTGGCCTTATTGGGCACAGGAAGAAGCACCAGGGTGATTTACCTCCCCTGCCTCATATTCAGATTGATCACATTGTCAAAGCGATGAAGAAAAATTGATAGATCAACTGTATGTCTTGATGATAATGATGATTTTGATTGTCTGTATGATTTTAACTCTCAAAGTGAGTACATTTAGGATCGAGGAAACTTGAGAGCTCACTTGAAGAGAAATAATGCTGGCGATGAAGCAAAATCAACCAATAAAATAATGTGAAATATTGAACGACTAATTTTCTAGGAATAAATGAATTTTCTACCGAAATAAATTTTCTTTTTCCTATGAATGAACTATAAAAATCCTTCTCTAACTCTTCAATTGGCCGTAACCCCACAGATGCACATCGATTTCTATTCCTCATTCCAAAATGCACGAATAAACTAACTGAATCCTTCCTGTTTTCCAGATCACCAGTAAAATGCCGCGATCAGGACGACAACCACGGCCTATTCATCTTCGATCGCGCTTCAGTCGTGATGCGAAAATGGCAGATCCTGGAGTTCGATGGAAAGCCCTACTACGCCTTCGTTCCAGAGAACGAGGAACCCCTAGACCCAGAGGAAATACCCAGCCTTGACGACCCCGAAGATGAGTCTCTCAGTCCCACAAAACTAAAGCTAGAGGTCCTAGAATCAGAGGAAGAAGCTCTGGAGAACGACGAGAGCTTCTACGACTATCAGTTATCCTCTCCCGAGGAGCAAGACCCTGAGGACTCCCCCGACGACGTGAAACCTATCCTCATAAACGGAATAGCAGACTCTGGAAAAACCGAACAGGGGGATTTATATCAGGTAAAAATCGAGGGGAGTGTCATCACGTTGGAGAAGCTAGCGGAGGACGTTCGAGCCTCCAAATCATCAGAGTCAATCCTCCCAGAGCTCGAGGGTGACCAGACAGCAGACGAGGATATCCACCATGACATCTCAGATCACGAGGAGCAGGACCGACTTGAGGAAGACGAGGAGCAACCCCAGGAGGTTCCAAATTACGAGAAGAGGCAGGAACTGGAGGCAATAGAATTCGTGGGAGTTGGCGCTGAGGACGAAGACGAGGAGCAGGTGGACGATGTCGAGGCACTCTCCCAGGAGTCGAATTCCTCCCCTCAAGCACCGCAACCGAAGAAAACGAAATACAGACAGGTGTTGCCCACAAGTTCAGCAATTCTCAAGTGCAAAGTCTGTGGGGAGACATTTGCGTCTGCTATAGCCTTCAGGAAACACGTCGCCTGGACCCACAAGAAAAAAGTATGTATCCAGGAAGATGGGGCCTTCATCTGTGCAGTATGTGACTACAGAACTCTGAAGAAGAGTCTGTTTGCTGCTCATCTTGAGAGGAAGCACGAAACCTGGCCGAGAAAGGGTCAGGGAACTTTGGTGTTTCCCTGTGCTGTCTGTGGCTTTGTCTGCAGGTCG
Source organism: Diachasmimorpha longicaudata (assembly GCF_034640455.1). Lineage (NCBI taxonomy): Eukaryota > Metazoa > Arthropoda > Insecta > Hymenoptera > Braconidae > Diachasmimorpha > Diachasmimorpha longicaudata. Next base: position 4,147,174 of record NC_087240.1, read on the forward strand.
AAGCACTCCCTTCAGTCCCACTTCATCAGGAAGCACACCGACAAATACGAGCATCAATGCAAATTCTGTCCTAAGAAATTCAAGGTCAAGGGAGATTTGACAAATCACGTGAGATTTCATCACAAGGAAAAGCCGATTAACTGCGATGTCTGTGGCAAACTGTGCCAGAATACGGGGTCTCTGTATGTACATCAGAAGTGGGCTCACTACAAGCCCAAGTACGAGTGTCCAATCTGTAAGAGAAGAATGGTCACACAGGAGAACCTCGACCAGCACATGGTGACACAGCACGAAAAGAGAGAGAAGATCGTTTGTGCGGAGTGTGGGAAGACCTTCACGAAGAAGGACTCCTTCAAGAGGCACATGGCTGTGCACACTGGGAGCAAGCCTCATGCCTGTCCAATTTGCGCGAAACCCTTCGCTAGACAATCTCAGTTGAGGCAACATGTCCTCATTCACACGGGAAAGAGGCCCTTTGTATGTGATATTTGTGGAAAGGCATTCACCCAGAAGCCGGGATTAATCTGTCACAGGAAAACACATCCTGGACCTCATCCACCACTTCCTGTTATGCCTATTGCCGATTTGGTAAATGAGTTCACGGCTGAGTACCTTCAGGAGGCCGGCCATGTGGGCCAGGACGAGGACGAGGAGGAGGAGGAAGTCGACGGCGAGGAGGAGGAGGTTGAGCACATCGAGGAGATCAGTGAATAATTAATTAATTCTCACGATGTCGGGAGATGCTAAATTAGTTCGGATAAACTCGGAGGATTGTTCCCTAGTTGTAGATATCTAATACTTCATAAACATCATGAGTTAGATCTTAGTTTATGGCAGAGTACCTTCAGGGGGAGAACAACGAATCATTTTTTATGGGGTTTTTAAGGAGAGATATTGAATTATTTCAATCCCATGATTCACAGAATTATTTCCCAACGGTAGATCTCTGACAGATTCATTGAATCTTATTCATTCAACGATAATGATGTTCTCTTCTCACTAGGTCTAATTATTATTTTTTAAGATTTAATCAAATTCACGATGTCGGATAAGCACTTTGTATAAAGTTTCAAAAGTTTGAAATAAATACTTTTCATGCTGGAGATGGTGTAATTTCCGAAGTATTTTTTTTTTTCATCGTCGAAGGGTCTTTGTTCTCTCCCAGGATTCATAACGAAGTAGATTACCTGGTGAAACTTCTGATACCCGTGATATCGTGGGAAAAAGTGGAATGCTGAGGGGCTGAGTGTTTCCTTGTGCTTTCGGAAGTTGCATTATGTTCCAAGTTCTTCCTGAGAAACAATTGCCACGAAAACAATTATGAAGTTTTAACGAAACGTTAATTGATGCTTTATTTCTCTTGCAACTTTTCATCTTGAAATTTGTTGAGATATTAATTAATATCAACTTAATTGCAAGAGGAGTAGGAGTGAAAAAATACTTCCGTTACGTACACCAGGAAATCACTTTCATATGCACTTTGTTCGATGATATTTCTATATTTATCATCAATTCAATATTTCTCGAGTAAAATAATTCATTTCTGCCGTTCAATTACTTCACGTGCATCAGTGAAGCACAACCGGTTCATCGGAAAGAACGAGGTAATGCCATTTTTATTAATTAAGTAGGCTAATTTAATTAATAAATTAAACCGTCCCCTGAATCAATTCTCCTCATGAAATTTGAAATACCAGACATAACCAACCCCCTCAATCACAGAATAAAAACCGGAAAAAAATATCTTATATTGCAGCGCGCCGATGCCCTACATCAAAGTGAAGCAGCTGAAAGACCTGCAGGAGACCCCTGCCGAGCAGCCGCTCATGCGGAACCTCCTGCTGATGGACGGTTACAAACTGAAGCTCACATGTAAAGTCTGCTCTGAGACATACTTCGGAGCCTCGACCGCTCCATCAGCCCGCGAATTCGCCCGAGTCCATCAGAATATCCACAGCCAGAAGTGCCCCATCTGCCCGAAAAGGTACCTTCGTAAAGAGAGCCTATTGGCCCATCTCTCCGACTCCCACAGAGGCGACTGTTTCTTCTGCGATCACTGCCCTCACGCTGTTCGTGACAAGCGCGTTCTGATAAAACACATGCAGCACAAGCACTCAAAGCTCATCAACAAGAATAACACAAGTGGTAAATGCAAAACCCTGAAGCAGCTTAGAAACCGACAAGTGGTTGTTTACCAAAATCGCTTGCCCCAGATGCCAGACACTAGCATGAAACGACTGAGGAACCGCGATGTTGTGGCGAGGGAGGAGAACTTTCTCTGTCAAGACTGTGGATACGTGACAAAAGACAAGGCCAAGTTGGACTATCACGCTGGTAGATACCACAAGCAGCAGAAATACCCGTGCAAGAAGTGCAAGAAGGTACTACTGACGCAGGAGGGCTTCGAGAAGCATGTGGAAAGCCACAAGCTTCCACCGAAGACATACACCTGCGACAAGTGTGGAAAAACATTTGCGGGAGCGTGGAATCTCAGGAAGCATATTCTGTCACACAGTGGAGTCAAACCGCAACAGTGTACAATTTGTAAAGGCCGATTTTCGTCGAGGAGCTCGTTGAGGCAACACTTGTTGACACACACGGGGAAGAGGCCGTATGAGTGTGATATCTGTGGCAAGACATTTGTGCAGAAGCCAGCTCTGACAGGACACCGCAGACAACACGGTGGAAAGCTACCACCCATGCCCAAAGTGTATATTGATTCTTTCATTAAGGAGGTCGCACCCAGTGCTATCAGTCATCTCTCGAAGACACCGGGGGAGCATAAGGATGATGAGGTGAACTTTGAAGATTTCAATGTCGAACATTAGTTTTAGTTGCCGGATTTTTAGAGACATTGACGGGATTCTTGAAGTGTTCAACTGAGGAATAAGTGCACAGAGAAAAGTTCCAGTCACAAAATCGCAAAATTTAATTTAATTTATATAAGTTGAAAATTGGACTTATGAGCTTTATTTAGTCACTAAAAAAATATATTTGCCAAATGCTGGTATTTTTTTTCTCAGTGTGTATTCTCGATTTTTATTCTATGAAAATATAAACCCAGAGATTTTTCATTTATTTTCTGCCAATTCTGTGCTGAATTTAATTAGTTGAAGTAATATGACAAAACAAGCAGTTCATTCCCTGCCTCGGATAGTCTCACCGGCTAAAGAAACTTCAAACTTATTCTCAATGATTTATAAGTCTGTTTGTTATTTGATGGAATGCCCTAATCAATAGAGTTTTGTAGAGACGAAGATACAATAATAAATTTGGAGGCTATTTCTAAGCAGACCATTAATTTTTCTCTTCATTCTACCCTTCCATTCCTCTTGAGCATCGCCCTCGATTGTAATGGGATTGGTCATTAACTTTTTTTACTCCAAAAATCAATACAATAAACTGTATCACCATTCATCAAATTTCATGGACTTCGCAACAGCCATTAGTCATTGATTTGTCATTAATTCTGAAGAAATGAAATAAAATGGTAATTTAATTGTTTCACTTGAGTACTCTGAACTACTAAAGACTATTAACTGTTATTCTCAATAGTTCCTAGGTACGTTTGTTGTTATAACGGGGTTTCCACTAAGAATTTTGTAAAGTAACCAATCTGTAATAAAGTTTACAAGCTTTCTTCAATGGACCGTAGTTTTATTTTCCTCTCACTAAAGATTATTTTGAGTTATACTCAATTAAATCTCCATATAAATCAATTCTGGGTAAATTACAAATTGAAAATTCTATTGTGTCGCCTGTATATTTCCCACTGCTAAAGAAAACCTTTCACGATTGTTTGAAACCATGTTTTTTATTGGAAAGCAAACAGAACTCTTCCGTGAAGATGAAGAAGTAATAATAAAGTTCAAGAGCTTTTCCACATTTACTGTATCTTTATTTCCCCTCACCGGATGCTCCTCATTATCTCGTTTATTCCGCTGGTTTAATTAATTCCCAGGTTTTATATTTTTCTAACGACACAGAAGAATTCCCCCTTTTTTTATTCCAGTCCTAAATTCGCAACATGGCATTCACTTCCATTTAATCCCATTCAGGAAAATCCAACTCCTTCAGTTGTTTTTATCCACTAAAATCCTCTTCTATTTTAGTACTTGAACAGGAGTTTCCATTCCTATTAATAAAATTTTGCAGGTCTAATTTTGAATGTCGACAAAGCTCAAAAAATCAAGACTACCTCCAAGCCCTCGCCCACTAATTCTCCACAACTCTGACTTCTCTCCCAAAATTTCTCCGATTTAACTCTCAGAAAATTTCAGATTCCCCCGAAAGCCTTCGCCGAAGAAAAATCCACGAACGGGTCACAAATGTTCCCACTGCAGTGCAGGCTTTCCCCACGTGATGAAGTTGGTGGAGCACCTGAAGAACACCCACAATGTAACACACGCCTTCAGCTGTGACGAGTGTGGAAAATCATTCAGAAGCCCAATGAACATAGCACGACACAAGATCATTCACTCTGGAGTGAAGAGATTCCACTGCGATTTGTGTGACTACAGCTGCCACCAGAAGACAAACCTAGAGTTCCACAAGAAGCGACACATGAGGGACTTCAGTTTCAAATGCAATCTCTGTGATAAGGCATTTTTGTTCAAGTGTGAGCTGCTGGCCCACGAGAACGTCCACAAGAACATCAAGGCATTCAGGTGTGAACAGTGTGGGGCTGCTTACACCCACAGGAAGAACCTTCTATTCCACGAGAGACAATACCACGGGGACAATAGGAGCAGTGGATCCGCCCAGAAGAAGCCCTCGAAGGTCCTCTGTGCGACCTGCGGCATGAAATTGTCCAGCAGAAGTTCCCTGAGAGCTCACGAGACTATTCACACAGGCGAGAAGAAGGAAATCTGCGATATTTGCAACAAGAGATTCGCCACGAAGTCAGGTTTAGTCGTCCACAGGAGGATTCACACCGGGGAAAAACCATACAATTGCGATCAATGCAGCAGAAAATTTGCCCAGAAAACCTCTCTCATAATTCACCTGAGGTACCACAACAACGACCGACCTTATTCCTGCACGAGATGTGGCAAAGGATTTGTTTCCAGGACTCATCTGACTAGTCACGTAATCAAGATTCATGGAGTGGTTTGAGAAGACAAGGGGAGACGTCATCCAAAGAGGGAGAATTCATTGTCTAATTAAGTTCTTTGGGTTGTATTTCCGCTGTTTCTAATTAATTTCATTCGCCCAGGCATTGGGGAGTCCTGTGGCAACTGTACATTCAATCCAGAAATTTCATTCTGGCAGTTAATTGCATTTATAACCTGAGGATTCGATAACAGAGTCTCTACTCTACTATTGATTGCATGAACAACCTGAGCATCAAGTTTAACTTCCATTATTATTTCTGGTGATGGATTGGTTCATTATTTCAGATTTAATTATATTTGTTAGGTACGTAATTTTGATGGAATACCATTTCGTGGTTAATCCACGATTTTCAGAGGACTAAATATCGACAATCTGTTTTACGTCGCTTAAAAATTGTTTAATTAACCCAGAAATTGGAGTTGAAGCTGGGGATTAATTATTGATGATAAATAGTTACAGTAATAATCAATTAGCGAATTGTTGATCAACGATGCTGCTACAATTTGAAGATATTAATTGAAATTTTGCATTTATGCCAAATAAAATTCGATAAAGCGTTCTGAATGCCAGGAGTGATTCTATCAATTACAGAGGACGTGGAGGTAAATTTGGATTTATATTTTCAGTAATGGATTGATGCATTTCAGCATTCATTACGTGATTTCAATTAAACGACCTTTTGCGTTATGTCAATCATTTGCAGAAGACTAAAGATTTTTATGCCTGTTCACATAAAAATTGACTGATTGAACCATTGAGCTCTTTGCTGGAGATTTATTGTTAATATTGTATAAATCTGTTAATAATAAAAAATCGAGTTGCCAGGGTGTTGAACTTCAAAATTCACACCCTGATCTCTCAATTCCCGATTGAATCTGTAGCAAATATCACTCAAAATTTCCCTATTCTGCATGTTAACACGTCTGGGTCTCACATGAATCGTTTTGAATCGAGTTATACGTTCACTTTGGAGTTTGAGTATTTCGCTGAGTGTATCCAGACTTCTAATGATTCCATCGTAACGCAGTGTGGTCAGAAGTTTGCATCGTTGCAACATTGACACAAGCAAATCATCCAGTTCCTCACGGTTATTCCGGAGTTGAAGTATTACTTCAGCTAAAAAAGGAAAAATCTTACCTTTAGTGATGGCTTCTCCGAGTAATTAATTATTCGAACTCGAGGGTTTTATCGACAGTTCCGTGATGGCGGAACTCAATCGCCCAGATGCTGATTTAATTAACACATTAATTAAACTACGATTATCGGAGGGTGTTTACTCGTTCAGTTATGCAATTACTAGAGTAATCAGAGTTTCAGGGGAAAATTGTAAAGATTTCATCTTAAATCACTTCTTCCCACGATTTTTAATTTTCAATTAATTTTATGAAATTTCATTTTGACGATTTTAACAGTAATCACTGAATTATTTGTCCTCTGAGTCTCCACTGTTCAACAAAAAAATGCCCTGTCGATTTTCAGGAGAATATGTCTAACTTTAGAGAATTTATAACCAACTTTCGCTACAGAATTATCAGACTCAGAGTAATTATGGTGTCCAACATCCCCAACACTTTGGTATATGTCTCCAAAAACCACTGAGATGCTCCACGAACGACGCGATCGATTGTTCTGGATGGAGTTCTAATTCTCACGATCATTGTCTTTCATTTAGCACTTCCTAGACCCTACTTATATCACTCGCGCACTACTTAACTACTCGGATTCTATTAACTGGCAATTAGATGTCAAATTGAGGGATTAATCGTGAGATTGTGAATAATTGTCGATCGATTCGGAGGATCTATTTCCTCAGCCCGCGAACACACCACTAGTTGCTGCGTCACTACCGGCCATCTTGTGCACAACAGGGTGCCCCCCCACTCTGACGACTCATTATAACGCCGGCCGGCCAGCGAGGAGCATCACCTATTTCCCCCCGTCGTGTTTATCGTTAAATAATTGAAAATAATCTTTATTAAGTAATAAATCATATATTATTCATTAGTAAACAGTACTCTGAGTGATCTAATCCATAAAATAATTGTTTTTTGAGTCAAAAATCGGGTTGTTTTGTCTCGTGTGTATCGGCGTCATTGTTCGGTGATTCCGCGAACCCGCGACGTGTTTACCGTTGAGATACCCAAGGTAAATCTCCATAATACATTAAAATAATAGCACGTACAGTGAATATCCCACGATTTTATTAATAGATTTTTGATGAAACATATTCCAAATATTTATATTAATTTTCATGGAAAAAAAAATCGATTTTATTTTTCATAATTTATCAAATTATTTTTCATTAATTCAACCGTCCAGCGATGAATCCAAATAAATTTTATTGACTGATCAAAATTTTTAAGCATACAAAAACCAAAAAACTACATTTCTAGAGTCGGTCTGTAAACAGTCCCATTTTTTTTGGTCTAAAAATATCATGAGAACAATTTCGGTAATTAATTCCCTCAGTTTCCATAATCCCTTTGTTCTCGATAGCGTCCCCCCGTCCGCCATTTTATCTAGAGCCCCCCCACCCCCGCGTACATCCAACATGGCGTTGGCCGGCCGGCGAGTAGTTCCCGCGTTGTTTTCGCGAGTCGTGTTTAGGGTTTAATAAATCGCGAAAAGTACCGATAGACTCGCGATTAATGTGCTTTCCTCGTTAAATAAGGCAATGAGTGATCTAATACGTAAAATAATTGTGTTGTGAGTGAAAATTGTGATATTTTGTGTCCTCTACATCCGTGTGTTGTGTTCAGCCGTTTCCGCTGCCCCGAGTGCTTGTGTACTGTTGAAATAACCGAGGTAAATCTTCATAATCGATTGGAATATCCATATCTAGAGCCAATATCCCTTAACTTCTTTGGATCTTTACGTGATGTGCGGTAAAAATTGGTGCATTGAACGATCAAATTAAACTATCAATAATTGAAGTATTGAACATGATAGATCATGATGATTATTCGCGCATTCGTGTGTCCAACGCCCTGTTCCCTCTGCCTAGTCGGCGATTTGTTTTGTTTGCTGGTTCCGAGAACTCGAGGCCGTGTTTACGGTTGGACTGCCTGACGAATATTCTCAAACTCGGGTAGTATTATTACATCAGCAGCGAGTAACACTTGAGTTCGATAATTATCGTATATATAACTCGGGAATAAAACTTGGAGAAATTTTTCTAAAATCTCAACGAGAATATTTTTGTCTTTGGGAGCTTTTGTGCAGAATTGACGTCATTTTTTAATTACCAAAAATTAATTTATATTTTGAAAAATCATCTCAATAATTGGGCATCTGAAGGCGAAAGAGTCATTAATTTAAATACAGTGAAAGACACTCGAGTTCGATAATTACTTTTTCACTCAAAAATAAAATCTATAATTATGAGATATTTTTTAGAGATCAACCAGAATATTTTTGTTTATGAGAGCTTTTGTTGAGAATTAAATTCAGTTTTTAATTTCCAAAATTAAATTTATATTTTTAAAAAATCTTCTCAATACTTGTGAAGCCGAAGCACCATAAGAAGGACACTTTCAGAGTTTAAAGCTTTCCCATTTTCTAAAACTTGAATCTAAACGTTCTATCTTTACCTAAAGTACTGGAGTAATACGTGACCAGTAGTCCAACAGTACTTCTGAAGTTTCTCGATCTACTCTGGTCCCAAACGTGTCCACTGTACATCTGAAATTTGGCCATTGGTACACTCGGTTGCAGGAGATAAGACATGTCCTCGAAGTGTGAAATATTGACTGAATGAATAGGAAGGGATTAGTGAATTAATTCAGTGGCTTCCAGTTGCAAGGAATGGACACACCGAGTGATACTGAATACCTATGTTGAAAGAGACAGTTAATTGGGGACAAGCGGAGACAAGGGTCTGCCAGGCTGAATCATCGATTGTGTGGTGTCGTTGATCTGTGTTTGTGATTGAAATGTGAAGTGTCCTGAGGGAATTCGGAGCACTATTCGCCAGTGTAAGGAGACATTGGCTGGAGATTGATGGATAATCGACTTGGAGGTTGGTGAGAGCGTCGAGATGACCGAGATGCCTTTGATATCTGTTGATACAAGGCTCTCCATCACTGGTGAGTCGTTATGAATTTTATTCAGTTATTACTTTGAACTGTTGTGCGGAATTTGCCAGTTTTTAAATGCCCCTCTGAGGTCTAGGGACCTCAGACTATTCGCGGAGGACACGGTCACTGCTCGCAGAAGCTTTGATACGTCTGTCACACCCAGATTCGAATTAATAAGGCTTAGGGTTTCCAAACTGCCCTGACTCCTAGAATTTTTGGGAGTTTCGAGAGTAGATTATTCGGTCAAATTTTTATTCGCTATTAAATTTAATTAGAATTATTGTTTGCTTTGGAGAGTTGCGTTCGATAAAAACAGATAAAGATATTGATCAGAGAGATGTTTAGAATCACAGTTGAATTTTTCAGCTCTTTTCTAAATTTAGTACAAATTCCAGAGACTTAAAAGTTAACTGTAATTGTCATGAATTTTTCTCGGTCTAATTGTTTTTGGAAAAAATCTATAAAAACGTGCATCTCTCTCCGGATAAAATCAGTGTATTTTCAAATTAATTTCTGAAACCCTTAAGTAGACATTGACAAGCTCAATTGTCCCTTGTATATGTTCTTCTTCGTAAAAATCTTAAACAAGTTTATTACCCTATAAAACGATTCAGGGCGTACAATATCTTCCCTCGATAATTCCAGTTACTTCCGAAGTACCAATTCGTCAAAATAAATTCCTTCAACTGAACTTGTTTCGCTTTTAAAACGATTAGAAAGTCCACTCCCTCCTGTGCCTTCACATGCACATAATTTTTAGTTTCTTTCGATATGATGTAGGGCCTGGACCAGGCCAGTTCCAAACTTCGCATGTGCTCCCCATACTTTTTCTAAAATTAACTCGAAATATTTGTTTATAATTTTGGCTATAATCATTAGCATCATTTGATACGTTTATTGCCGTACGACATTAGTACTTTATGTTATTGGGTTTGATAACATAAATTGATATTATTATGTCTACTTTAGCGATATTTAAAATAGGTAAATAAGTCGTATTACAGCTAATAGAGTTGCCTGGGGGAATCCACTCGTTAGATCCCTGTCAATGAGTATCGTAACTGATCTCCACAAGGCTGGAGCTTCCAAACCTCTCCTCCATACCTGACAAACTCCACTGACATTGAATCGATCTTCGCAGGTCAAATTACGAAAAATTCTTATCAATATCAGCTCTGGCAGCTGATCCCACATCTCCTGTCACTCCTCATCCTCTTATCCCCTTGGTTGGTGTATTCAATCTATCGTAAAGCCACATGGAGGATAATACACAAAAAGATGAAACAATTAGTACATAACATATGACATTTATTCATTTGTATTTCTTCATTTTTTTTTCTCAAATGATTTTTTTTGTTTTTTTTTTCCGCTTCGATAGGATTTTTTTTCGGTTATGCCTATGTGGTATGTGCGGGATGACTTTGAAATCTATGTTTCATTAAATTTTTTTAATTATACAATATTCAGCTGGTTTTGTTTTCGATTAGGGACTCGGATATTATTTTTTATACTGTTTTTCTCGAAATTGTTTAGTGTCTGTTCATTTTATAAAGTGCACGAGTACAACAGTGTCCTTTTATTAATATTTTTCATTATTTTCTCTTTTATCTTAAAACAATTATTAATTAGATACAACACTGAATATTCTCTGGACACATTAAATCGTGAGAACGTAATATATGTACATAAAGTTTATTTATCTTAACGGCGAATACAAATATATTAGGGGAGGGAGGGGCAGAGCTCGTTAATCCCTGTGATAAAATTAGGGATCGATGGGGATGTTCATCGTTCCTGTCAATGCAACTATGTTCGTGTTCCCTTTTTAATGTATTCAATTAACTTGAATTTTAACAGATTAACGACTTAATTTCACGACGGTTGAGGGAACAGGGGATAAACAATTGTTGCTAGGCTGATAAACAAATGGTATTCAAAGTTTCTCAGTAATTGATAATTTAGTCAGTGATAACGTACAAATGGAAATATCCCAGTTTGGTTGAATGATTGAGTCCAGTGGAAGTTTCGTAGAATAATCAATTCATTTTATCGTGTGATTTGACTTTTGATTTACTTTGGTGTGCTCCACACTGTTGCTAGTTGACTTTGTGGGACTTGTGGTGCTGTTAGTTGATTGTGACACTGTCGAGTAAGTGGCTTGAGTCGATGGTACTAGATTCTGAAACAATCCAAGTTAAATTGCCTTAAATTAGATAGATTAATTAATTTATTAATTTTAACTCGATTAATTTGATTTTAGTTGAGAACTTGATAGAGATCTGGTCAGGAGGGAATTGCAGATAAAAAAAATAGTGCAGGTGGAATTTATTTGATAGAAAAGAAAATTTCTTTCGGAATCAAATATTTGATTAATATTTTGCTTGTTATTTCAAGATTAAGAAACTTTGAAAATCCTAATAAAATCCACAGTCTTTCACTGTGTCAAACATTACCGAAAATTTTTCAACAATTCTCCAGTCGAAAAATTCACTTCTCCAACATGTCTCGGGGGGGATTTTTATTGAATAAACTTGGCGAATCGATCCCCAAGGATTTTCCACCAAAGTTTTCCTACGTGGTCTGAATGAAATCCTGGAAGTGGAGTGAAGTAGGCTGGACTGGGTGGTGAGTGGGATGAGGATGAGGGAAGTCGAAGGCAGGAAAAGTCAGTGTAGAGATGGAGAAGTGGACTCATCGTTGAGGGAACTTGGACGTCACTCGTTTGCCTTCAACTTTTGCAATCGGCGACTGACATTTTTTTTTTCTCAGTTGATTTTTACTCAACCTCTTCGTATTTTTATACTCTGGGGACACATAACCTCGGATCATAGTTTGATTTTTTTTTTGCCAAGATGAGTTATCGAACGCGTTTCAAAAAGCCGATGACGAGTCTCGAATATTGCTATCTCACCAATGGAAATCCTTGTGGTGCAAAAGTTTGCACGATTTTTCACGTGTCGAAGCACTCTGCACTTTCTTTTTATCATTCACTCTTTTTTTTACTCCTCCCTCTCACCCCCCGGGTTCGGGATTTTTTTCTCTCTCTTTTTTTTTGCAATTACGGGTCTTGCGATGGAAAATGCGGAGGTAGAGTTGGAGAATTGGGTTGAGAGGGGGGGAGGGGGTCATGATCGACCACCCGTTGCTTCAGGAATGGCGTAGCTGGTTCTAATTGCGTTCGCAGTTTCCAAACTGGCAAAGTTTTTTCGTTATTTACGCAAACGATGGTATGAAAACTCGGTTGAAAATCGTACGATTTACTATTTTTCTTTTTCGCTGAATTTTTTTTTTTTTCGTTTCATTTAAAGGCACCATTTTTCATCAGTCGAGGCCGATAAAAATTGTCAATTTGTCCTGCAGGAAAGTTAGAACCAAAATGGACCGGCTTTGCTTACTCGAATTATATTTTTTTACACTGTTTGAATATTTTTTTTAGTGTTTGAAATGGGTCTGGATTTTTTCATATTGGGTTGTTAAATCATCAGTTATCAAAGATTTAATGAACTCCATTTTTTCCGGACTATAGCCTCCACTTACAGTGACTGTTATTTTTTATTGAAGGAATACCCTGAGGGGAAATGAAAATTGTGCCATCAGTTAACTCGATGGAATTTCCGCACGAAAACATGGCAGGGCTATTCATTTAGCTCCATTAGTTCCCTTCCAACTCTAAAAATGAAAAAAAAACTCAATTTCCAACTAAAATTTTTGTTTTACAAATTTCCGGAGTGGGTAGTGTAATAGAGTGAATTTATTCGTGGTACACCCCAACAGAAATTTCTCCGATTCTCCAGAAATGAATTCTCTTGACACCCTCCGAATCTCATACAACAATTAATTGAATATGTACCGTTTAATTTCCAAACTTTGCAATTATTCGTAGAATTTCCTAAAAAAATTTCACTCCTATAATCCCTCGTTCTTCATAACTTAATTAAGCGAAAGAATTTCCCAAGTTTTAAATCCCTCAACTCCTCTATTTTTATGAAAGATTTATTAGTCTATCTATATTAATTTCTGAGATATTCGTAAAAAACGGATTAATTCCAAATTCGGGTATCCTGGGCCTCCCAGGGCATTTCACCTAATTTAATTAAAACAAAAAAATAATCTCTCAAGTGTTAAATCCCACGAACTCAAACTTTTCCGTAAATCTCAAGCGAAAAATACGGTTGTGTCAGTTATACACTTATAAAACTGGGAAAAACTCACCGATCCACTCGGCGATACTTCCCTCCACAAACTTTTATTTACAATATCCCGTTCTACCCTGACTCTCTCCCTCTCATGCCTCCCCTTCCCTCCCCTCCTTTAACTTTTAGAAACGAGTTTTACCCGCGGTAACTCGACAAGGTGCACCGGGGCGTTTGTACAATTCTCGTGGGAGTAAAAAATGAAGAAAGAAATGTAGTCTAGATAAAGATAAAGAAACGGAAAAATGAAGAAAAAAAAAAAGAAATAAATAAATAAGGACAAAGTATAAAAACTAAAACCTCATTCGAGCCAAGGAAGTAGCCATTCGTCCTTAACTCTGGGCCCATTCACTCTGGCAACAAGCCGTTGCTACTAGTTTCTGAAGGCTTCCCAAGCTTTCCAAGAGACTGAGTTGTCCCATGAGTTTCGTTAAATTTTCCGTGGAGTGTCTTTCCAACCGGAAGTGCTGGAGTAAAACGTGCAAACCCTGGAGGAAGATAGTTTTAAGGAATGTCTACCTCTACTGATATAACTTGGTTCAGTGGAACTTGAAAAACTAGGGATAGAAAGATGGGTCAAAGGAGTGACTGACGAATGAAAAGTAGCGACGTTTGAACTTCACTCAGACTTGACACTTGACAATTGTGGACTAGAAATAAAATATGAATATTTAAAATAATTCAATGAAATACTTACATTCTCGTTGTGCCTCAGCTCCTCGAGTTGATTTTCAAGTACATCCGTTCTGTTGATGTTCTGTCTCTCCTGTCTTTTGAAATTTGTGCTTTTGATCCAACGTCCCAATGGATTGTCCTGTCTCGCTAACATCTGACTGGCAGGATCATCCCTGTCAACACTACTGTCCGATCGATCAACAGTCTCTTCAATGTCATTCTTCCTCCACTCGTTGCCGGAAAATCTGGGGGGAGTAACTGCTGACATAGCAATAAAAGCATTTCTCGCTTTATTATTACCATCCAAATTTCCACCAGGTTTAGCTACAGGTCCAGCATTGACCTTGTGATATGAAAATTGCTTCCATCTTGGTGTCCAAGTGGATGATTGACTGGGCTTTCCAAATTGAACGTTCCAATCAGTCAATTTTCCCATCTCCAAACTATCACCCCAGGTGGTCTTGTCCTCGGGTGATCCCCAGGAGGTCTTACCTCCTATCTTCCATGCTCCCGAGACATCCCTCTGCGGAAGACTTGTGGCTTTATCCATCTCGTTGCTTTCAGACTTGTCTTTTTGGGATTTATCGTCTTTATCAAGCATTCTGTTCTGCTTATCTAGACCCAACTTTCTCACAAGTTCAGCGTTAGGGTTGTATGTCTTTCCATTCTTGTCCTTGGGCCAGGGTTTCGCACCTGATAATTTGAAGGGCCACGTAGCTGGATCTGATGTCAAACTATTCCAAGTTTTCATGGTGAGTTTTGGCAGGACAACGGCTTTTGTTGGCTCCGAAGCCTTCCAAGATTTCATTCCACTTCTGGTTAGAGAATTGTCTTTGTTGGATCTTGTCTTAGTTGTTTCATTAATTTCATGATGTTTGGTGAGTGTCAATGGAGCTGATGGATTTCTGAATATTTTACTTCGTTGCTCGGTAATCAGACCCCAGGGTGTATCGACACTCCTGTCAGACGACCACTGGGCACCAAATTTATTGTATAACCTTTGATTACCAATAGCCTCATCATCCACTTGAATGATTGGACGCCATACTGACCATGGTTTAGATCGATATCTGCCAAAATTCTGTCTACTCTCGTCATAATAACCCTCCATCGATCTAGACGGCTCGTAACCCGAGTATCCCCATGATTTACCGAACAAGCCTTGATGACGTTGATAGTCAACGTCCGGATAAGTATCTTCGTAATCCTCTATACTGTCATCACCAAAATCCCTGATCCTGTTGATGTAATGGTGATATCGATCGTACCTGTCTGTGACCCTTGGCCTTTGATAACTACGCTCCGGAAGATCGTAATCAAGTACGTGAGAGCCTGTGTTAGTTGGCATATCGTAATTGGATGCCGAGTCATGTTGATTCAAGGGTGAGCCCTTCTCGTGGGTGTTTACTTTACCAAAGTGAAACTTTCGGGTATAATCCATACGCATTCTATCATTTGAATATTTGTCGTGATGATCCGGTAATTTTGGAGATTTTGGGTAGTGAAGTTTGGATATATTTGTTGGCTCCTTACGATTAGCTGACCAATCAGGACCGAAGAGACGTTCAGCTACTAATCTCCAGTGGGTTTCTGATTTTGGTTGAATTGTCTGGGTGGTTAGAATTGGCAGAGGGGAAGTGGTAGTTTGTTGGTGATGTGGCTTCTTCTTCTTTTTTTTCTTCTTCTTGGGCTTCTTTGGTGGTGGTTTTTGGTTGGTGGGATGAGGGGATAGGGTTGTAAAGAGGGGAAAATCAGCGGGGTAGCCTCGCTTTCGAGAGTCCAGTGAGGATATATCTGTATCGTCATCGGGATCCTCTGGAAATTTGACGTTGAAATCATGTTCAATTATATTTTAGGAACTTTAATGTTATTTTAGTATTAAAGGAAAGAATTTCAAGAGTCAATGTAATGGTGACCCGGACAAGTTAAATTAAGGAATCAGCTAATTATTATAGATTGATGTATTTTTGGTATTTTTGGTGTTCTTCAGTATCAATTCTGAACAGTGTCACATAAATGTCATCTATTTTCATTCCAACCAATTGTCGTTCATATTTTTATCTCTTTGCCATCGTAAAAGTGGAATACTTGGAGGGAATATTCTATAATTTATTCAAGGGAATTTTCAATGCTCAAGTGATGGAAAAACCAGATGGAAGAAAGCTTTAGTGGATGGGTAACAGCAGTTGCTGTTCGCTATGGACGGCTAATCACGACGTTCTGCCGCATAGCAGAAAGGTAATTAAGGTACAAAATGGCAACGTGTGACTGTATAAGTACCAGAGCAAGTGACGTTGCTGGGAAATTGGTGGAACAATTGTTGGGCTAATAATCTCGGGCTCTGGGTGCTTTACATGGTGAGGCTCAGTTTCTGGGTAACCATTTTAGCCTCGACGTCCCTTTCAACTTGTACATTCACCACCCACAACTATCAATTTCCATAGTTGTAGGGGGGATGGGGGTGGGGGAGAAGGAGGAGGAAGGACGAAGGGTTGTAAAGGCTTTGACGTTGATCCGCTGGTCTCTGTGTTTACTACTAGTTGGATTATTCCGTTCTGGGTGAAGTACGTTAATGTAATTTAATGAATTATCTCATGTGTGTGGTGCATTCAATGAAGAGAAATAGAAATTTGCGGCAAGTGAGATCTGAGTAATTCCATTTAACTGGTAATTGCAGAATATCTGGGGATATTTAATGAGAAGGTGAACTATTTAATCTGCAGTAAGTAGTTAAGTTTTTTATGAAGGTAGTAATGGGAAAATTTAATCTTACTTTGAAAGATAATCAACAGCTTGTTAACTATGAGATTATACGGTGATCATTGACCTCAACTAGAAATTATTCAGACATTTTTAAAATGATTTTACACATTTTTTTGTTAGAAAGTCTTTCTCTCTCGTTAGGAAATTCTTAGAAATTCTCCTCTCAACGACAGGTTTTTCTTTTGTCACATAAACTTCGAAATTTAAATAAATTTTAAACAATGTTTTGAGAGTACTGTAAACATTTTTCCAATTACTATGATAAATATTCCAAAAATTAATTCTCTCAAAGGTACATCTGAACGAAAAAAAAATTGCAAATATTTATCGCATAACAAAGACATTCCAATACGTTAATTACATGGAGATTAAATGAAAGCTTTTGTGTTTAGCTTTCAACGTTCAAAAGAATTTCAATGAACAAAAAAAAAGGCTACAATTCCTGGATAAATTTAATCCGTTGAAAATTCCAGAAAACTAACATCTGAATTCCATTTAGTGCAGATATTTCTAGAGTTCCAGTGTCATAAACAAGCTTCCCCCCCCCCACTCTCAGAATCTCGTTAATCAATAATATCATCCACCTCCATTTACTCACTCATAGTCAGTAGTCGGTGCGCTCGTTCCCACCGTTCTGGATTCTTAGCAAGCCTCACCAGCAGCTTCATCAAGCTCTCAGCTTGTACCCACTCCTCCCCCTGGTCAACAGAGCATAGAAACATACTTCAGTCAAACTAGTATCCAACAGTACTGCACAAGTACGATGGATTGTGGGTGATTCAAAGGGATAGGGGAATAGGTTGAGTAAGAGAGATGGAAAATGGCTTGGTGAGTGTGGAGAACCATGTCTTGAATTGTACACACATCACCTCGTTCACGAGCTAGAGTTACTGAAGGGATAGGGGGAGGGAAACTTGGACAATATAAGCCGAAGCTGGTGCACGTAGTCTCGATCAGGGTCGACAGAAGGGACTGAACGTGCTCGCGTTAACGATGACAAATGAGAGGGATACTCTTCAGGGATAACAGAGGTAGATAAGGATTACATGACTGTGTGAGCAGTTGAAAATGGTGGTGAGGGGGTGGAGGGGTGGGATTTTTTTTTTTCATAGGTTTCTTGAGGAATAATCTTTTTAATATCTAGGACGATGTAGTTTGAATAGAAATGTTTAAACATTCGGTTGTTTCTGATTTACCATAGTGTGATAATGAATCGATAAAAAACGAGAAGGGAAAAGTCTGAGATATTACTGTACAACAAAATGCTAGACTACTGGAATGGGTTTTACTCATATATAATTATTACTATCCATACTTATAGGTCTATCATTTTTTATTTGAGCTTAAATGAAAAATGATTGATAGATTTAAAAAAAAAATTCAGTTTATTTTATTGGGCCTTCGTTTATTTTTTACTGTGTCCACTATATGAACTGCCAGATTTTTCTCTACATGTTGAAAAATTTGAGAGATGCGACTGGATCAATTTGATTGATATTAAAGTTGTGAGGGCCAGTTTCGATAAATGATTGACAAATGACTGTTGTAAAAAAGCAATGAGAAAACTAAAGAATCTTTAAAAAAAGTGAAATTAGCGCTCGTTTTTCCAAATTCAGCACTGTGTGAAGATTAATCGATAAGATCACCAGATTAGACAGGGATGGATGGATTACACTCGTTCAATGGTTTTCCGATAAATTCTAATAAACAAGAAAAAACAACACGAGTGTAAGGGGTGTGTTTTATCATTTTAGTGGAGAATGAAGTTCCAATTTGTTAATTCAATTGTTGAATATCTCGGTAATGTAAAAAAATCTGGAAAAAAATGGTAAAATCAGCAACTCGTTTTTCCTAATTCAGCAATGTGCGAGAATAAATCGATAAGATCGTAAGATTCGACAGGGACTGATGGATTACACTCGCTCAATAGTTCCCCGATAAATTCCAACTAACGAAAAAAAAATAAAAATAAAATAGGAGGATGAAGGGCCCTCTGAAAACCCGGTCATCCTCTGGAGTCTGGCAGTTTCAGCAGGTGACGGATCGATTGCCAACGACACTTGCCCACTTTATTTCACCCATTTTTTCCCCACCCCCTTGTTTTTCATTTCTATCCGGTTTTATGGTATGATTTCCCGTGAGATATTTATCGTCACAGTACAGCGAAGGGAGAAAGTTAATATCGGTTGATGTTGAGGTTTAAATGTTTTCCTGTGATCTAGATATAGTGAGTTTGAGGGTAGAGGAAAATCCAGTGACATAGAAGACATTTCGGCAGTTCGCCAGGAAATTGACTCGTGAATAGATGGAAGGGGGAAGGCAAATCCTCCTCTTTGATACCTTCTACTTTGTCATGTGAACGAGGGGATTCACATCGGGATGATAAAGTGTAATGGCTGGAGGTCTTTGGGAATATTTTGAGTTATTTTTTGCCTCAGAATATTTACCAAGAAATAGTTTATTTCATTGACGGTTAGTGGATGAAAATTTCAAATAAACATTCTTACTTCATTGAGTAGTATCATTTATTTGGATTTTTATGATGATATTTCCCTTGAATAGTCGTTGCAAAAGGGTGTAACAATTTATTGAAAAATTCGCCAACGCTCTACGATAAAAGAAAGCCCTTGAGGTCTTGGGAAAAGTGAATTTCATAATCGGGCTTCGAGACTTGAGTATTTCTCTGTTAAAGAAATTTCAATCACAGTTTAGGTGAATATCTCCTGAGAAGAATCAGCTGAATTTTCCATGTACTACTGGAATCGTAAAATTTTTCAATGCGGTAATTTATTCTTCTCGTTTCCACGGATTTTTTCCAATATGTTGATTTAATCTATTTTGAGGTATGAGAATTACTCTTTCATCCAATGAATAACTACCGAATAAATTCCAATTTTCTAATCACAGAAGTCATATTAATGGAATGAAACCTGTGATTGGTCATCCATTCGGCCACTTCGAATGGCTTTTTGTTCCTGTCATTTCATTGAAGTCTAAAATCGCTGGTACGTGAAGCGCTGAATTGGTCTGGTTCAATTTCGATTTATACGAGAGATTGAGTAGAGATGAAAAAGTTTCGGAAATACGTAACAAAAAAGGTAGATGAGCATGGAGTAGAAGATTGAGATGTTGGATTCTTTGTTGAAATCAGTATTCGATATTTAGAAATCAACGTCATAATATTGTTTATCGATACTTCTTATTTTGATGCATTAAACTGGCGAATTAGTTCCCCCCTAAATTTCCCTATATCAGAAAAAAAGCACATTAATTTTTATTGAAGAAGAAGTTCCAATTAATTTATTCATTTTTTCAATCTTTTGAAAGCTAAAAAATTTTTTAAATTTGGTTACCAGATAATCGGTCCGGCCAGGCCTTCCCTACTAAATTTTCCGCTTCTCCATTATTCATTCTATTTATTGATATTGATATTGAGGGGACCGTTATTCTATAAATGATTGACGCACGTCGGCCATAAAAAAAAAACAGGGAGAAAAATGATGGGTCGAAAAAAATATGAAATCGCCATTGATTCTCCCAAAGTCAGTATCGTTTGATATATGATCGATATAATTACAAGATTTAAGAACATTCAGTCATAATAAAAAATGAATAAAAATCATAGATCTAAAAAAAACGTAAAGTTGGAATTCGTATTTCTCATTCAAAATAATTTTTTTTTATATTTCTTCAATCATAACTCAAATCGAACATCGTGTAATCAGAATGAGCTTATCTTAACATTTACTCCCTTGACAAACAACTGATCAAGCATTCTCAAACATATATCGTTTCCTGTATTGGGTAAAGTCAATTTGTCACGTTGCGGAGGGAAGATGAGTCCCTTACCAAATCGTTGTCAATCATCTCCCGTGTTCTCCCTGGTGAATATCCCACACTTCTCTCTGCCAATCTCCCAACAATTTCCGGTGACTCACCAGTCGTCTCGTTGATGATCAGCTCCTTCTGGCTGCTCAGCTCCTTCTTCACAGTTGGAACGCGTTTCGATTTTCCCTCGGATGTTCTTTTGTACTTGAAAAATAAAGTGAAGAATTTCCTTTATCATCGCACAGTGAATTTTTTTTTTATTTAGAATAATTGAGAATAAAAATGGAATGGCTTTGTCTACTTTTACAAAATTGTCTGTGATTATATTTAGCTTATCGAATTTATCGTACTCGTCCAATAATCAGTGAATTCATGATCGGAAAAATGTTTTTCTCTTTATCGTTCCGTTGAGTTGTCCTCCAATATTCCTAAATTATTTGCGATCAAATCAGGAAGGAAAAAAGCAATAAATAAACTCACCTCAATACCCTTTTCCCTTTCCTCCTCAGTTTCATCACTTATAGCTTCGTTTGACGTCATACTTTCGTCAGAGCCCATTTCCTCATCGTCCTCTGTGCTCTTCTCCTGTGAATCAAAATTCCTGGTGCCTCTTGTCTCATCACCAATGGCACTGCCCTCCGAATGATTCACTCCAGACGTTGAATTGCCACGTTCGTCCCTGGACATTGCCTCGTGTGACTCGGCAACCTCACGTAACTCCTCCTCATACTCATCCACATCCTCCTCAGTTTCATCCTCCTCATCCTCTTCGTACTCAGCATCACCAGTCGCCTCCGTCGTCACATCCTGAGGCCATTCATTCCACCTTTTTATATCGCTCTCTCGACCCTTTTACGTCTTTATCTTTTTCCCTCCCCCTCCTTTTTTTTTTTTTTCATTTCTTTTGTTACGTGTCTTCTCCCTTTTCCTTCTACCTTTATCTTGACACTGAAAGTCCTCATGAATACTTACCGAGACTCCGCCTTCTGACTCCGCAGACGTTTCCTTACTGTTTTCTTCACCTGTAAAAGAAAATGAAATTTTTTTATTATAAAAATTTTGAAGTATTTCTACGTTTATGGTGGTGACAGAAATTTTCGAAAAATTATGGCTCACGTTGGAAATTATTAATTGAAAAAAATTCTTCAATTTTGACGTGAATATTAAAATCAGAAATTCCATATGACTTTTAGGTGATCTCATGACCTCCATAGGTATAACCTCCATAGAACATGTACGTGTCTTCATAATTGTTATTCTACCCTTCCATAACTTTTAAATAATCTTCATAACAATTATGATCCTATAGCACCTCCTGACCCTCATTAAATCCTCCATCGTATGAACTTTAGGTGGCTCTCAAGTAATCTTTCCAACAGTTATGATCTAAAATTACCTCATGACCATCATTAAATGATTATTTATATCTATAAGGCCTCTTTCATGACCTCGATAAAACCTGCTATAATGCTCATACGTCTCATGACCCTCATAAAATTTTTTCACCCGTTATGGATAGATAGAGTTACGACAGGGAAATGGAAAACTGTAAAATATTTTTTTTTTTCTTGTTTTTATATTTTTTTATAATCGTTAAAATGAAAGTAAAAAAACAATTTTAACGAGATTTACCGTATGGCTGAGGGACTGAGGAAAAAGGAAATTAAATAGAAGTCTGTAAATTCTTGACAGTAATACCAATAAACTTGGTGAAAATGTTTGAGGGTGCAGTTGGTACCAGACAGTTGTGAAAACGTATGAAGTGGATAGAAATATATTGGATGTTATTACATCGAAGTATCAGAAAATACAAGCACTTGCTACTGACACTGAAACCCCATAAGTCTCAATAGACAGTGAAGCTTTTTATATCAATGTACATTGGCAACATCCAGTACATAATGTACACTTCAGGTGTATAGTAGAAGTAGTTGGTTGAAGTAGAATAACTAGAAATAAAGTGAAGTTCTTTACTCATGAACACGAATGCACACTCGAAGGGGCTCCATTAGCCATCTCCTTCATTATATCTCATTTTCATTAGCGCTACGATGGCCTTACGTAGACGTCTCATCTACCTTTGTCCTCTTTTCCCATCATCTCTTCATCCCTTTTACTCCTTTAAGCTGCCTTGTAATTATATTTTCTGGGTTAGTTGAGAATTTTGATTATGAATAATTGAATTCACAGCCGAGAAATTCGTTGAAAGTATCGGGTTGAGGAGATACTGAGGCAATTGTGTCATTTAAAAGGGTAATTCGTGGATCATGGACGAAGAATTAAAATAACTGTCTGGGAAAAAAAATTTCCAATGACAATTCTTTATGAAATTTTCCATGAAAATTTTTTTAATCATAATAAATGAAATAAAATAAGACAATATTTCATGAACCACACGGAAGTAAAAAATCTTAATAAATTACGTGCCTGATCCCTTGATCTTTCAGTCAAAATAATATTCAGTAAAAATGACAGAAAAGTTACCGATTTGTTCACTGAACATTCCATATTATTTCTGAAACGTTTTAGACTTTTTTCTGAATGTTCAAGAAAAACGTGCGTAACTGTTCAGTAATTTTTACTGACTATTGTTTTGACTTGTTGATTATGGAACAGGCACCGTATAATTAATTTAATTGAAAAAAACTTGACAAATAATGTTCAGAATTTTTTTCATCTCTTCAACTCTCATTTGACCTCGTAATTTTTACTACTGTTCAACACTTCTTTCAGATTCTCGTGTCCTAATTCTTTTAATACCCGTCGCCATTACAACATATGCCGCAACCCAACTTCGAAACTTTTTTTCAAATCTTTTTTTTTTTTCCGTATCCTCGGTTAGTTCGTACCTTTTTGTCTAGTTTTTTTTTATCTCCCTAGTGAAATAGCGGGAGAGAAGTTAGTTGAAAAGTCTCCTCTCTTTTTCTTTCGCCGCACATTTTCTGGCTTGGCAATGGGGTGGATGGAGAAGGGAAGGTGGAGGGGTAACACGTGCGCTCGATGAATATTCGGAACTGTACCTCGGCCCTAGTAATGCCTGCGTAGAAGGCTTTAATTAACCCTCGTAATTTAACCGAAAATTGCGAGGAAGTTGAGGGAGATGTGAAATATCAGGGTCGGGGATAACTGCATAGCTGAGGGTACATAAATACGGAGAAAAGGTCTTGGTCTTCAGAGTTATTAAATTCAGATAAAATTCAATTCAACTTAATATCAACAGGTGAATAAGGAATGAAAATAATTCATTTTATTTCGCTTTCTAATTGAATAAAAATTTCATTTTGATCGCAAAAATTTAAATTGAATTATATTACAGAGTTTCTTTTCAATAAATAAATAATAAATAAACTATGATAATTTATAATTATTTATTTATCGTGTTTAGGTATTTCTTTTTGCCTCCAAGTAAATTGTTCACCCGCAAAACATAATGTTACGACAGAACTCATTTATCCTTCTCCTCATGTGCGATGAAAATTTCAAAGAAAATCCTCACTATTTTCCCTTCCTATTTCTCCACCGTAATTGAACGCCGATAAATTCGCATATTCCGTTCCTTACTCACCCACCCACCCCTTTTCCCCATTTTTCTAAAACCAAGAGAAGCAAAACATCGCTCGTGAAATCTACACCCACGTTTTACGCGCATAACACAACAAAAAAAAAAAAGTTTAAAAAAAGTGAATCCACACGTGAGGGAATATACGAGCCCGGAGAAGATATAAAATTCCCCGGAGTGTGAATGAGAGAGAGGGAAATTGAAAAAAAAAAAATCATAGCAAAGGGACAAAAAATACGTACATGGACCTTCCGAAAAGGATAAAAAAAGAAAATATTATCAAAAAATGCTCACGCGTTGCTTTTACCACTTAGCAATTTTTTCCTGTTCATTCTCTTTCGTTTTAGTTTATTTATTTTTTCGATGTTTTCATATTTTTTGAGACGTAAAATGAGTGGACACGCTGGGGAGGTACATTTACATCACACGTGATCGGGATTTAAAGTATATTGAACGCTCGCCAAGGGGAGCCCGCGACGGGGGTGGAGTTGCATATAGTTGTATGGCCGTGGAGGGGGAGGGGGGTGGGAATGAGGTGGGTGAAGGGGGAGGGATTTATATCGAGCCGGAATATTGGACGTAATGCATCGACGCTGCAGTTTTCCAATATTTCATCCGACAGCGGTCGCCCCCTCTTGGGCTCTCTCACTCACTCTTTTGCCTCTTTTTTTTTTTGCCGACTAAACCCGAAGTGTCCAAACATACACACTCGGCAAAACCACATTCGAGCACGTGTGAAAATAGAGACCAGGATTTTTCACTTTTGTGCATGAGGAGAGACAACAAATGCTGGGGGGGAATCTGTTATATGAGAGAAAATTTTGAATAAAAATTATATTTCTAGGGGGTGAAACGTGGGATAAAATGACAATCAACAACTTTTTAGGTCATGTTAGGGGGTCTTATGTTTACTTAAAATTTCTTTCCTTGGAGATATTTTGAGTTGGAAAATATGCCCTCAATGGTGACCTAAAAAGATGTTCAGAAGACATTTTTCTTGAAATATTTTATTTATGGTTTCGTGACTTCCTCACTAAAATTCTATTGAGAGTCGCAAAAAATTATCAATATTCAAGGCATATATATGTTTTTCTCGTGGATTACATATGATCTTCGTATGAATTATTCCTATCTTCTCGATAAAACCAGTCAGATATTTTCAATTCAGTGATTTTTTTTTATTTTCAAGAAAAATCAAGTGTTGACTTTTTCTTTCGCATTGAAAGAATCCTCTCTATTTTTACATTGTCGAGTATTCTGTACTTGTCGATTCTATTCTCTCTGTTCTTTCAACTGCACTCACCACAATCGCCTGTAGCGTAAATTTTTTCAGTTCAGTATACACTGCAGCAAGCTAATAAACCGGAAACCACAGCGATCGCCATTTCCACTGCAAATATTACGTGAGTTGAAATATCAAAAGTTCGTGCAACGAATTTTTTCCATTTACTTTTTTAAAATATTTCACGTGAAGGGGGAAAATATTTCTGATGGTGAAGTGTCGGAATTCATGGCAATATTATTTTTCAAATATTACGCGAAGGGCTCTTGAAAATGTACGGGAAAATTTAATTGCAAGCTCGTGTACGTCACAAAAATCAACGCAACAAAAATATAGGAAAAAGAGGAGAAAATGTTTTTTAAAGAATGAAAAATGTAACGCAAAAATTGATTTGCCATTTTATGATTAAAATTCAAGTGAACAAAAATTCTTGTGTTAATTGACATTGATTTCCACAACTTTATGTGGCTGTTGAAAAATCCAGAATTAAATGTTCGACGTTGGGGACCGTATATTTATTCGATTTTCGCTCAACAAGTGCTGATTCACAATGAGAAATATAAAAAAAAAATTTGATACACCAAAAATATCTGTACTATTTCTTGAAAGTCTGTTTTTCATCGCTCGATTGGAGATATCTGTGCAGTCGAATGCTCTAGAATTCTCACTGGGTAGACAGCTAGTGACAACAGTCCCGAAAGAGTCAGACGTGAGGGACTTGAGAAGTGCGAAGTGGAGCAATTGAAGATTTTCGTGGTCGATAAAAAAATTGTGAGAATGTGGTGAAGCATAATACGTCGGGATGAACATCCCGGTTAATTACTTAATTACTGGGATAACGAGTTGTTTTGGGAAAACCTCAGAAATTCGATTTGAAAGGGGTGAAACTTTTATTATAAATATTTTCATTCAGACGTAAATTGCTATTTAATCGTCAACATTCCAAAATACTCTAAAAATTAAAATTCCTGCGAGTTATTTTCGATTGAATGCCCTCATCAATATTTCCATTCCCTGTAATCCATTCATGGACAATTATTTCCGCATAACTAATCGAATGATGCCCTCAAACAATTGATGATTAACACTTGAGTATCCACCGGTCGTGTAAATTTACCACTCGTGAGAAATAAAATTGAAAAATAGTTATGTGAAGAACAATAAAAGTTGATCTGGAAAATTCATCAGTTGACGCTGTCAACCGACAATTTCCCCCGTAATTGATGCTGAATTCACCATTGGACTGTCAAATTGTAATTCCCAGGTAGTACACCATTACACACACGTCAAATACAGTTGTACTGTGTAGCTCATGAACTACTCGGCTCAAATTCATACACTTGGCTGTACTCCTGGGAATAACGGAAATACATTGAATGCACTAACCGACAAAGTGGCATCTAGTTTGAACAACGATAAATGCCAACATCGGGTGTCACTTCTCTAGTATCGAGTCTCTTCCGCTACTGCTTGTACCCAACGTTAATGCTATTTCTCTTTATTCCGACCTCATACCATTGCTTTTGTCGGTATTTCGGATGGATATACGGGTCTACGTGGCTACTTATCCGATGAATACTATTTGCATACTAATGACTTTGATAAAATATTGAACAATATCACTGAACACGGGGAGAGAAAAATTCATTAGTGCGGGATAAATAGAAACGAATTTTCAGGAGAAAATTTTACCAACACTTTTATTTAATAACTTTAGCTACACATATATGTATATTTACAGTCCACATTAACAAATCCACACGGTCTCTCTCATTGACTCTATAAACTTATCGTTTGATAAAAATTGCCAATTACTCATTAGCAGTTATTTAGATGCCCCAGAAAAATTAATCAATTGTTAGGTAATTTTTCTTAAATGTCTTTCTTTTCGGGTACGTTTTATTGAATATTTTCTTCCCTGCAAATTTATTTATTCAATAAAACCATATTGTAATAAAAAAAAAAACCGTCAATATTTATCTCATTCATGAGTGGAAATTGTTGGATAAAAATTTTAACCGACAAATTGAGAATAAAATAGACTGGTAAATGCAAAAGTTGGAGGATAAAAATTAAAAGTGAGTAACCATGTGTCCTGATAACACTGATCCCCAAAACAAGATACGTGTTTAGTCCCCACTGAGACCATTATAATGGTTGGTTGGTGGATGCACACACTCACTAGCAGTCCTGCACACTCAGTTTCACTCAACATCCCCACAGTTTCATTCCCACACGTTCCACTCTCACCCGGGTTTAACTACTACCCATGTTGTTGGGGAGGGATAGAGGTGGTTGGTGGTATTGGTGGGATGGAAACAGGGGAGCTTGTACCATTGGGATACCAACGCCAAGAGCGGCACCGGCAAATATAGAGAGAGATAGTGGACAGAATGATATTCACCAAAATCCAAAAGCCTTTGGGCAGTTTGAATATACCGAACGAGTAAATATTGTTTCGAATTCAACGATTGGAATCGCGTACACTCATTAACAGATCAATATTTATCGATAAAAAAAAATGGTGGATAAAAGTGAAAAATGGAGATAAAGCTTTGTTAAGTCAATGAATAATACTTGAAGAGAGTGAACGAAATAATAAAACGGGAAATTATCGGTTTATTTGAGGTATTTGGAATGAATCTATCGATAGAGGGTCAAGTGATTTAACACGTCATTTCATCCATGTTCTTTAAATAATAAAAATTTTCTAGTAATTGAAGGGGTGAGTGGATCGATGAATGATTTATAGGCAATCGTGCAGACCAGAGTCACAAATTAATTGAATTAAATATGAAAATTTATTAGAGTCTAATGGAACATTTAATTGGAATGACAGAATTATTAATCTAGAATCATATTTCCATTTATACGAATGAAAAACGTATTAGATAATAATATTAAAATTTTTTTCAGTCCATAAAAAATAAATATTCAAGTTTATTTAAAATTTTGAATGAGAATGAGCTTTTTTATTGTAAAAAGTTTAATTTTATTGAAATAGATCATTTGTCTGCATACGCGTGGCGATTTATTTTCTCGTTTACTCCATAAAAATTGAAAATTCTTCCAACTTTAATCATCACGATACTTTATGATACTAAAGGGCCGCGTGACGCAGTAATTCTCGTAAAAGCTATGTGCCAAGGGTGAAGATGGCTTTGAGGGGGTAGTTGTGTTGTGGGATATACAGAGAAGCGATATTTTCACAACCTCGGTTTGAGATTTATTCCAGAAGCTTCGGAGGCTTGAATTATCGGTTACTTGGCTTCACCGGGAGGCGGATGAAGGTGCGATTTGTATAATGGTGAAAATTCTCAGTGAGGCATCCCCCTTGAAATCACGATATACGATATTTCATTGCCCTATAACTGATATTTTAATACGATAGGATTTTTTTCTGGTGAAACGTCGAATTTTCATTTTTTTTTTCCATTGAAAACATACCCACGAGATGAATACGAGCCACTACAATGGTTTTATGGCTCGGAACATGCCCCAGAAGACCTGTAAAAATTACTATCAGCACCGAACAAGCACTCAACTGACCACGAGTTGAAATTGAAATACCAAAATTTTATTTCTATCATTTTTCTTCAACAAAGTGGATGAAATTTTGGACGAACTTTTAAAAATATTTTTGAGAACTTTCATAACGTGATGGCTTCGTTAATGTTAAAAAACAAAAAAAAATTGAGGTATCGTCAGATAAGTTGATGGTGGTATAATGCGTTATTAATTATGTTTTCTTCCCCTTCAGAAGAAAATATAATTGAGAAATAATTTTCATTGAAAACTTCGAGGTTTTCCCATAGAATAAACTTTCCCTTTTAATTATTCTCGGGGTAGAGCTTTGCTCTCAATTTTAATGAAGAACTCTTCAGAATCCCATCCGCTTCTCTGTAGTAATTGTAAATGTTGGTTCAATTATTCCATGAAAATATATACAAAAGGTTTATTCTTAGGTAAATTCTTATAATTTTAACTGCGATTACAATAATCACCATTCTGAAAATGGAGTAATCCTCTTTCATAAAAAGAAACTGATAAGAGGGAATAATTTAAATTAAAAAATTTCTATACAATTTTTCTCCAACGAAAGCTTTTCCCTCAATTTTAACAAAGAACTCATAAATCCATTCACCTCTCCCTCCCATTCATCGGGATATTTTACCCACTCCAAATGCCCGGAATATTCCTCACGAATGGAGCGAAGAATCCTCAAAAATCCCGGCAGCCCACGCAACGCACTCGAATCACGAAACACATCAGTCCAAAAAAAATGATAAAAAAAAGGGGGGAAAAAAAAAGCGGAAAAATCCAATAAAAGTGGAGGAAAAAAGGAGATGTGTCAGAGGGGAGTTGCTGACGGGCAATATTGCTTCACACTTCGCCTTTTTTTTTTTTTTCTTTCTCCACGAGAACTGAAAAGAAAACCTGTAGACGTTATACACCTCAAGAAGAAAATTCCCTTCCTTTCTCACTTCTTTTCCTTTGGCTTGAAAAACCCCCTGTGCTCATTCGCCTATCTCTTTTTTTCGTCATTTCCCGCTGCCACCAGTGAAAATATAAAGTACTGAAGAATCAAAAGCGTTAGCTCCTCTGTGAATCCACACACGATACTCATCCATACCTACACACTTTATCTTTCTCACTCGCAATATTTCTTCACCCGTCGGTAGAAGAGAAGAATGGAAAATTGGGGTAGAAAAGGATAAATCGAAGATGAACTATTCTTTACACCTGGGATTTTCCCTTGGTTTTATGTGGTGTCGCTTATTGTACTTCAGTTGATTCATTCGCTTCTCGAAGTACAGACGGTAACGTTTCTTTTGTGTTGAAGAGGAAATGATATAAACATATCAAATGGTGCGATATAACTTGGAGTTAACTTTGATAAAAATTTTTTGTGAAATGAAAGAAATTTTGGATGAAAGTTAGACGTTCAGAGGGCGAAGGGAGGGATGAAAGTTAG
Source organism: Diachasmimorpha longicaudata (assembly GCF_034640455.1). Taxonomy (NCBI): domain Eukaryota; kingdom Metazoa; phylum Arthropoda; class Insecta; order Hymenoptera; family Braconidae; genus Diachasmimorpha; species Diachasmimorpha longicaudata. Next base: position 4,177,640 of record NC_087240.1, read on the forward strand.
TTTTATCGTAAAAATTAGTCTCCAAGGTCTAATTTTTCCTACAAAACTTATCCTAAAAATTGGGAAAGTGTCATTTTACCCCACGTTTCACCCTCTGGGCGACCAATTTTCATTCGAAGTTTCTTTTCATGTGGAATGTACACAGGAAAATTGGTCACGTAATTTTTAAACAATTTTTCTCTTCGTGTAATTAACAGGATTTACTTTACCACTAGATCAATTCCTATCCTACCAGCTCTATGATGACTTACTGAGTCAACTTAAACTCAGAATGTACAGGGCATTAGTCAAGTTGGTGATAACCTGGTCCCATCTGGCACAAGGCACACTCCCCCCATATCACCAAACAGCAAGTTACTCAGTCCAAATTGCCCCGTGTTATTGATAATTATTACTCGAACCCTCCTATCTACTGCCTCCATATGACACCCAATTCAGAAATGATTCATCACATCGTAAATAGCATCACAAATCCTTTCCAGATGAATCTAAAAAATCATCAGACTTCCTTAATGAAAAACAATCTCCGCTAAATCGAGCAGTTGAAAATTAATCGAATATTTATTGATACACGAATTAATTCGCGATTGTTGGTTATTATAAATTTTCAATAGTATTTTAGTGAATGAACCTCTTCATTTTATGATTCACAATAATTCTTAAAGTACCAATACTCTCAGATCATCAAAATGCCGTTGTCTCAGCCCTTAATATAATCGTTTCAATCCACGGAAAATTCGTTTTCCCCGTACACACGTCATAAAAAGCCGACGTAGGTGGAGAATTGATCGAAAAAGTAGAGCAGGCACTTGAGAAAATACGAAATACGGAACAAAAACTCCGTAGCTCACACCCCCTATTTTCTCCCCACTATTTTCCATTCTTCTAAATTCTTGTATAATACGAAAAAACTAAAGAATAGCCGGCGCTTTTCCCTCGTTGGAAAATTCCAAGGCGTATAATGACGTCTCTAGAGCGAACGGGAAATGGATATAAAAGCAGGGTTGTAACAATGGTAATAAACACAACACAAAGAAAATGAGAAATAAAGGAATGAATGGAAGAGAAGAACAAATAAATAAATACTAGACTCGGTTGAATGATTTAATTGTGAAAATGGGAAAATCGGTGGACGAGTGACAGGTGAAAATTTTTTTTAGTGATAATTATTTAAATATTTTATTGTTTCGTACTGGGAGAATTGTTCATGGACAATATCAGGGATAGCTTGCGGTTAAAGACGGAATTTAATCTACGGTGGCATTGGAGGGCTCTGAAGCATTCACGCTTCCAGAAAAGGAAAGGTTGAGGAGGAAGTGCATACTCAGCAGCCAACGGATTGTTCAAAGTGCTCGGTTTTATCGTCCATGAACAACATTGTCCGATACAACGCTCGGGCAATGCTGGAGAGAGGCAATAATGGAGAGTATTTTGGTTTGGGATATTAAATTACATCGTTGGTGAATTAATTGGACTTCCATGGTCTTCACTCTCGACTAGAATTTCACGAATTCGAAACATGTTTTTTTGGTTCAAAAATACGAAAAGAAAATTATTTTTGTCTGATATTTATTTAAAAATGATTATTTGACATAAATAATTTTTTTTCTCAGTGTAATATTGCGGAAATTATTGAGGTAAAATTAAGTGTCTTAAGTTGATTACTTAATAGCTAAAAAATACCAATTTATTGGGAACCCAATTGTTCAGAATGATCACAGAATTTAATTAATTGTTTCCTCGAACATACGATAAAAAAAAAAATCTATCATTTTTTATTCTTTTATCCCTGCATTGTCTGAGTTGTGAGAAAACTCACCCCTAACAGCTGTAGTTCACGGCCACGAACCTTGCCCTTTCGTTCACCCTCCTCTCCCTCCCTCCACGGTCAATACACTCCTCATTTTTCTTATTTCTAATTCACCTTTACACGTGAACCTATCCAGTCGCATTCATATTTATTTCACAATATCTCTTTCACGTGCTTCTAGTCAACTCTTCACCCTCTCACCCCCCCCCCCCCACCATTATACCTTCTTTAGGCTCTCTGCACACCCTTCACATTTGCCTATCGTTACTCCCAATTTGCCTGCCATACTCAACGGCGATAAGACGCCCAACGGAGCGAAACCAACTCACCCACGCTCGGATAACTTTCCACTCCACCTCACCACCACCTTTACCTCCTTCTCCCACCCCTCTTATCCACAGTATCTTCCAACCTTATCCTCTGTCTTTTGTTCTCTTTTACTCTTCCACCCCTCTGGTGTACACACAAACTCGGTGCACGGATTTATCTCGAAATTAATGTGCCCAGCGACTCGGCACTGCTACCCAGTTTTAGTTTGTTAATCCAGGGACGTGAGAGGGGTCGGGTGAGAAGGGAGGGGTGATAGAGAGGGGGTATAATAGTAGCGTTAACTCCGGTGTGATCCTGTTTAACAGTTATTAATTTTATTCATGCATGCTGTGATTATTTAATTTATGAAGCTATTGACTTCTTGACATACGATGGGAGATATTCAAAAAATATTTTAGAAGTTCTTTTTTTTTTTAATTCCGTAATTTTTGTAAAATGGGATTTCATGTGGGAACAGTTGCAAATTGCTTTCAAACCATTTCGTAATTTTTACTGAAAATTTTAGTTCGTGTATAGAACGGTGGTGCAGTATTTATTAAAAATTTATCCTGCTGATGGAAAATATAAAATTCTATAAATTTTTGAGTGTAATTAAAAATTTTTGGGTTCCATTGTCGAATTTATCTCGACATTAGTATACTTAGTGATGCAATAATATATTAATGAAGTGGGGTGGGGAGGAGGAGCGCTAACTCTCGTGTGATTCTGTTGAATAATTATTAATTTTGTTGCTGCGTGCGGCCGTAGTATAATTTTGAAATTATTGACTTTCCGGTGAGAGCGAACGGTGGAGAGAAATTGAGGATCGATTATGGAATATTTGAATGCATATTTGGGTGATTGACAGAAATGTTGACCTGAAATTTTTGCTAACAATGAACGACATTCTTCTCGTTTTCATTGTTTCCGTGAACCTTTTTTTTTAACTAACAGGATTTCCTGGATTTCTAAATAAAAAATTATCCCCCTGAATTGGATATTTGTGATCGATAATTTCAGCAACAATTTTGCACCTCTGACGAGAATGTGTTATTACAATTGAAGAAATACTGAATTAATGCAGACAAGAATTTTTATGTAATACATAGAGCTTGTTTATTCGAAACAAGAATCCATTACTTTATTAATCACAAAAGATTTCTCATCCGAATAAATCCAGATGAACATAAACTCATGGAAATCGTCTCGAAAGGCTCTTTCCCCTGTCGTATCCTGATTAATAACTTTCCATAAATTCTCAATTTCCAAAGTAAATAAAACTGCACCAGTGTATCAGCATTTACTGAATTAAGTTAGTAAGTTTGACTCGATTAATAAGCGCCAGCCAAACGAATGTAATTGAATGGAGTACCGCAGAACAGGGAGTTATCGACTCGATAAACTAATCGAGGTAGATTGGTGAATCGTAGGGTCTTGGGGGTTTGGGGGATTATGTCGTAATAATTAAATAGACATTTCTCCCTTCGGGCATTGGAATTGAACTTTCATTCTTCCGTTCTTTTCAATTCTGTTCGGCTTCACCACATTTTCCTCGTCGGCTCTTCGCCGAGATGAGGAGTCAGAAGGTTAACAAGCTGTCTTTTACGGAGGGATAGACCTTTGTCATGGATTTTATCGAACGGGTAATAAAAAAAAAATCATTCCGCGATGGTGTCGTAAATTCCTTAATCCTGGAACGCAGAGGATTTTTTTTTTTCATCCGGAAAATTTGAAATTAAATTTTAACGTCTTGTAAAAATATCGGGAATGGTTTGTGGAAGTGATAGTTGTATTTATTTTGTTATTAATTTTTTTTACGGTGATAGGAATAAATTTTTATCGTCTTCGGAATTTGTGGAGAATTTATCGATGAAAATTTTTCTTATCTCGATGAGAGGGACATCTCAAGGGTAATTTTAGCGTTTCATCCCACGTTTCGCCCACTCGAGGTCTAATTATTTATTTAAAATGTCTTTTCGTGAACGGAAAATCACAAATGAATGTCCACACATTATCCCAAGTATCTCAAAATGTCCATTACACCATTAGAGATCTGAGGTTTAGCTTGTGCCTCATGTGTCATTTCCATTTAAGCGATGAGCGAGACTCAAAGGGAGTTAGATAGGGCAAAACAGCCCGATGGGAGGGAGTAAAACGGGTGGTTAAAGGCCAAAGCGCTACGCTACCACACTCGAGGCTTCCGCGTAATTAAACTGCGCGTCGGGAAACCACGTCCGGGGCACGTTTTCCAACCCGCCACGGATTCGCAATTAACCCCCTTTAGTGTCGTTGGACGAGTGTCGTGTATACTCACATTCGACTGGTTTTGTACGTCACTCCCTGACGGACGATATCACTGGACCATTGTTAGCCTCCCACATCCCTTCACCCCACCCGACACTCGAACAAATACGAAGAATGAAAGAGAAATGAAATTGGAAAATAAAAATTCTTTTAAATTCAGGGGAGTTTGTGAGGTGATATTTTCTGGACAAATTTGGGATATAATAATATTTATTGTGATAACAATAATGAAACGATTTTTCATGTTTTCAAAATTGTCAACAGAACGGGTAATTAACAAAATTATTTATTCTTCTTTTAATTACAAAATTGAATCTCTTCGAACCACTTGTAATTACCAATCTTTTATCTATTCTGAATTAATCTCCATATTTTTATTTCCTCGTTTTATTGCCCTTCGAGATTAATCACTCGAATATTCATGAAAATTTTTATCTTTTTTCAATCACAAAAATTTATTGATAAGATTTTATTTTGCCTTTTTATCAAGACATATATTTATTTCATGAAATTCGAAACGTTCGATGCTTGGAATACAAATAAACAATTATAAGAAAATTTCATCACCTCCTCTGACACTCTATTTACTGTACAAATTTGATTTACAATGTGAAGTGAACTCGACGCCGAGTGAGAAGTTGAATACAATCACGAGTGGATGACAACAAGAAGTGAGGGGAATTCATTCAAATTTATTCCGTTCGTTTCTCGTGTTCTCTAATTTTCGTCAGCCCCTTTCCTATGCAACAATTTTTTTTTTTACAATACTTTTTCAGTCTCGCCTGTTTAATTCACCCCCTGTAGGAAAAAAATTACCGGCAAATTTTTTTTTTCATTATGAGTCTCGCACGATGATGAGGGGTTGGGGGAGGGGTGGAATGGGGGTGGAGGGAGTGTCCATTGACGGTTCGTGCTTGTTCGTAAATTTAATATCCGCTTCTATTCTCGCAATTTATGACTTTGACGGGAAAAAGGATCAACGCAGGAGCATTGTTCATTCTCTAGACACTCTGGTGTGGCTGTTTTTTTTTTTTTTTTTTCATCCCCAAGGGCGATGTATAGCATCATCCCTCCATCATTTCCCCAGTCTCGTCTCGCTGAAGTATCGATTGGATCCACAACCACTTGGGATAGTCTTGAAATGAATGAGTTTGTTTGTCTCGAGAGAGTTGGAACAATTGAATTGGTCGGCTTGAGATCGACTCACACTGCCAGGTTGCCAGGTATTTATTCCTTCCTCGATTCACTCTATGGCTGACTAGAGTGGTATCTTGTCTACTTTGAAACTTTTCTACTGGGATTTTACCTGCGAATCATTTATTTTTGACCTCTGGATTTGGGAGGGATTTACAAGGGAGAAGTAGGGTGATTTATGATAGCGAAGTTTAGGGGTGAAAGTGATTAAAGTTACTGACAGGTGTCATTATGACCTGTAATTACTGCGCTAAAAATGGAGTTCTTTCACTGAAAAAAAAATTTGTGTGGAGTCTATTTTATATTTGAGTCATCAATAAATTATTTATAATGAGTATATTATTATTATTTATACTAGATATATATTATTCAACGTATCGAGTATAGAGAATACTCGATTCAAGTATTTTTTTCGTGCTTCTCAGATATTCTTGTCTGAAAAAATTGAAACGATTGGCGCTGCTCTCTACCAAATATTTATTCGTCGGTCACTTCCCTCGATGGCTGACTAGAGGGGTATCTTATCTACTTTGAAACTTCCGTAAGCCATTTATTTTTGATACGGAGTTTTTGGTGGATTTAGGAAGGTACTGTGGATGGATTTATGATATTGAAGATTTTGGTCGTTAAGGCTTTTAGGGGATACTTTCCCATAGTTTTTTATCGAATGACGATTACATGAAAATTAGGAGGAGGAGGAGGAGGAGGAGGGGGGGGAGGATTTTGCCATTGAAAATTTACCATTTAATCATTACATTTTTATCTTACTCCCCAGTATAAAATTATGACGCAGTCAGATTAATTTTTCACTCACTGAACTGAGATTATTCATCAGTCATTCGATAAAACTGTTCTAACTTATCGATTAAAATCGGATAAATACCTCATTTCATTTTATTCCTAAAGCTCTATTCCGATTCTGCCATTCTCTCCTCACCCTCCTATTTATTTCTCCAGACGCTTCTTTTAAGAACCTCGTAAAGTTCGATTCTTCGGTGAGGGGTTGGAGTTAGAAAAAAATAAAAGGAGAAACCGACGCCTATCGCGTGAATAAAATACTCCCAATAGACGGGTTCGTGTGCTCGTAACAATATATACTTTCGACCTGCACTCCAGGGTATTGCCAGACGTAGTTTCTAAACTCACACTGTACAGATATCCCAGGCATCGACCGATCAATCGTCATTTTTTATTTTCTTCCATTTCTTATTTGAAGTCTTATTTGATTCAATAATTTTACCAACTTTATCTTTTCGTTTGTACATGGAAACGTGTCCGGTGGGTGGGGAGGATGTGGGCTGGGGTGGGTTGACCGATTATCCGGGGCACCCTGGGGATGCGATGGCTATCATCCAGTGTTAACAACGTGGCACTCTGCCAGCCAAGTACCTTTATCCATTTTTATCAAATTCTTTATTTCTATTTCAATTTCTCTCCCTCTCTTTCTCTCTTTCTCTCTCGCTGTATTTTTTCGCTTGATCCGTTTTTATCGTTTGGTCTATCTCTGATGGCTCTCCAAAGAATATCCTGCCACCGAAAACCACTGACTCAGCGGAAAATTTTCAGCTGGATAAAGATCGCTGGGGTATCGAATCGACGGACGGCTGAATGAAGATGAAAAAAAAAGGGAAAAGCGCGAATGAGAGAAAATAGGGAAATTGCACCTGACGCAGTAGTTTTCCAATAATTTTTTTTATTTTCGCCAGATGTTTCAACTATCCGGAGGCCTGTCAAAGTATTTTTTTTTCGAAATTATTGGAATTTATGGAGGGGGTAAAAAATTAACTGAAACCGAAGTCGAAGAATTTAATGCTGAGTTTGATATTATTTCATTAATTAATATGGAAAGGAGTGGAAGTCTTGAAAATTATGTTATGACTTGACGACTAATTACATGTTTTGAATTCAAATTTCTCAATTTCATATTTTACGCATTCAGAATGACAAATAAATTTGATACGCGGTTGACATGAATATCGAATGGCCCTTCTCAACTTGCATCTATTGGTAATACTGAAATCGATAAAAAAAAAAAAAAAAAGAAATCAAACAATGTTATTCCCTATTCGTAATACGAAATATTGTAATAACAAGTTGACACGAATCTTCGTCACCTCACTCCCCCATTCTTCATCCCAGGGCGACGGAAGTACGCGGACGGTTTGAATTATACTCGAGAGTGTGAACGTGAGAGAATTATTTATTTCCCCGGTGTAATCCAATTATTTTGACACACGGTCTGCAATGTATTTACCGAATTTCATTTTACCAATGAAATAAAAAGAATTTGTTCAATTAATTTTCCCGACTTGCCGATGAGTTTTCAAATTAAATGATAATTTTTTCATTTCCTTTCTTACCATATTTCATGGTAAAACTGAAAAGCCTCGAGACACCTATCGGAGATTTTTTGTTATACGGAAATTCTCGGGGAAGAAAATAAAATGAGAGCTGGGGGATGAATAATACATTTGTGAAATCGACACGCAATTGTGATCGATTTCTCTCGCTTTTGATTATTTGATAAAACCCTTCTGGACATTCTCGGATGTACCTCGGCAACCTCACGTTTATAGGTTTACTACTATCGACTGCATGTAATTTCGATTTATTTTTTTCCCCCCGAAGACTGTCTCATTTGAAAATTATAAATTTATTATTATGGATTTCAACGAGTAGTTTATCCTCATCCACTTCCATATTCATTCATCCCACCCCCCAATCTCGAAAATTTAAGTTATTAATGTTTTAATGTATTTGGTTTGATCAAATATTTCACGTGGAATATATGGATTGTCAGCTGCGCAATTTCTATCTTCATCTATCACATGTCATTATGAATACAAGGGTATTAATGCCAAAATTCTGCAAATGTACCCAAGTTCTCGCGTGTTTAATATTAAATTTCAATTTCACCGTGCAATTATTTTTTAATCAGTACGAATTGACTAGCAGAATAGTTCTCACTCATTTATTACTCCTGAATCAATCTGCAATTAATTCTGGGGTAATAAATTTATGATCAACCTCGTAAATGGAAAAAAAAATCTATTTGACTAGAGAAATGAGTTTGAAAAAAAAAAATTACACTGTGTAACTTCTCAACTTGACATGATTAATTAAAACTTTCTGATGGTTTTTCTTCAATTACCCACCGGAATATTTCAAAGTTTGACCTCAGCAAACCGTGTCCATCAATTATGTACACGTGCTAATTAATAATTATCCTCTCTCCTCGTCTGGTTGGCTCTCGCATGGCTTTTCCCAGTTGGATGATTAATTCTGTGGTTAATACGACCCATTGATTATCGTGACTCGCCAAGGGGGTGGAAGGGGGAGACGCACAACACGATTGTCAAGGAAATGGGTCGAGGCGGTTGTGCGACTACCTAGACTGTAACGATATGCTACGATCGATTCACGTACAGTACATAACAGTCTTTGCATTTTCGAGATTCAATGGATTTATTTTTTTAATAAAAAAAAAAAATTGCAACACGCGAATTAACATTCCATTAATTTATTCATTTACCATTTGCGAAATATTTTTAGGGAGGGTGGGGGTGGTGGTTGAAAGAAAATTGAAACAACGGGTACCGGTACCTTTATTTTAACGAATTTAATTTTTTAATCTTTAATTAATTGAATTAAATATTTATTATTTTACTCGGAAAAAAATTTTCTTTAAAATTTCTACAACGAGCACTGGAAATAATAATAATTTCGTGCGGAAAAAAAATTGTTGATTTTTCAAAATAAACTCGTAAATTTTCATTCCACATTTTTTCATGTCCTGTCAGTTTATTGACCCATCGTGAAGTAATAGGATTACCGGTATATTTTTTTTTTTTTTATCCCACAAATCGACTGAACAGAATTCTCCGATGCTCATAAATCCTGGCTGACGTTTGTCGTCCGGCAATTAATCCGATTATACTCGGTTGCGGTCTAGGTGCCCTTCCGCAAATCGCGTCATAATCGGATGATATGCAAGCGTACGAGGACCCACCCGCACAATTCCACCACGAATTCCATTAATCCATTTCACGCAAAATACGATCAAAATGGATGATTATCTACATGACAGAAATCAGACACTTGTTCGCACAACTCGAATTACTGGTAGAACACAGGATTTCAAATGGTGATGTCTAAGGGGAATGAAAGTGTAATTTTAATTAGGTAAAAATTGATGAGAGAAATTTCTCCATGCGGCTTGCTTTTATAACTAATTGTTTCAAGTTATTAAATTAATTACACAGCGTCATAGAAGTTTCCGAGTGAATTATTCACTGGTAAAATTTATTAGGGACCGGGGTATATTTTGGCATCAATGGGGGTGTTTTCAAATTGCTAATTAGCTATCAATTTTTATAAAATTTCTAGGTGCAAATGAGGAAACGATGAGTTATGAAAAAAAAATTATCTCCATGAAATGTTTCCATTCGAATATGAAGAGAGTGTTGTCTAACGATTTATCGTCGCACTGAGGGTGAAATTCGTTGACGAGGGAATGCTATATCACCACTTTCCGGTCAATCGACATGATCGATGAAACAGGCCAATGAAAACCCTTCAACCTTCATCTCCACAACTACCCATTCACCAAATTAATGCGATTATTCCAAACACTCGGAATCTCGTTTCGTCGCCGGAAATTCTCACGGTCTAGTAGTTTCGCCGTCGTAAATATTTTTTCTTTTTCCCCCTTCTTCAACGTGAAATACAGAATACTCTGTTACCTTGGAAATATGGTAATAAAGATATTTTTCAGGGAGAAAAGGAGAATTTCGTTATTTTGCCGGGGGCACGTTGTGGGGTTTGCCGGGTGGGAGGGGTAATAAATAGAATTTTCGAGGAAATGAGAGCTCTCAGAGGCGAGATGAGGGAGGATTATGAAGTTATGGTGAAGAAAATGTGGAAATGTGGGTCATTTTGAATAATTCAGATAGCGAGATCGAATTTTCTCGGCATTGACAAGATACACGTGCAAAGGGGAACTTAATACATTACTAATGAACATTATATACATATATACATATATATATATATTTTTAAAAAATTCTGTGCCCTGTGAAATAATTAAAACTTACCGTACCACAGGATTAAATATTTTTTCCAATTTTTTTTCTTTTAACCACTGCACAATAAAAAGTGAAAAAAAATCGATTACTAAAATCCCCTAACGAACCACGGGATCAAAAAATCCGAGAATCCCCTAAAAAATATTCCAATTTGCTAGAATTAATTTAAACAGTGTCCAGTTCATTAGACAAAGCCGTGGGGAATAATTCACGAATGTACAAATGGAGTTGGGAAAGGGGTGAGCGGAGGAGGAATGGGTGGTTAGGGTGGGGTGCAGTTGGAGGGGGAAGGGTGGAATGAGGATTGAGTTGAGGGTCATGAACTCGGTTGGATTTAAAGAGGGACAACGGGAACTCCTGGCAACAACCATCCACTCACACTATTCTCGTGACTCGAACTGGATATCAGGCACGTCTACAACATTACGTGACTCGATGCTCTCGTGGCAGAGGTACACCGTCAGGGCTAACGAGCCGCCAGTGCACCTGATTAGGTTACAAGTGGGCCAAGAGTGAAAGGGTTGAGGGGGAGGAGGTTTTGAGGCTCAAGTGCACTGAGTATATCCAGCAAAGAGCAGAGGCTCGTCCATTTTCCTCTGGTGGAATGTTAACGTTACTCAGGTACGAAACGTCGACGCGAGACTAAACCTCATTAACCTCTTCTTCCTGTTTGCTTTGTCTAATGCAGTACCTCGGGTACTCGCTTGTGACGTCGGTTGATGACTCCATTGAGTTTGGCTCGAGGGGGTAGGTGGAAAAGGGGAGGGAGGGGGAGTGCATGAAGATGTTGGGGTGATTGCCATTGGCTTCTGTCTTTTATTGAGGGAACAAACTGTGATTTTAATGTAAAGGTTGATGTCGTCAAGATGTTTCAAGGTATTCGTCAGGATGGGGAGGAATAGTTGAAGAAAAATTTCATGGGATTTGGGTAATTCCCATGTGATAGCAAAGGTTTAATGAAAATTACGGTGGGTTGAGTAATGAGAGTAATAAATTATTCGAATTTTTTTGATGTTGAAAATTTCTGGCGCTGTCACTTAAAATTTGAAGTGCAATTTTCAACCTGTACATTATTCCCGGGAATTGTAAAAAAACTGATCATTTTTACTGAATATTTCACTCCGCACATGATGAGATTTATGAATAACTCAATTAATAACTAATGGCTTTTGGGGGTTCGATGGTTGTCAGCTCGAAGATAATTTCGTCCTGCAATTTCATGCAGATATTATGATAGACATTTAATACCTGACATTTAGACATTTAAGACTGATAATCCGTATGCTTGATCAATAATTTAGTGATTAATATATAGATAATTGATTAAATTGATAAAAAAATGATTTTAAAATTTTTTTTGAACTCTTTCTCTCTGCGTATTTGAATATTTTTCGAGTTAATGATGTTCAAACGTTGGGTAATAATCGTTTCATCAAAACTCGAACAGCACTTCATCACCATTATGTGAACTTTTTACTCATTCAAATGTTGTGGTGAAATACAAGATCCAGTTAGCAAATTTTGTGGCTTTGTCCGTTGTATTCAACCATTATGGCATCAAACGTTGGCTTCATTACGCTAACTATCGTTACTGACGGCTTTTACATAGCTTTCGTATTGTACCTGACTACAGTATATGTATTGTTGGTATTATCTGGCCGATCCTTGACGCAAAAGCGATTGTAGTGAACGCCACTTGAAATTGCCGGAGATGGTAGTAGCGATAGTGCGGGTGATTACACGTCGACGAAAGGGGATGAAATCGTGGAGAAGTAAGAGGCTGAAGGGGGGGGATTTCTAGTGTAATGGTTGGCTCGTTCACTACGAAATACTGATAACAATACCATTTTGTTGGCTATTTGATTGGGATAGTTAAAAAATTAGATGAAAAGTTGTGATTGGACTCAAGAAATTTCTTCCGTTCCACTTCTTAATGTCTTGAGACTTAAGGAATTAACGATCATGTGATACGTTGGAGAAATAACATTTTCTAATTTGAGAAATATTGGGGTCGTACACAGCGAGATAACGGGGTTAAATCGACTATTATTTTTTTCATCTGAAAAATATTTACAAATTATTTGTTATCAGTAAAAATGCAAATTCAATAACTCACAATTCATTAATTCAACATATTAATTCGGTATAAATTTTTCAATGCGAGAATATTTTTCATCTCATGTAAAAATTACATGACAAATATGTTCCACTTTCTCGCTCAGGAAAAATAATGAATATTAATATCTCGTATTCTAATAGAAACAGTCTCAAGAATAATGTAGTCAAATGTTAATGGTGTGACCCGTACGGAATCTACCTCGAACACTCCACCAAAACCATTAAAGAGGGAAGTGTAGGTGGAGGGTTAGGTTTGTAGCGTTAATTACGACGCGATTCTGGGGGTGGCCAGGAGTATAGTACTTGGACGGTAAACTTTTGGAATGTCACGCGATACGATAGAGCGAGAGACAACGATTATTTCAACAAGGAGAGAGAAATTGTCCGGTATAGAATCACTTGGCAAGAGTAATCGAGACAAGGTTTTCTCCTCTCGGCGATGTCAAATCGATCAGGACAATGGGACAATTTTATTGGTTTCGAGGGAAAAAAAATACCAGGGAAAGACGGTGAGTGAGAGAAAGAGAGGGAGAGAGGGAGGAAAAAATACGGAAGCGGCAAGAATTAATGTGGGATTGGGACTTGAAGGAATTAGACAGAGGGAAAAAAAAAAATTAGTGGAAAAAATCGTCAGGAAGCTCTGGGGCGCTACCTGGAACGTTGAAAAATCGTCAAAGCTCGTGTGAAGGGAGTGCGGGGGCTTTGAGTGCATGCCCTGGAACAGGCATTATTAATCGTCCCCTGGACTTGTGTGCACCACGAGTGTTTCGTCATGCATAAAAAAGAGAGAGAGAGGGGGTAAATTTGTGGAAATGAAAAAAATAAAATCACGCGGTTTTCCCGCATCGTCGCCCGTCGTTTCCCGAGCGCTTGTTGGTTTTTTTCACACTCACACGTTTTACGTGTCGAGGGAAAACTCGAGTGAATCTATTCTGAGGCATAATTAGCTGATATATCATTTTTCTTCGTGATTTACAGGAGTTTTTCATTTTCTAAACCGATAATTGGTCAATGCTTTTGTTGCTTCCTTCAAACACCTCAATTATCGATTTAATTAATATATATGTATATAATTCTATATGTGAGGATTTTTTTTTCTAACTTATGGCTTTTTGTGAGCTCTCTGAGTGCAATACCTGGAGTGTATTATTTGCGAGTGAAGTATCTTCCAAATTGGAGTTACAGGAAAGTGTGGTATTTCCCTCCAGTAGTTTCTCTTTGAGATACAACAGAGAACATTTCTCCAGTTTGAAATTTGTCTTTTGGTGTACACAATTGTGGGAGAAGTCGATGTAGTACGAGTACTCGGTGAAAACTGGTGATCTAGTGCTTATTTTGAGGAAATTTGAATTTTCTCATTGGCATGTCTTTGGAATAACCCGAGCAATTTGGGTTCAGTGATTCGCCATTTGTTCAACATCAAATTCCATTCTGTGAGTCTTTCGAGCAGTGAAACGTTTTAAATGAGTTAGTTGATGAGGAGGTATCGTTCCTCTTTAAATTTACCCGAAGATGAGGTACTTCACTTGGGTACTTTCACATTGGGAAACAACAGAAAACAGCAGCAACAGTTCTCTTGTTTGAAATTTATTTTGAGGTGAGGTATGTGCAGAAAAATCGATGGACTTCAAGTACTCACAAAGAAATTTTCCTGATCTACCGCTTCATTTCAAAGTACTTTCCCTTCCACACTTGTGTTCTCAAGGTTGTGGAGCATCTAGTCATCGACAGGAAATGGGGTGATTTTTTTTTTTACTTCAATTTGGGGGTTTTTTTAGATCTTCGAGCTCGGGATCCGGAGATTGTTCTGAGTACTTGGGGTATGTGATAGTGGAGTTTCCTTGGGGGTTGAATTTTCGACAAAATGTGGTGTTTTCCTGTAGTAGTTCTACTCGAGATAGAACAGAACATTTCTCCCGTTTCATTTTTTGTGAGAGTAACACGAGGGAGAAATTGATGCCTGGAGTCCTCTCTACAGTATATTTCTAATCTCCCCTTCATTTTCGGTAAATCGCTGAGAATTTCTTGTGCCTCTCGACGTGCAAAACCCTCCAGGTATACAAAATTAGAGAGCAGTAACATTTCCCTGGGAAAATATCGAACTTTTTACTCTGACAGGGGCGTTCGAAGATCCCTAAGGAATAATTTTCCTAATTTGGTACGCGAAGGACAAAAACTCAATAAAAACATCGGAAAACCAGTTAAAATCGAAGTAAATATTAACTTATCACTGCTTCATCTCATTATAAATTCAAATAAATCAGTTTTGTGTAATCATCCAACTCGTCGACGATTTCTCGAGTATTATGACAAGTAGAACACTTCCAATCGATTCAATCGAAAAATAACTGAACTTCCGGTTGAAAATACAGAAAAATGTTGCATTTCTCTCAAGTACTAGCCCTTAAATCCACTGCGGAAAGAATTTTCCCAGTGTAGAAACGATTTTTCCTCGAGGTGGGAGTGCTCAAGCGTAAAAATTGATGCGTATCGGGTGCACAAACAGGAATTACTCGAGGCATCACTCGACTCGTAATTTGATTCACCCTCCTTCCCTACTTTTTTTTTTTTTTTATCATCCATTTTCCCTCGTTATTCAACTTCCGATAAATTGTGTATCCGTACAGTATGAACACCCGGAAAAATTTCTCGTCTCTTTTCATCCGTTTCGACGATATCCCAATGGGCCGATGAATCAAAGTGAAGAAACTGCCAGGGGAGAAACGAAGGGGTTATGTGCAGGCTTTGCGTTTTCTTCGGGTTCGCTTATGCCCCTTTCTCCCTTGTGTGTGCTACCGTGAATTATGATAATATCGGTGAACGGAGGGGGATGAGATTGAGGGGTGGTGGGAGAGAGGAGGAGGAGGGGAGGGGGAGGAAGCTTCGTCGTTTCCATCTCTCGGTTGAATTCTGGGGGTTTATGTCTGTGGTCTTGCTAGACAATCAATTCCTAGTGCACGGAAGGAAGTGAAACCATGTCGATGAATGAGTTATTATTATTCTATCTGAAAAAAAAAGGGAAAAATCGGTTTAAGGGATTGCGATGTTTTTTGGTCGATTATTCGGTCGTTCGATTCAATAATATTATTTTTTGTTTGAAGAGTGAAGTAGATTGAATATTATTTGGAAAGTGATAAATCGTCGCTGAAGGAAAAAAAATACTTTTGCCACATAATTTTTTTTTTGTTGTACTTTTTCAATTTAATCAGTTCCGAAGGGGGGGGGGAGGATCTAGTTAGGGCGAAATTACGATAATCAATTTGCTCGAGAGGCTGAGTATTGTGGATGAGTTTTAAAAATTTTCCCAATAAAAAATTCTGAACTTTTCCAGAGAAAAAATTTGAAATTTTCTTCTCCACTGACCCCCAGAACTTTAATTTATTTCCGTTTGAAAATCTTTATTTTTACCACGCGCTTCTCAATTCCCCTTGACTCCAGCCGATTAAGTCTCTACTGAATTTCCAGTTACTGAATGTCGAGAAATCGTGAATTTTGTAAGTCCTGAATAGAAAGTATCTCAACCAGGATTACTGGATCACTCGGTTCGTTTCATCCAATCTTCTTTATCTCGCGTCTTTTTAACCTCTCTCCACCATTCCCTCCCCACTACTCACATTTCCATCCCTCATTTCTCCATTATTCTAATTTTATTCAATTTTTGTTGTATTTTGTTCTCTTTATCGTTTCGGGTAAACATTTTTCCCTCATTTTTTTTTTCCACATCCTGAGTAATAAAAAAACTTTTGTTTCCGACAGTGAGTTTTTAAAACTTCATCCGTCATACCCTGTCGTGTATTATACGGATATATCAAGTGTCTGACCCACCCTGGGCTGAATTATATCAGGTAATATATACCGTCGCATGGGGGAGGGAGGGGCGGTGGTGAGGGATGCCAGGGGGTGGTGAGGGTAAACCAACGTATACACTTGTATCGATAAGCCCGTTGGCTCGCATGAATGATTCAAATGGATTTTCCGAGTGCCCGCAACCCGTCGAGAAATCCAGATGCCTTTGTACACAAATACCCCTGAGGATTTGCAAAATACAGACCCTTGAGATTTTTTCATAAGAAAAAATGTAAATTCTCTCGATTATTAATGAATTGAATAAATCAATTGTCCATTAAAAAAATGGAAAATTAAAATCCGGGACTCCGGGACAGAGTTTTTGAAGAGAAAAAATTTATCAAATGAAATAAATCAACCCACTCCATCACTCCACCAGAACAACAAAAGTTTGAAAAAAAAAAAATGTATTCATTCCTTGAAAACCAAGTGACAAAAGTTAAAACCTCGGGGGCCTATACTTTTCCAGTTTGTCTCTACACACATGTGTGCGCGACAAACGGAAAAATCCGCGAGGGCTTTGGAGGAAAAACAAAACGTGAAAAGAAAATCGTGAAATAAATAAAACAGAAGAGCGGTTGCCGAAGGGATGGGATGTGGGTGGATGTGGGAAGGGGGTAGTTGGAGTTGGGATAGGCAGGAAGGAGATAGTTGAACCAAGAGGCAACAGCTCTCGCCATCCGCATTATTGGATCACGAGCCACCGGTGCAACCCCACTCTTCATGTTTTATTTCGAAATTTTTCTTGGTTTCTTTTTTTTTTTTTTTGGGTCCACCGAGAGTCTCTTTTACTTCAATTTTTGTGTTGTATTATTTCTGAGGGTTTTCAGAAATTCTGTCCTATTGGGATTCAATGGATACGAGATAGTGTAGAGACAGGGCAGTTGGTGGACGACCCCGGGACGTCCACCCCATCGTGGCCATATTGATTAGTTTTTTATTATAAACACTGTGCCAACATATCGTTCACAAAGTCGTAAATGTACACCTAGTAGAACACTTTCAGTGGTAAATATTTGTAGAGTATTATTCAATCGTACGTGTGTTATCTTTAACGGAAAAATTGAAATCTTCGAGAAATTGATAATCTCAAATTTTTTACATGACAGGGTAAATATATTCTCTTAATTAAAATTTTCAATCTTCACATACCGACTTCAGTAGAAGTCTGCGAATTAATCCTGACAAATTTCTACTCTATTTAAGCCAAGTTCCACTTAAGTCGAGCAAATTTTGTGGCTTCAGAGAAAATATTCTCTTCGAATTTACCCTGCGGATAATTAATTCGATTATTTTTCCCATCCAAATCTTGGCCAATAGGATTGCACCATTCGACGTTATTTTGTATAGTCAACACGGTATTTCAGCGGATATTCTTGGAAATTTCACTGGAAATTTTGCATGTTGATATATATAAAAAAAAACAAATGTTGAAGTAACCCTCAATTGTATCTGACAGATTAAATGGCAATTCGTTGAAAATTATGTCTCATGGTGCAATTCTATCGGCCAAGATTTGGATGCAAAAAATAATCCCCCGAATACCACTCGAACTTCGAAATTATCTGATATTTCCCTCAAGGTTCCCTGCAAACAAATAAGCTCGTCAAGTTTTCCAGAAAAATCACTCGCGCTTCGCGCTCGTGATTTTTAAACTGGAAAACTTGACACGTTCATTTGTTTGCAACGAACCTATCGGGAAATATCCGATAATTTCGGAGCTCTTGTGGTATTACATGCGATAATATCACTTACCAAAAATGTTTTTATCCACAATTGTGTGCACACTCTAATCAACTATTCCAACTTATTCTGATAGGCTTTCCCAGAGCAAAGCAATCGCCCAACATAGACTTCGAGCTAAAAATGTTTTTCAACAATGCAAACAATGTGTTTTTTTTTCCTTTCTCGTCGATTATTGCAAATACCAGAATTCCCGGCTTTCGTCTGTGTAAAAAAAAAAAAAAAGAGGATCGTACCAGGGGTAGCAATGGTATAACGGCCAATCAGACAAATGGAAAGAGAGAGGTAGGAAAAATCCTCTTGTTTACAAAATAATCCAATGGTTATCCAGCCATTTTGCCGTGACCTGAATCGACTTGGAATAAACCTCGCTTCTCGTATATATCAATTTATATTCATGCATCGAGATTCTACGTGTAAAATTCGTTCTATTTTGAATCATGATTTTGTGTCATTGTGGTCGAATGGTGAGAAAGGATTTGGCGGGGGATGGGGGGGAAAAAAAAGGGGGTTGAGAGGGAGTGAGAGGCGAGGAATATTATTATTCGATACGATCCAAAGTAATTTTCTGATCGTTGATGCATAATTCATGGGTACCATTCGTTTGGCTGGCGTCCATTTTACGTTTGCCTCTATATATAGTAAAATAGCGAATGGAGGAGAATTGGTTTATGTACTAGTACAAATTCTGCAATTCGTGATACGGAAGTTGCATTGAAATTGGAGTTTAAACGACTTTTGAGAGGCTATAAAGAGGATAAGGGCGAGTGAGTCTAGTGGTTATTGCTCGGGGGATGATTTTTTTTTTTTATTTGGGGAAAATTTTTGTGGAAGATTGTTGAAAATTGGAGGACTATTGGCGTTACCGACTTTGGTTATCGTTTATTGCGGAAATATTGTGTCCTCTTGGAATATTTCATATCACTCGTTTATTTTTCCTTTTTCGGATTATCTCGAGATGTCGGAGAGTGGAATTGGTGGATAGGGAATGGTTGGAGAACTGGGGGAGAGGGTTTCCGTTGGTAAATACCGTAAAAAAAAGTCGATTTCCTTGAACAACTGACAAGATGGAACAATGTGAGATTTTCTGGGGAGATTTTTTATTTTTATTTTGAGATAGCGATGAAGGAAACACATTTCCACATGAAAATAATAGTCGATTCCGCTGTTTAATTCATTCAAATCAAATGGATCCCATTAATCCCGAATTATTTCTCCTTCCCGATAGAGTAAAGAGAACGGCTCTTTTATTCAGTAGTCGAAGAAAACTCCTGGCGTGTCCTCCATCTTCTTCATACACTCTGGTAAGACGCTGAGAGCACTATGATGCAGTATAGGTCATAGTTGGCATGCTCCAGTACCTTTTTCTATTCCATGTTCAACTTCACTTTGATATACGACCGACGGTTTGGAATTTAACCCTGTGAAGGGTCTCTTACCGTTGTCCGTTTGAATCGTACGTGAAATTTCAAGGGAGTCAAAGATGCCCAGAGATAAATAATGTATGAAGGATTCCCCGGTGAAATAAATGAGTATGAGAAATATGAAGAGAGGATGAATAAAAATACCAGGAGAGTGGTACAAATGTTCTGATTTTTTTTTATAACTTTTTTTTTTTTAAACTGAAAATCCTCGGGAATTGTTGTGTACAAGGGGATATGTGCATGGAACAATCATAAATTTTTACCGAGCAAAGACGATCTCTTCTCGAGAATTGTGGGAGGAATGGGTAAAAGGAACAGCAGGGTGGGTGGGGGGGGGGAGGAGGGGGACAGACAACTGAAGAAAATGCAATTCTCTCGGACTGTAACTCAAGTGTACGTGTGTTCAACTATATATTATATTTGTGTTTTCGGTGTTTTCACATGTGTCTGTGTGTATTTGACTCCTCTGGAGGCTCCCCAGCCGACCACTGGTTGAATCTTATTCTCACTGGTGATATTTTTCAACTGAAATACTACTGGACAAATCGCGTAAGAACTTTAGTGACTGAATGAAGTTGACTGGGTGAATTAAATTGGTAAATTTAAGACGTTGTGGGGGAGAAATTTTACTTCAAAATAATTTGAAAATTACATTTGTTATGAGGTGGGAATTATTGTCATATTATCAATTATGATTTCGTAGAATTTTGGTAATGGCTGAGTGGGTGAAGCCCGTCGGGTTATCACGAATGAATATGTAAAGACCTCCTCCTCCTCCTCCTCCCCCCCTCCTCCTCGTACAATCCAGATGGATGGTAATGATGATTATTATTCTTTATCACGGGGGGACGAGAAATGGTGCAACACAAGCGGAAACATTTTCAGGTTAGGAGCCTATGTAAGAGGGTCACTGTGGCATATCTACATAGATATAATCCTCTTGAATAATTACGTAAACTCGACCCCATTTTGAGTAATTTAAATATCATTTAACCCCTCGAGCTATTTGTGAAAGAGCTTCGCTCGGTATTTCTCGAAAAATTTCACTCGTCTTTTGTGAAGAGGTAAAAAAATGCTGAAAAAGATAGTTCAACTCAATTCCATCTGGTCGCGATGAAAGACTTTCAAGAGTAAAAAAAATATATAAATTTCCCGGTGAAAAGTACAACTTGGTAATTGAATATTCATTCATATGAAATGTGAGATAAAATTTAAGACTTGAAATTAGCTGAAAGAGTTTTCGGTTTATTATTGAGAAAATTTTGGTACATTTCCAACATTCTTCGGGGTTAGAAGAAATGATGTAATACATGGGTAAATGTGTTAAGTCTATGTATCCGTGAATAGTAAAATATAGGTATTCCAGTTAGTAGATTTTAGCCAGTGACTTGGTGAATTTTCACAAGGTAGAACAATTACGACTCCATCTAGTTTCGTCGCACCGTCGAGTACCTGAAATATGACTCGTGCATTGGTGCGAGAGCACATATCCAGTTGGAAAAGGATACTGGATTAAAGTACATAGCATTGTAATTATGCAGAATTCTAGTAGAAATTACAGTAAATAGTGATATGACTTTGAATATTTAAATTTCATTTGTACGGGCTGAGATGAAAATTTCTTGATAATTTGGACTGAATGAGACTCATAAAAAAATAATCAATTGAAATTTGATCTTCTTGAGGGGTTGGAGAAGGGTTGACACATCATTAAAAAGTTTAAAGTATATGGTGTTAAAGTACATCGTAATTACTTGAAATTCTTCACACGGAGGGAAAAGTCTGTGAAAAATTCCCGAATACTGGAATGTGTTTTACTTAAACATAAAAATTCTTATCAATACCGTAGATTTTTTAATAAATTTTGTAATTAATGATATGTAGCTTCGTACAATTTATTAAACAGCACTACAAAATTTCAAGTTCTATCATTTTTTATTTGAAGTTAAATGAAAAATTGACAGAAATCTTTGAAAAATTCCTATTTAATTCAGTTTATTTTATTTTATTTATTATTTCATTTTTTACTATGCCACACAGTAATTGTTATCGGGATCATACTATAAAAATTGTCAGATTTTCCCCCGTGTAGATGAACATTGGGAAAAATTGATTAGGTATCGATTGGTAATAGCGTATCGAGAAAAAATTATTCTATCGATCAAATATAATCAGCGAAATTATTATTTTTTTCTCCAGGCAAGAGCTATTTGTCTCGAAACTCTGGACAATCTTTCCACCGAAATATTCCAAGAAATGTAGATGGGAATTGTTAAGTTATGGAAATTAGGCAAAACTCTCAGTCACTCACTAATGTAAAATTTATATATTTCAACGAATATCGTAAACAGCGTTCGTTGCAGCCTCCAAGCACTGCCTGGATCGAGTTTCTAAACCTCCCCGAAATTTCTCCCTCCAGAATTTCAATGTGCACTTGGTGCATACACGGGACTAAGAAAATTTGAAATTCCAATTTCCCTAAAGCCTCTGTCTTATTTTAAACATTTATTTTTTCCCTGTGCATTCATGGTGGATAAAAATTCTCAACGATGCTCATCCAACCAAGTAAATCTCGACTTAAAAAAAAACTAGAAAAGATTGGAAAAGGAAGGGTCGTTTTATGTCCTTGTCGAGCAATTCCTCCTTTTTTTTTACTCCGAGACCTAAATATTCTTTCGCTGCCTCATCTCTTGCCGGAATTTTTGAGCTACTCGAGTGACGCAACCACCGTGTCTATTCAGCTGTTGAGGACGAGGGTTGAGAGATACCAGAGCTTGCGTAATGTCGACCGTGAAAATAACGAGGTAAAAGGGTGTAGCGACAGTTGGGGTAGGTATAAGTATGATTCCGGGTCATTCATGTAGGCATCGGGTCACTCGGTCGTGGAATCATCATCGATGTAGTATCAGGGTCACAATCTCATTAATAAATAAGTACTCATACCCTTTGAATTATTTTTCATAGGTCACACATTATTTTCACAAGTTCACGTGACAAATCAGTGAATATTTAACTCATTGACGTTTTCGTATTGAATTTCATATTGATTTTTCTCAAATTCGAGTATAATTGAACTCTTCAATAAAAGAATTCTTAAAAGCTAAGAAGCAATTCGATTTGAATGTGCAAAAATCTGTCTGACTCTATAATTCCTCATTGAACTCTTCAATAAACGATTAAAATTAATTAATTAAATTACGTACGTCTGGAACTTAACTTGATTACCTTTTTCTTGACATTTTTTTATTTATTCCATCTGCTCCAAAAAATTCCACAATTTAAATTAACTTCCAAACTGAATCTCGTTATCACTTTCCTATACAATTAATCAACGAGTAAAAACAAAATCAATTATTCCTTGTAACGAATACAATTTCCATCTCCGTCTATTCCCTTTTGAAATGTACTTCAAGACATATCGAAACAGTCTGCACACGTCGTTTTACTGAGTCGTCGAATACACTGAATAATTAACGAACCTTCTAAAACAATGCAAATCTAATTGCCAAATGATTATACGGTATACAAGCACCACCAACACTCCAACATCCTAACACAGTGTCGAAGGCATTTCCCGGTTATCCATTCCACCCTAGACAATTCCCATTGGGGGTGAGTGCATGGATAGATAGACATTCAGGATGAAACGACGACGAGAGGTGATCGTGGATTACGAGGGGTTCCAGCAGACGTGGAAGGGTTGTGATGAGGGGCTGGATGGCAGGGGGGGGAGGCGGGGAGAAGCAGGGGAGGGTCAGTAAAGGGGTGAAGGTGAGGCATTGCTGGGAGGTACAGCGTCAGCGTCAGCGCTAAAAGCTAATGGACGGTCTGCTTGGTGCACTCTTCTCTTTGAAAGGTCTCTTGGTACTATTCACCATTCCACTCTCAGGTAGTACTATTTTCTCATCTCCCGCTTGGTGTAAAGAGCGAGTCTAAAGATTCAACGACACTCAATTGCCGACGTTGTCCAAGACACGAGTTATTCCGTTGTCCTGATTTGAAAGAGAAAATCTGATATTCTTTTTTTTTCCCTCGTCTTTTCAACCCAAGAGAGTTTTTCAACGACAGTTGAAGTTGTTGAGAAGAGGGAGACGTTGTCTGGAGATGGAATTGAATGTTTCAATCGGTGAAAATGGCTTCGGGGTGAAAAAAAAATTCAATGTTAGAGTGGTTCTCCTCATTGATTACGTTACAATGATTTTTCAATTAAAGTTTGTTCGTTAAAAATGGAAAAATGGGGATTCAAGTCATCGGCGACTTGATTCAAGTCCAGTTGAATATGTGAGGATACTTTTTATACTTGAAGTGAATGAAAAATCAATGTTAGATCAACTGATTTTTACTTGGATTCAGTTCAACTCAGATGAACTCGAGTTGTGAACTGATTTATGAGAAAATTAAATTTTTTTATTCAGAAAATAAGACAGAAAAAAATGATTTTCATTTCCAGGAAAATAATTTTCTCTTCATCTGTGAGTTATTTTCACATTCTTTCATCTCTCCATTCTTCCATTATCATGAAAAATTTGTAATTCCAGATATGCGCTAGGATTTACAATTTTTATTTGATTTATTTGCCTTTGAGTTTCACCTCACTCCCAAAGAATCACCTTTGAAGATAAAAGAACGTAATGTTTAATAAATGAGCGCATCAACATACTCAGAGGACTCACCAAAGGCTCTTATTACAGTTCCCTCTTCATTTTATTAAAAATATCGCCGAGTCGAGTTGAAAAAGGGACTCGAGAGATTTGCACATTGGAATGAGCCCCTGGAAAGGAATAAACGTACCGCTTGTACAACACATACACGTGAATTTGAGGGTAGAAAAAGCCGGGAATCTCTCACATTCGCCATCTCTATGATAGTGGGATCCAAGTGTGGGTGGAAAAAAAATATATACATCGTACGCCCACACACCGGGTGGGCGTTGGGTTGGTGGGTACCGTTGGTTCAAGGGGATAAAAGGGCGGATTAACGAGACGACATATATTGATCCCAAAGGTGAACAGGGCTATGACATGAAAATATTGACACAAAAATTATCCAGAGATACACAAGTTATTTTTACGTGATGTTGAATTTTCGGGGGTTGAAAAAATCGTGTGATTAGATATTTTTTAAGCAAAATTTTTTTCAAACAAATTCATTGTGAATTGAATGACTTGGATGAAGTTTATTGAGCTTCAAGTTGACTTTAATGAGCTAGTTGAGACTTTTCTCAAGTTTTAAGGTGAACGATGAGATTCATTTGTATTTAAATATTTGGAAGTTATCAGTTATAATTTGACTGTTGACTTTGTGAAGTTAAGACTTCACAGTTTTACTTTGAAATTGTCAGAGTGTTTAGTATAATCGTCATTGAATTTTTTTTTTCTTATTCAATTAAGCACGATTTCGAGAATAAAGCGAAAGGGATGAACCTCGACTCATTAGAAACTCGGAGCAATTTCCGATGGAAAACACTATAATTGCATCTATTTGAGCTCATTAACTCTGAACGTATAAGAGGATTTAATTCCCTCAGGAAAAAAGTTTTTCCGTTTCTCGGTAACGATTGGGGTAAAATGGACTGATGAATGGAGTATGTTGTACGTTTCAATTTTCTGTTCGTATATGTTCAATCGCACACTGTTGAGTTAATGCGGAGGTGAATGAATTATGTTTAATTGTTTCTAATTTATTTGATTTATTTTAAAAAACACTTTATTGGAATGAATAATACACTTTTTGTAATGAGGTTGAAATATGGAAATTTAAAAAGGATAGCAAATAATGAGGAAATTGTAGCAAGATTTGCGCGAGGCACGGAGAGACAGGGACTGATGCGCTGAGGCATAGACGCACTGAGAGACTGATGCGTTGAGAAAAACGACGCACCGAATAGAAAATTTTTACGACTTTATAGATTGGTGTAGTGGTCTGTGTCTAAGAGTGATGGACAAACTCCAAAAAGGGAAAACCATTTAGAGTGTCGGGATTAATATTTCGGAAAAGTCCGACCGCAATAAAACATTGGAAGAGAAATATTTCAATGGTAATAAATGCAGGTCAAAAAGATTTTAAGGGGGAACATTCCTTCGTTAATGGAAGGAACAAGAAATTTCTACAATTAAGCCAAATCCGCAATAAAACGATTTGGTCGTGAAAGTAACATTGTGGGAAAAGTTTCGATCATGAATATTTGGAAATTATGAATAAAAAATATAATTCGAGAAGAATAAATTTAATAAGAGAGGGACGAATTCTGCGACAGAACAGACTCCCCCGTTGAGTAACTAATTTAATCAACGCAAAATGAAAGGTTGACTCGAGTAGTTTTTTGAGGAATTAGAGTTAGGAAGAATTGACGAAGAAGAAATAAAGAAGGGTAATAGCTTAGTTATGTTCGTCAGTGTCCGCGCTGGTAATTGGTAGAGGGGCCAGCTTCTTGACGTTGCGGTCAAAGAGCCCCTTGGCTGTTTTGACGGTGACTGTCCGGATAATGCCATCTGCTCCAGGTCGCACCTTGACGACACGTCCTAAGGCCCACTGGAGTGCGGGTACGTGGTCTTCTTTCAGCAAAACCACTGTGCCTTCCTTGATGTGGTGCTCCCCTTGACTCCATTTGGACCTCAGGTTGAGATCGCTTATATACTCCCGATGCCAGCGAGTCCAGAAGTGTTGCTTCAATTTCTGAATATGTTCCCACGTGGACAATCGGTTGCTAGGAGTGTCGGTGAAGTCACGTTCCCTTGAGGTTGTGAGGGGCTCTCCAATCAGGAAATGACCAGGAGTTAAGACCAACAGATCGTTGGGGTCAGCAGACATCGGAGTAAGAGGTCGGGAGTTCAGCACTGCTTCGATTTCGATGACCAAGGTGTTGAACTCCTCGAAGGTTAGAAGCTCATTGGTGATGATGCGGTACAGGTGGTGCTTAAAGGATTTCACCGCAGCTTCCCATAGACCACCAAAGTGGGGTGACAAGGGAGGGATGAAATGCCATTGGATCTGCTGTCTGGTCAATTCTGATTGGAGAGTCTCCTGGTGATCTTTCGACTGAAGAAATTGGTAGATTTCTTTCAGCTGATTGTTGGCCCCGACGAAGTTCGTACCGTTGTCCGAATAGATGTTTTTACAGTATCCGCGCCTAGCGATGAATCTTCGTAGTGATGCCAGAAATGCTTCAGTGGTGAGATCACTGACCACCTCCAAATGAACAGCCTACTGCTAGACAGGTGAAGATGGCAACGTAGACCTTCACACGACCTCGATTGCGGAACTTCTTCTCTTTGATAAAAAAAGGACCGCAATAATCAATGCCTACGTTTGAAAATGGACGAGATTCCCTCACTCGAGCGGCTGGCAAGTTTCCCATGATGTAGTTGACCGACGGTGGATTCATTCTGGTACATCGGATGCATCTTTGGATCTCGCGACGTACAGAGTTCCGACCATCCAGTGGCCAATATTTCTGTCTGAGGTGGTACAATGTTGCTTGAGGACCTGTATGTAGCTGAGACGTATGGGCTTCCCTGATGATGAGTCTCGTTAACGGATGAGACTTGGGCAAGATAAGAGGATGTTTCTGCGAGTACGGGATCATGGCGTTTTGCAGTCTACCTCCTACCCTGATGAGGCCATCCTTGTCCAGGAATGGATGTAGCTTGGCCACCGCGGCCAACTCCTGGTTCTTGGTTTGCTGATTTCCAGTACCTTGAAGAGCGCGTCTGAGAGGGCCAAATGTCTCGGTTTGCAGCCAGTGGATGATACCCTGCTCAGCTGTTGCGAGCTCGTCTGCTGTGATTGGGCCCTGCTTGTGACTCCTGAAACGTAGACAAAAAGCGATCACGCGTTTCAATTGAACAAATGAGGAATACTGTTCCAGAGGATGCCTTCCTGGTTCACCATGAGCTACATGACAAAACCTGCTCTTGATCTCAGTTGGAGGAGAGGAGAATTGAAGATCGAGAACTGGCCAATTGTCCTCTTCTGCTTGGAGCCAGGCAGGCCCTTCAAACCAGATCTTGGAGATAATGAAGTCCTTGATGAGCTGTCCGCGAGAGACCAAGTCCGCTGGATTGTCCTGAGTTCTCACGTGTCTCCAATCGTCTTGTTCAGATTTGGATTGGATATCTGCTACTCGATTGGAGACGAAGGTCTGGAGCTGATGTGCAGGTGTGTGGATCCAATGGAGCACAATGGTAGAGTCTGTCCAGTAGATGGTGCGATCGATGTGAAGGTTGATAGCTTTCTTGATTCCTTGGATGAGCTTAATCAAGAGTTGGGCTCCACAGAGTTCAAGCCTTGGAATCGTAAGCTTCTTGAGTGGAGCAACACGAGACTTGGCACATAGGAGTGTGGTTTTGATCTCCCCGTTAATTCCAGTCGAACGGAGATACACACAAGCTCCGTAGGCATCCTGACTGGCATCACTGAATCCGTGGAGTTGAATGTCTGTATATTTTTCTTGGAGAACGAATCGTGGAAATGTCACCATGTTGATCTGCTGGAGCTGTCCATAAAACTGGAGCCACTCTTCCTGGATCTCAGATGGGAGTGGAGTATCCCAGCCTGTCTTCAGGGTCCAAAGTTTTTGCATGATCATTTTTGCCATGACGACCACTGGTGAGAGAAGACCAAGGGGATCGAAAATCTTCGCAGTCTCAGATAAAACTGTCCGTTTAGTGATAGCAGCGCTCAACGATAATTTGGCAGTGTAGGTGATGCTGTCAGCTGTTGAGTTCCAGAGTACGCCTAGAGTTTTCAACGTTGCAGTATCGCCAATTTGAAGATTGTGGTTGATACTCTCTGGTGTCAAATCGTTCAAAATGGATGGGTCGTTGGAAGCCCATTGTCTCAGGTTGAATCCTCCGAGATTCACCAACTTGTCCAATTCTTCTCGCAGATGAATAGCTTCTTCCCGAGTCTGTGTTCCAGTAAGTAGATCGTCGACATACAGGTCACGTTGAAGCACTCGTGCAGCTTCTGGATGTAGATGGCCATCATCTTTCGCCAGTTGATGAAGACATCTAATCGCAAGATATGGGGCTGCAGAGAGTCCGAACGTCACTGTATTCAGCTCGAATGTTCTTACTGGTTCCTTCCCGTCACGCCATAATATTCGCTGGAATTTCCTGTCTTCAGGGCGTACGAGAACTTGTCTATACATTTTCTCGATGTCCCCTGTGAGTACGTATGGGTAAAGACGGAAACGTAGAAGAAGAGAAAATATGTCGTCCTGAATGGTAGGCCCGACATGTAAGGTCTCGTTGAGAGATATCCCGGTGCTGGTCTTCGCTGATCCATCGAAGACAACACGGACCTTCGTCGTCAAACTGCTCTCCTTAATCACAGCGTGATGTGGCAGATAATATCCCAAGTTGGATAGGTCTGCTCCGGTCACTTCTGTGAGATGACCAAGATCTAAATACTCTTGAATCACTGCACGATATTGCGTGTTGAGGTCTGCGTTGCCATCCAGTCTTCGTTCCAGAGATTTGAGACGGCGGAAAGCTCGTGATCGCGACTCGCCGATCAGAGATTCCTTCCCGTTGAATGGTAAAGCAACAACATATCTACCAGTGTTGTTGCGTTTGATATTCTCCAGAAAGTGTCGTTCGCAATCCGACTCAGTACTGGTTGAAGATGAAGTGGTGTCAACTTCTTCGATCGCCCAAAACTTGGAGAGATCGAAGTCAATGCTGGAGGTGCCGATAACGTTGCATACGCGTCGACGTATTGTCTGCATTGTTGGTGCGCTCCCTCCGATTACCCAACCGAGCAAAGTCTGTTGAAGATACAACTCCGGTTGATCTGCTGGTGTGAGCTTTTCCTTGCCTTTGCAGAGAAGCGATAATGTAGGTCCAGATCCAAGGAGCATGTCCACTGATGCTGGATGATGGAAGTCAGGATCAGCAAGCTTGATGTTGGTGGGAATCCTGATGGCGCTACGATCAATTGGTTGATCAGGTACAGCCTGAGTGATGTTGGGGATCGTCAAGAAGTTGAGTGTCCTTTCATACTCAGTTGTCCGTGATCGAATTGTGGCGGTGACTAAATACCTGGTGGTGGTATTTGCGTCATTCAACGCTCCAATGGATACAGCGAATGGTTGAAGCGGAAGATTGAGGGCGATGGCTAAACTCTCCTTGATGAAATTGGTGGTGGATCCGGTGTCCAGTAGCACTCGACAGTCGACAGGTTGTCTGTGGGTGTCAAGTACGTTGACCTTCGCCGTCACCATCAGATCACATGTGGAGGAGCTGACGATCAATGCCGTTCGCCGTCCGCAGAGGCTCTGGGTCTGTTCTAGTCAAGATTGAGAGGGCGTTGACTTCTCTCCAGTATTGAAGTGGAGAAGCGTATGATGTCTGTCCTTGCAGATCGAACAATCCACTGGTGATACACAGACTGAGCGTTCGTGTCCTGGCTTGAGACAGTTAATACATAAGCCAACACTCTTCGCCTTGGAAAACCTCTGCTCTGGAGTGAGACCCTTGAACACTGGACACTTTCCGATGTGTCGGTGTATCGTTTGACAATGGAGAAAGCATACTGAACCCGGTGGAGCTGATGCTGCTGATGTTGATGCTGGTGAATCAGTTGATCCGGCCACAAAGGCTTGTCTTCGGGGTTTCTTCTCCCTCTTCTTGTCAGAGGAAGATGGCTCTGAATAACTTGGAGGATGGCTCCTCGAAGTTGATGTCCTCGTATCGTGGCACGTCGCTCTGGCTTCTATAAATTCTAATAATTCTTTATAAGTGGGCAACTCCGTACCTTGATTTTTTAGCTCCCATTGCCAAATCGTTTCTGGTGCCAGCTTCAGGGTGATCAGGTCGGTGAGGGGTAGATCCCAGCTGCTGACATTCTGTCCCAGAGTTTCCAGTGCTTGGATGTTCTGGTTCATGACATCTGCTAGTTGTCCTAGTGCTGCTGGAGAGTCCCGTTGCAGGGGTGGATAATCCCGCATGATTGCCCAGTGCCGACGGAGTATCTTTTTCCTACAGTCAAATTTCTTTTTCAGAATGTCAATAGCGGTGCCATAGTTCTCATGTGTGGTTGCGAGAGAACCGATGGCAGTAGCAGCACTCCCCTTGAGTAATCCCCGCAGATAGTGGAACTTCTGATTGTTCTGTAGGTCTGCGTTCTCGTGAATCACTGTTTTGAACGAATCCCAGAATGGAGGGAAATTTTCAATAGATCCGTCAAACTCAGCGATTTTTATTTCTGGCAAGCGAGGCCTTTGAATATAATTATTAACCACTGTTGGTGTTGTTGATGTGTGAAACGGTGATGGTGATGGAGGTGGCGCCAGATTGTGATGGAGCTCTAGGAGTTCTAGAGCATTTCCTACGACCTTGTCGTAGGCGTCTTCCATCTTGAAGCGTTTGGATACTTCATTCTCATCCAGTTGTTCCAAGCGATCTTGAATGTCGGGGAACACGTTAAATCTTTCCTTGAGCCTTTGGAGAGCTGCTTGGAGTTGAAATGGCTTCCTGTCATTCGTGGGGGTTTGTATATACGTCTCCACGATCGTTGAGAAATTGGTGATGGCTGCCTGGATGGAACCACGTTTCCTCCTGAGAGTGGAGAATTCTTCCGTGTCGGACATGGGCATCTTCACTTACACTGTTCCACTGATTTCACTGATTTTATTTACGTTTGAAATCCGGCTCGAAGGACCAAAAATTATGTTCAATCGCACACTGTTGAGTTAATGCGGAGGTGAATGAATTATGTTTAATTGTTTCTAATTTATTTGATTTATTTTAAAAAACACTTTATTGGAATGAATAATACACTTTTTGTAATGAGGTTGAAATATGGAAATTTAAAAAGGATAGCAAATAATGAGGAAATTGTAGCAAGATTTGCGCGAGGCACGGAGAGACAGGGACTGATGCGCTGAGGCATAGACGCACTGAGAGACTGATGCGTTGAGAAAAACGACGCACCGAATAGAAAATTTTTACGACTTTATAGATTGGTGTAGTGGTCTGTGTCTAAGAGTGATGGACAAACTCCAAAAAGGGAAAACCATTTAGAGTGTCGGGATTAATATTTCGGAAAAGTCCGACCGCAATAAAACATTGGAAGAGAAATATTTCAATGGTAATAAATGCAGGTCAAAAAGATTTTAAGGGGGAACATTCCTTCGTTAATGGAAGGAACAAGAAATTTCTACAATTAAGCCAAATCCGCAATAAAACGATTTGGTCGTGAAAGTAACATTGTGGGAAAAGTTTCGATCATGAATATTTGGAAATTATGAATAAAAAATATAATTCGAGAAGAATAAATTTAATAAGAGAGGGACGAATTCTGCGACAGAACAGTATAATTTTTATCAATTTCTGAGTGTCGAGTGAATTGTTGAAAAAATAAAAATAATAATCATCTCTCCAAACGTTTATTTACCGGGTAAAGTCGCCAACGGGGTTTTCCTGATGATTCACTGAATTTTTCTCTTCCTCTGACTGGCATCTCTCCTCGGACCATTTTCATCGCTCGCCAAATACACCGGAGGAAAGAGTAAAATTTGTTTGTTTGCTCTAACATTGTACGGTAAATTGTCTCTGAATATTTATGTCCCTTGCTCTTGTCTTATCTTGAATATCATTGTGTATTATGGAAACGACAGGGGAGTGACTAAATCATGCGAAATTGTACGAAAAACCGAGGATAAATATACGAAATTGTGAGATACGCATCAACAGTAGGAATTTAAGATCATTTGGTTTTTAAATGTCGAGTTTGTGGTGGGGAAAATTTTTTTTTTTAGCTAAATCTAGCAAGAATACTATTAATTTTTAATTAACAAAAAAACACGTAAAAAAATACACACATATTTAACAACTGACATAAGTAAATAAAAAATTAATGGAATCGGATTCTATATCTCATATCATTAATAGTTTCAAACGAGTGAAACCGTAATTAAAAAAAAATATTGACTGATAGAAAATGAAGAAATACGATATTTCCCATCGTTTTCGTAATTAAAAGGGAATTCAACTCCAATTAATATTACGGTGGAGTGCAATATGATAAATTCCATTGTATGAAAAAATGTGAAAAATATGTTTCCCAGTTAATTTCGTTTTCATGCATGTGGTCTTAAAAAATTGGACAGGGCATGCGTAATATTTTCATGAAACTAATTGATTGTCCGGATTCACCCTCAGGCGAAAGAAAAAAAAGTGACTAGAATAGTTTTTTCCCCTATTGTTCGGAGTCGGAGTATTTTTTCATTTTATTTTCTGGAATCGATTGAGTTGACTGTACTGAGTTCATTAATTCAGAGTAAATGTGATTAGCTCTCGTCAGAGAATAGACAGAATCACGTCAATTCAATTTGTGGCGATCAACGTTGAATTCTGAAAGGTGATTGGATAATACTGAAGGGTTGGAGTAATTGGTCTACATTGGTCCAGATTTGGAAATTCTTATGAAACTAGGATTCATTAGCAGTGGTATAATGGCTGAACATAAATGACGGCTCATTATTTATTAGAAGACATGGGAGGAACCGGGAGGACGATCCTTGGGGATTTTTCATTGAAAAAATGAAGATTTCGCAGCAAACGACGAATGTAATAAGTTAATAAATTATTTAATTATCCTGGGAACGAGGAATTTTTCAAAAGAAAATGTAGGTCACAGGTCTCGTCTCATTTTATACTACACTAAGAATTGAATAGTTCTTTTTGGTTTATCAATCTTTCCTCACGAGTCATAATAAATCAGCTTTATAACGATTTAAGTGGTTTGAGTAAATGGTGCTGAGTGGTCGAGAAGTATTTCTAAATCCACGGGAGATAAATAAATTTGAGTATAAAGCTTTTTGTAAATCTCAATTCGCTCCATAAAAAAGGTCATTACAAAAATATCGCTAGCTACTTAAGATCTGGAGAAAACTGAGCGATAGAGGTGGTAAAACTATTTTACCATCGTTCTACTTTAGTACTAAAATAATGACTATTTATTTTACGAGTTTACCGGTTTTATTTATGAGCGGATGAAGACATTCGTTGATGTGTAGACGTCATCTTTTTAAATTCACCGGGTTTTATCAGGAGTGAGGAAATTTTAAAGGGAATTTGCAGCCGCGATATATCATTAGATGACGCAGCTGACATGTTCATCCATTGTGTGAACTTAGGATGGTATTTTTGTAGGAAAATGTCAGATGCTTTCCAATACTAATCAAATTTTTAATACATCAGGTCGAAGGTCTTATCACATTTTACGTAAAATTTCGTAATTGATCAAATTAAAGTGAGATCATTTGATTAAAACTAATGTATGGAGAAGAACATTAAGAACGTAATTGATCAAAATTAATGTAGAAGAAAAAAAATTGAAATTTTTAATAAAATAGAAGGAGAGGGACGAGTGAAAATCCATTAAGACAAAAGTTGAATAAAAATTACCTATTTTTACGTAACCTTTTTTAGAAATATGTGAATGTTAAGTATTTTTTCTTTAATGGTTACTCAACTTTTACTGGGGAGTCGACTAATGTTGGTGAGCGATATGGTAATTTAGTCCAATCCAATAATTAAATTGTTTATCCAGCGAAAGATAATTTACGGAGACGAAGGACGAATTATGTGATGAAAAGTCGTCAATTCAATTGTTTGTGGCTTGGTAATTGGTAATTGAGTCAATTAATTAATGAATATATAGAGTTTTATTTGACAACGAAATCCTATATTTACATCAATTACTTTACTAATTCAATACCACAACCATAAAGCCATTAGCAATTGATAATGAATGGAGACAACAGCACCAGTGTTTTCACCCAGCCCCTGCCCTCTCCCATTATTATTGATTTCTCGTATTGAGAGTAATACTTTTTTTATAATCATGAAAGTTGAAAGCCTGGATAACCATAAAATGCAAAATAAATAAATATTAATTTTGTTGTAAAATCATTGAAAACAGAATGATAATAATTCTGATAATAATTAAATTCTCTTGCACAATCAGTAGAATTCCCATCGTTTTTATGACATTATAAAAAGTAAATCGAGTTACGAAAAGTGGTTGATGTCCAATAAAATCCGCTATCTGCATTAATTAATTGATTAACCCAATACTCTCATCATCAAATCCTTATCAATTAGTAATGAACGAGTCGACCGAATTTCCATATAACTAGACCGAAAATGGAGGAAAATGGTCCGTAGCATAAACTATTCTCCGGCGATTTTCATGAGAATCGAGTAAAAAAAAATAATTATTATTAATTTAGATGAGAAAAAATTCAAATTGTTCTATTCCTTAAAATTTCTCAATTTTTTCTGATCATTTTCATTAACTTTTTCTCTCCAACGATGATATACCAAATTATCCACCTACGTAAAGAAGTTAATATCCTATCGCATTTCCTATTACCATCAATTAATTAGTTAATTCAATACCCCCACCATAAACTTATCAATTAATAATGAACGAGTCTCACCAACTTTTCCGTATAACTGGGCAATGAATGGCTGCACTTGCGTTCTCCGATATTCAGTTCCTCCCAATCAGCGGTAATTAATGACATTATCTCAGCGTCACCAGCAATTATTTTTCCTCAAAGCGGAATTTAAAAAATAATTGCACCAGTGTTTTTACTCACTCCCTATCCCTCGGTCGAGCTATCGCTAATTATCTCTCTCATTAAAAGCCGAAGCAATTTTTAAAAAGCTTCGCAATGAATGGAGCAGATTAACGAGTATTCCCTGATGGATTTAAAATCGCCTTTAACCATAGGAAATAACGAGTCCATGCCGTAGTCCCCAGTGTTCATCGTTCCGTATGATCAAATCCCAACTAGATTTACCACCTTTCCATGCAACGTCACACCGAGTACAAGCCACCCTATCCCTACCACCCCCTACCTCGTCCTCCTTCGCCATCCATTTTACCCCCCGCTCATAAACTAAATTCTCGTGCACAAACTCACCCCTTGTGATCAACTCGAGACGACGAAGCGAGAGTGAGTGGAGGGATTTTATGCATAAAATTGTAAATAACGTAGGGAAGAACATTATTTTACAAATTTTATTGTTCATTTTTATGATTATCAGGGTGGGAAAATTTTTTACTACTGAAGACCTTTCAGAAATCTTCATAACAATCATCCAAAAATTTTTTTGTGGTAAAAAAAAAACTATTTGTTGCCAATATTGGGACAATATTAAATTCCGTTTAAAATATATCGTCCTAGGAATTGCATGAGCTACTAAATTGTCAATTGATGGGGAAATTATATTATAGCAAATTTAATTGTCTCTTCATTTCTTGTTACACCTGACGACTCTCAAAATAATTCAGGTTAGTCAGGGAGAGTTGGAATTTCCTCGTTTACGTGAAAATCAGATTGATAGAATCCTCGAAACTCGATAAAACTATAGAATTCCAAGAAGATACTATCACGTAATCGTGATGTCGATTGCGGTTATGGAATATCGTGACAAAGGGGACAATTCATTTGCTGACAAGTTAGGTCATCAAGGATTATGTTGTCCCATCAGATACAGCATGTGTTCAGGTGCAATATAGGCAATGTGACACACGCTGTTGGTCATAATGAGAAATTCTGTATTGAAACGAGAATGGGAAAGCAGTTAGATAATATTGACGGTCAAAGGGCGCCCCAGGGGTGCATTCCGAGTCTCAATACAATTATGATAAATAAATGTGAAAAAAAGGAGCTGTAGTTTGAGAATTAATTTGATTTAATATACGAAATACTACCTTCGAATGTCTGAATTGTCTTGATTTCGAGGTTTCAAAGTAAAACGTTTGAAATTTCAATTTCAAAATTCCAGACATTACAAAAATATTTTTTAATTGCAAAAATAATATCCAATAACTATTTTAGAGATGACATGCAACTGTTGTTCGTCACACTCAAACAAGTTGTTTCATTAAATTCTTTATTTCTCACTCACCAGCAACCGATGCAACGACAAAAGTAGTAATGGTCAGTGCTATGATCAGACGATGGAGAATTCTCCTTTGCCTCATGTTGTATCACAATTGTCTTCTTTAGGGCGGAATATTCCGACCGAATTTCAAAAAATCACTTCATCAAATATGCAGAAGGGAAAATCACGTTTATTTTCCCTCGATATATTCAATCTACAGAGAATCATTTAATATTTACCACACGAATCATAACAATTGAAAAATAAACGTCACCTCTAATTGAATTATCCCAGAATCGTGAGAAAATCAGGGTAATAAATTCGTTATCTCAGAGCCACGGAGAGACTCGAGAATTCCTCGTGCTCCGTAAAATTCAATTTCCCTCCAATAATTTCAATGACGAAGCAAAAGAAACATTCACCCTGAATATAAAATATCCGATGAATTTCAATTTTTTTTTTATTTTCCCCCCCGAAACTGTCTCACCGAACTCGATAGTCAACCACTTTATGAGGGTACCACATTCCGTGGCTCTAAAATTCCACAAATTTCCCCTTTTCCTATCCCCGAATTTCCAATATCCTGAAATAATCCAATGTCCATCCACCCAATAAATTCCACTGAGCCCCCCAAAACCCACTGAAATTAAATAAATCATCATAAAATAAAATCGTGAGAAGAACTCACTTAAACCAAAAAATTCAGTCATTAACTTTCAGCCAAAAAAAAAAAATCTCCACTGATTTAAACAAAAAATGGAATATAAAAGCCGAGAAATTTGTTGTAAATATTTTTGTATTTTTTATTTCATATCGCTGATACCTTACAAATACGCGTGATAACAATTTCGTGAATGACAGATGTATCGTAGAGCTCGGGTCGCACCAAAGTGACAGTCCGACGCGTACTGAGAATTTCGAGTCACGACTGTAACGCGTGTAGCCGCGCGCAGGTATAGCAGACGAGAAATTCTCCCTCTCCCCCTCTCTCGCCCCCTTCTAAGCCCACCCCTCCCCACAGCCTACCCCCAAAGCTAGCCACCCACCGCCCGCCGAAACACCCCCTTTCATCCACCGATGTCGACGGCCTAGTGGGCTTGGAGTGTGCCTACAAATGCTTGTTACAATGTACCCGTTCAAAGCCTGTCACCTGTCAATTTAACCATGCTAAATTCAATAACAAAGATATAATGGTACAAGTCGATGAATAATTGATAGGAGAATAACAATCATTGATTCGTTGGTTGTTATTTGCATTTTCTCTCAAAAATTAGAAATTAATTTGCGAGTCACACCGCTACGAGAGCTACCCTGGAATGATTAATTATGATTGTCATGTTGTATTTGCGAAGCGTAATAATTCGCTGGAGAATGACAGCCGTGGTGAATTGAATTACGAGGGATGTATCAATGTTCGAATTTTTCAGGGTAGAAACGAAATATTTACATGGAAGGAAACGGTCAAAATATTACGTCAAAGTTACGTTCGTAATTCGTAATTACGTTCCTAATTCGCGATTGTAGTAAAAATATGAGTAATTAAAAAAGTTAATGAGTGCTATGATCATTAAATTATTATACTATTTATGATTAACCCTATTGAATCGATACTGACCGCTTCAGTCAATCGATAATCGAAATTTACTTCGGATGAAAAATGCCCGACCAGTTGTAGCTATTGGTCTGTAACTGCAGATATTTTCGAGACAAAATTAACGAGACAGAAATGTACATGTTTATCGATTTCCGGTTCGAGATACAGTGGAGAGGACATTCATATTTCATGGAGGGAAACACCCATTCCAGAAGGAATAATTGAAACTTCAAACAGTCGATAGCAATAGCAATTAGCCTAGATACACTGGGTTATAAATTCTTAAGCCGATTTGAACATCATTCAGCCCAGAATGGCGGATGTCTTTGCTAATTTCCGGTCTGCAATATAGGAAAATGAAGTATATTTATACTTCATCACAGAAAAGTTGATCTCTGACAGGGAATAATTGAGACTTCCTCTGCGGAAATTTCAAGCAATCGATGACAATTGTAATTAGCCCAGACATGCAGAGTTCACGCTTGTGGCCCAAAAATATCCTCGAGAACTAGATACCTCGTGGAGTCCTTCAGTTTATAATGAATTCGCAATGCAGGACGAAGTGGAAGAATTAAATTTTACGACTCTTGCAAAAAATTTCGGTGGAGAAAGATTTTTTGACTATTGACCAATGTTGAGTATTGATTTTTTTTTATCTGTACAAATAACCTCTACAATAAATTCCGCCATTTCCTTGGACTCGCATTGCTCCTTAACTGAACTCAGAGGTGAGTCAGCGTATCGACAATTGGTCGATAACCCTTGAATTTTGAATGACGAAATATCTTGAAATTTTGATGAAATCCCAATGAAAACACCCCCTTGATTCACCCTCTTCCACCCAATATCCTCCATTCAGCCTTTGCAAGTAGATACTAACACGGGCACATCCTAAATTCAGGATTCAT
This sequence comes from Diachasmimorpha longicaudata, assembly GCF_034640455.1. Taxonomy (NCBI): domain Eukaryota; kingdom Metazoa; phylum Arthropoda; class Insecta; order Hymenoptera; family Braconidae; genus Diachasmimorpha; species Diachasmimorpha longicaudata. Next base: position 4,216,881 of record NC_087240.1, read on the forward strand.
GAATAACGAAGCTCGATGAACTTCATTATCCTCTGTTTTTAATCAAAATTATTCTCCAGCTCCATGTTACCCCACCAGATTTTGTCTCCAGTCCTCAAAGGCACGTGAATAATTCATCAGAAGCATTGAATTAGGAAATTCAACCTAGTGAACGTCAATCAGCCAGTCCCTGGGCCGTTCTGCGGTTGACCGAGCGACTCATCATCTTTTCCAATGTCAGTAGCAGATCTAGCTCAGCTTGAGAAATGTCTGGAGGCATGTCTTCCCCTTTACCAGTTATCCACTCGACAATTGTTCCATTGACGCATTATCCAGCAACCAAAGCCCATGGGCACATACCCATCAGAATTATATACGGAAGTCATCCCATTCCACAAACACACATATCCGTTATTCTCGTGTGAAGGTGTCACCAGCCTCTATCCCCGGAGAAACCCCATAATGTCGTGGATAATGGAAACAGTGGTGACAGCCAGTGGTGACGTTGGATAATGCTCATCGGACGGGCTATGGCACAACGATAAATTTACGCAAATAGGATCTCTCCAATTCTCGTACGTCTACCCTTCCTCCCCTCTTACTCCTACCCCTTCTGCCCCTGTGTGAATGTGGGGAATATCCTGACCCTTTATATTCTCTTGAATATCCAGCGAAATAGTGTTTGACGCTGTCAACTCTGTGGTGAAGGCATTACATTCATAAATTGGAGACAATTGTGGATTATAGTGGGCTGTTAATTTTCCATCGTCTAGGGGGGTGATGAGAATAATTTGGAAATATGAGCTTCCAGCTGAGATAGACTCATGAACATTTGTTGGAATTTTTTTTAATGATCTGGATGGATTTATTATTTTTTTGGGGAATTTAGGATTTGCTTGTCCACTAAATAATTATGATAATTCTGTTTAAAGTCTTCGTGAGGAGAATTACACTTGAACCAACAACATTCCATCATCAGAGCATATGCTCCACACATTTCTAGGACAATATAATTGACATCAGACCGATAGCCCCGACTTCCTGACTCGGAAATCTTATTTTTCATCTCCGACTTTTCCATTCAATTTTTTTTTGCACCCTCCCTACCCCTCAATCTCGTTTTTTTTTTCATTCACATACAGACATTGTCGTGGCTGTATGTGGACGTTTTTCATTCGTCTTGTGCTGGAGAGATTCCGCCTTCTTTTCATTCGAACTTTTATGCATGACTGTGCTGCTATGGACCTCAGGGATATTTGAAAGCACCAACACTCAGATCTGATGTATATATTTGTTAGAAAATCGGACAGTAAGAATTCAAACCGACTACCAACGACACTGGTGGTGGGAGAAAAAGTTTTCATAAAGAATAGGAGTCAGTGGTGGGTTGTACTGAGAAATGGGGAAAAAAACGGTTGAGGAAAAATTGCAAAAGTTGGAAGAATTGTCCTGCCTTCTAGGAGCTTCAGCGACGTGTACCATTAATTCACGCCCATGAAAAAGTTTTATTGTAATGATACACAAAAGGATTGGATGGAAATTAAATCGTAGTCGCGATTTCAGTGTTGGATTGTGAAAAGAAAATAATTTAATTTAAAAATTGTCTGTCGTTGAAATGAAAAAAATTATGTTTGAATATTACAGTACTTGTAGGATAAACTACAAATAAAAACATAATGGCTCATAATATGGAAATAAAATGCCGTAGAAGGGGAAATATTATGTCATAAAATATTTGAAGAGCTGCGACAAATGGGCCGGAGGGTAGAATTTCGAAGGGTGAGGTATTTAAACGCTGACGGAATTGTCAATGACTCAAAAAGGAAAGGGACATTCAAGTTGGGGAAGCATTGATGTGTTGAAGTGAAAAAAAATTTCAGAGTCCGTAAAATAAAAGCAAAAAAGGTAGAAATAAAATGGGAAATGCATTTCGCTTCTTTTTTTATTAATCGCTATTAACAAGCGTAAATTGATAATCTAATTGGGAAGGTAATGAAAAAAATATATGGGCTGAGGGTTATTTTAGTTGAATTTCTGGTCGCTAAGAGCTTTTGAATAGCCAATGATGAAAAAAACTGCATTAATTAGTTGGTTTCCAACGTTCTCTTAAAAAATGAAACCGTCAACGAAAAAAATTTAATAAACATGTTTTTCCCAACGACAAAACGAAGCCATTTATGCTTGAATAATCCAACATTTTTAAAATAAAATGCAAATAAACACATGATAGCTCATAATCTGAAATTAAAATGAACGAAGGAGAGAAGATATTACGCTATAAAATTTTTAAAGACCCGCGAAAAATAGTACAGAGGGTTGAATTTCTGAGGAAGATTTATGTCATCGTTGACTGGATTACGAACGACTCAAACACAAAAGGGACATTTAAGTTGGGGGCGAAAGGGGGAATTTACGAGTTAGAGTGGAAAATTTGTTACAGCTTCTGGAGCGAGAAACAGAGTGGGTTATAAAGGAAGTAACGAAGATGACATTAATTACGATAACTGACTGAGAATTCATAGTCTCAAAACTTTTCTGAGATACCAATAGAAATCCAAGAAAAAAGGATAAATAATTTACAGAAATAATTTAAACTCCATAATTCTGACGCTTTCAGAATAAAATATAAATAAAACCCTAATAGCTCATAATTTGAAATTAAAATGACGAAGAAGAGGAGATATTACACCATAAAATATTTAAAGACCCACGAAAAATAGTCCAGAGGGATAGAATTTCCAAGGGAGACTTATTTAATCGCTGACTGGATTACTAACGACTCAAAAACAACAGAGACATTTAAGTTAGATGGGAAGGGGTTGTGGGGGGAGAGAATTTACGAGTTAGAGTGGAAAATTTGTCAACAACCCTTGAAGTGTAAAAAAGAGAGAGAGAGCGAAATGGACGAAAGAAAGGCGACACTAATTACGGAAACTGTTGAGGAAATTGAATTCTCTTGGAGGGTTGAGCAAGGGAAAACACAACACCTTTGAAATGTTCTCCAGTTTCTTTTACAACTGTGTAGGTGAATTTTTCTTTGAAGTGACCCTTTGTGACATTTCATGGGCTATCGTCAACTCGAGTCTCAAAGGAATACAATTCATAAATTAAACTGGAAGAAATAGAGACTTTTGGCTGAATAATATTTCTCTCTTCCATAAATTTTTATTTATTCGTAGATTTTTATTTTGGTCTCTCGTTGGGTAATTGCGTGCCACTGTTGTTTATACATAATGATACTTTGCAGAGAGGGGTGATAGTATGTGCATAGAATCGATCGTCAGCTGTGGTGAGGCTCAAATTCATGTATAAATGAATACAACCAACGGTCGATTTGTCGGTGTTATTGTGTCCTATCTTTCTACCTCTTCAGACGTCCAATGCACTCACAATCATCATTTTTTTAAAACAGTAGTTGCAAAACACGATAGGAATGTTTCAGTTTTCATTCAACAGAATTCATTTATCGTGATAATTGATTTTTCGATACTAATGCAGACATTCCCAACGAATTCCATACATTTTTTATGAGTTTTTCCGGTTCTAACGCAACGTAACATATAAACAAATATAAGTTGATTTGGAAAAATCAGGAACAATAATTTTAAAACTGTAGATGGAAATGGAGAAGTGAGACGCTCACAGTGGAAAATAATTTTACAGTCTTGGTGCCAGTGGAAAGTAAAAAATAGTGATGGAATTCAATCATTCCCACTAAATTGATTTTCATTCTTCGACTGCTGTATTACTCCATATTATGTCTGCATCGAGAATTAAAGAGGTCGTATGCCAGCCAAATCGCAGGCAATTTGGTCGTTGTCGGGTCAACGGTGCGATCGAAGGAAAAAATAGAATTGTGAGGGGAAAAAAAAGGAGAAAAGCATTTCCATCGGAAAGCATTTGAGTCAATTTACTGGGTTGAATTCTTTCGCTTCAAGTGCCTTGAAACTGTCTTTTTTTTCCCTCCCTTTCCTGATGCTATTGGATATTTAATATTCAACGGGAATTCCGATATTGACGGAAAAATTACGTGCCAATGATTTTATGCTACTTGGGTTTGTGCTTTCTTTTATTGTTCTGTAATCCTTTTTATCTTCATCGGGTTGATGGTAGTCAGCGGAATGTTAAAACCAGTGAAGCGATGATTAATTTTTTTGTTGTTTTTTTCTCGTCTTTTACGATTCAGTGGATCCACATCTGACGGATGAGCATGTACTACTAATGAACCATTATGATGGTTCTTACGGTTTAGACCCGGGTTTAATTAGCAAATGGAACTCTATTATGAGAAGACAATGAGAGGAAAAAGAATAACGCATGCTTTGAAGGGGTAAGAGATAAAATGCCAGCTACAATATGATACTTAAAAAAAAATTATTTATTTCAGTAGAATAATTATTTTTTCGAACAAAAAAGTCCCAGGAAGTATGGAATTTTACCACTTCAACTCAAGATTCTTTTTATATTAACAATTTATTGATCTAAATTTCAAATCTCATTTGTTGCTCCTTCGTTTCATCCAAAATTCATTTACCTCTTCCGTAATATCCGGTAAATGTTTCAAAAGTTCTTCCTTAGATGTCTTAAAGTCATCCTCCAGCCAAATTTTCTTAAGTCTCAGCATCGTTTGTCCAATCAATTTTGGGTGAGGCAGTAAATCCCGCAGATCATTACCGTTGAGTGGAAACTTTGGTGGAATCCACTTCTCAAATTGTTCAGCAAGTTCTGGGGTACCTTTGTACTTGAGTACCTCGGCAATGTACTCACGAATGTCTTTGATCTTGCCACTAGAATTGAGGACAATGTACTGATAAGGATGTAGAGGATCGACCGAGATTTTATCCTCCCTGTGAACGATGAGGAATAGGGCTAGATCGCGGTTGTAAGCGGACCAATGAAGCCTCATGTGAAGGTTCATGGCTTCTTGTTCATTTCTCAGCATCGATGTGATCATCGTAACTGGGTGTAATATCACTCCCTGGGATCTTGCCCTCAAACAAATTCTCTCGAAATTCTCTACATCAGGGCTCTCGGGTAGACCAATGTACTTGGTCACACCACACTCAATCATCTTTTTAGTGAGCTCTACTCCGTAGTTACCTTCCAAAATTTTATGCCACTCCGACCAAATTCTCTCGCCTGATATTCTTTCCAAACCCTCGACGTTCTCCTTTATTGCGGTGATTACTGAGTCTTCGTGGGCGTCAGGATGCTCTGATATTCTACCATAGAATCTGAAGTATCTGGGGATAAAATAATTAATGGAATTTATCGGAAGAACTATTTATAGTGAGCAGTTCGAAAAGGGGCGGTCGATTATTTTTGGTGGGTTTTTCATAGATAGAGGATATTACGGTTGAATTCATCGGATACATTATTTTTGGACAAATTTCTAGTACACTTTTTTCCGTACAGCAAAAAAATCTAAAAAATAAATTAGAACAACTTCAAAGCTTCCAGTGAGGGGTAGAACTTCTTAATTTCCATTTAAAAACCCAAATCACCTGAAGATCCTCAAGAAGTCCTCGCGAATCCTCGTCACTGCGTCCCCAACGAATGCTATCCTCCTCTTCTGCAAGTCATCGTACCCAAAGAAATAGTCATACACCCTTCCCTCAAAATCCATGAACATGGAGTTAATCGTCAGATCCCTTCTATTGGCGTCCAACCTCCAGTCTGTAGTGAATTCAATGTCCGCATGTCTACCATCAGTAGCAACATCAATTCTCAGTGTTGTTACCTCAAAATTTTCACTGTCATTGATTCTCACTGTGACAGTTCCATGTTTCTCTCCCTTCAAATTCAACATTCTAATTTCTTCCTTCGTGAACATCGCCTTCATCTCCTCGGGAGTTGCTGTAGTTGCAAAGTCAATGTCCTTGGGCACCTTACCAGTGAGCAAATCCCGGACTGCACCTCCGGCAATTCTTATTTCATAATTGTACTTCTTGAATAATGACGTGAGGACCTCCAGCTCTGGGGTAAAGATAGATTTGAACTCTGGAGTTTCTAGTTTCTTGATTATTGGGTCACTTCTGGACGGCGGCATCTTCTCCATGAAATTTCTTACTCTCTTCCACTTCAGGGATGATGTATTTTCGCTGAGACACTGCAATCAATCATTTCAATGACGTATTCTTGTTATTCTTTTTCGAAGTTTAGAAAAAAGTAGAAAAATGGTTCGCACCACTTTAAAACTTAATGAGCCATTCATTGAACGAAATTATTAATAAAATTGGAGATTTTCCATCAACGTTGCTATGATTTTCTAGAGAATGTTCTCCATCCGAAGGGAAATAACCTATAAGAATCGATGATTTTTTTATATGTCACACTTACCCGAATGTGCACACGTCGAGAGAGAGATTTGATGTGCCTGATGAACAGAGGAAGAACTATCATTATCACTGGATTACGATTAGTTTAATGAATATTATATGCAAGTAAATACCGGTCTCACGTTGTGATCGAACAGATGTGCATGTAGCGAGAGGTAAACATTTATTTTAGAAAGTTATTGCATACCTCATCTAGTGGCAATCACGGGGGTGCTATTACCCCCGGTCGGTGAATGAGTTCTTCTTTATCAAGAGCGGGTAACCCGACCAAAAACTGTTCTATCGTCATATGTTAAGATATTCCTTCATCTTGACGATTGATAGATGACTCTAGTATTTTTAATTTTCGAGTGAGATCCGTAAATAAAATTAAAAATTGATTTTTCATTTTTTTTTGTTGGGAATCATCCGAAGTTTTCTAATTTTTCCAATTTTCCTTTCGAATATTTTCAAATAGTCCACAAATGAATTGAGTGGAGCAATTAAAACGGAAGAAAAAAGAAATTTCTACAGAAAAAATTGTATAGAAATTATAATTTTAATGTTATTTTGGATTTTTTAAGATCCCGGGACTTTGAATTTTTCAAAAGAAAAATCAGAGGATTATTGAGATCTTTGAAACATTTCCCTTATGATATTGTGATAAAATGAAGTTTCATTACTCCCTCCAGGGCACAATAGGTTGAATTAAAAATGCGAAAAAAATACTAGTGGTTTTGCAGAAAGAAAATTATCATCGTTTATGGTGTGAATTTACTTCGTATTCCCTAACACAGCAAAATCGTGCAAACATTATTTGCAAACTGCAAGAGGTGGAATTTGTCTCTGGAAATGAGACGCGTCGCAGATCGAACGATCCTGGTTAATAATGTGCGAAAATCTGGTGTTTAAATATAAACTCACTCGGAAGGTTCAGTTCTCTAGTCCGTTACGTGGACTCGTCAAATTCTCCGGGAACGAGAGGGAGAGAGAGAGAATGAAAAAAAAAATGAAATAAATGTTGAGAATGCTGCGCACGTTCCTGAGGAAAATGAGAGATGGGGGAATGTCGAGAGGGATCGGTGATGAAGAGAATGGGTTCACGGTGAATTATGAATTCATGTTCTATCTCTCAGAAACCGGATAATAATTAAATAGGCGTTATTTGAGGGTTCAAGGGGTCTGGCCTGCAGATATGCATCTGTATTATTCAGGAGTGTACCTTCCGATTGTATTTATAGGGAGGGGGATGAAAATTGATGCTCGAGTGGTTGAGCGATTGGGAAAAACTATTTTTCCTCCTCCTTAAATCAACTATATTTTTAATACAATTAAACAATTAAATTCAATTATAATTTAATTCGTATTTTAATGAAAAAATTAGGCAGCTTTTCAACATTATTAATTACATTAACAAATATAGTCAATCATTAATTATTTACTTTGATAACGAGTCTTTCACTTCACAAATCCACTCACAAACATAATCCATTAAAAATATACATTAATATATTAACAAAATTGACATAAAAATGCCAAAAAAGTAGTAAAAGTCAACACCTCATCCGCCCCTCAAAAACCACTGAATAATCGAAAATAAAATTCAACAAATTAAATTCTCTCACCGACAAACAAATTGTGTAGCCATTGCCCGAGTAATGAATAACCTAAAGTAATTAAATAGTAATGATTGATGAATAAATTTATCGCGTTGAAAGATCAATATTAAAATAGAAGCATAAAAATCCGGAAAATTGTTCAAAAATTAACACGTTAACGTTTACATATTTCATTAATCCCGGAAAAAAAAACCATTGCTTTTTTTCAACGTATCATCGAATAATAACTCAAACCATTTAATTTTCTCATTGTAAAAAAAAAATTATTTATTCATCGAACTGATCGTGAATAAATAGAAGTGGCCAAAACGTCAAATGGAAACGATTGACGAGTCAATTTATCAGGAACACGGACACAGGTCGTCGTGTGTTCAGACGAAAGATGATCGATCGTCGTCGTTTCTCGGTAGATGAGGTGGTTTTAACCGGTCGATGGGGTGGTAAAGGGGAGGTTGGGGGGGGATAGGGGGTGGCAATAGCATGATACAAAGTGGAAGAGAGAGACGATGAACGTACGAGTCCCGGAGAATTGGATGAAGGAACGTACGTGTGTGGGTTTTCGTTGTAAAACGGAGTGACTACGGGGCAGGATAAAGGGTCTGTCCTTATCTGCAGATAGCAGGCAACTCTCCAATCCCCCATTTCACCCTCTTTCCTACCCCTCGGCTAGTCGGTTTACGTCCTGCGCCCTACAGTTCTCCATACAAGTGAGCTTGTAATACTGGCGGCCAACGGGTGCCATGATGAATCGGCCATATTGCCTCCACTGCCCGCCGGGGTTACCATAAAAATTTGTCAATATTTTTTTCACCGAGTCGGCTAATTCAAAGTTCAATATATGAAAAAAAAAAAGTTGGATTCGATTATGTGGACTTTTCGGTTCAGGTGTTGAAGCCGGGGAGGCAATTGCTCGATTAATTGATTAAGGGAAATCAATGAGGATTTTTTAATTGAGGATAAATTTCTTATGCAGAATATTTGTGGGGTGATTTGAGTTGTTTGAGAGGGAAGCGATTTAGGGGGTTGCACTTTTACACAAGTGATTCAAATAAAAATTATGGAGGGTTCCGTAAAAATTTATATCACATGGAGACAATTGTTGAAATATTACGCGGCAGATTACGGAACTGCCGCGTAATATTTCAACAATTTCAAACAATTACGCACTTTGTATGTAAAACTTCGCGAAAAAATCCAAAACTGTTCCGTAATTTTTACCGAATACTGTTTTGAGTGAATTTATCTCTCCGTGAACCGCACTAAATTCGTAATTTCCGTTTAATATTTCTCTCGGTGGGGTGTGGATGGATAATTGTCATTTCATTCACATTCTCTCCATCGAATATTGCCGAATCAAATCACAACACAATTTTTTCCCCACATGTATATGTAAATTGCGGGAAAACAGGTTTTACTACGGTACTCGTACCATCCACCCATAATGCGAAAGATGAGTGAAGGTGAACACTTGGATATCAACGAACATAGTCATCAGACAATGAGCCACTGTTTTCAAACGTATACGTTACAATCCATGATGTTGAATTCAGTGGTAACGTGGTAACATTCGACACGAATATAACTTGAGGTGAAATTCATGAGAATGAATTGGTGATAGACAGTTCTTGTGGAGGAAGAGAGTGGAAAGGTGAGACGTGGGTTGATGTATACTAATTGAAGGGTCTCCCGTCTTGGAGACGTACGGTAGCCGGGTCTTCGTGATTAACACCTTGAGACATGGACCACACGCAGAATTTTGATAGCAGTGAGAAGTAAAAAAAAAAATCGGTTGAAACTCGAAATTATTTCTCTTAGCGGTTCTCTGAGTATTCTCAGAAGATGAATAATCAATTTGTCATGATTAAAAAATTTTTTAATGATAGAATATTTATTAGTATTCAGAAGTTGACAATTTTGCTTTTTTTCACGCTTCCGAAAATTGTTGCACCTCGTTAAATTCACTAGAATAGACTGGCCACTTGAGAAATTCTGAAATAATGAAATAAAAAGGGAAAGAAATATTTTGGGTGGCGAATGCACTGAGTTTACACAACTCTTTGCCGTCCTGCAATGCCATTACGCACTCGAGACAGGGTGGCCTGGAATCTTTGACTCCTCTCAGAGCTCGAGAGAATCGAGAATAGTTTAAAAAAAAAAATGGCGAGACAAATTTCAACCGATCACGCGAAATAAAAAGTTTCAATAAAAATTACTTAAATGTTCCGTAATTCGCAAGGGAGGGAATAAAGTCCGGATAAAAGGTATGAAGGGTTCAGTCAAAAATACGGAGCCCTCCGCAAATAATCCACATTTTGTATTTTTTAACGTGCCCTCTATCTCGCTCGTCTGACACTTTCGAAATTCACTTTGCAATTTTTCATTTTTTATTATGACTGTTGGAAATTTTTCCCTGGGTGGCGTACGGTTAAATGAGTTAAGGGTCGATATTACATTCACATTTAGTGTCTCATACGTATTCTGTAGGAACGGAGTGCTTCGCACGGCCAACCCTCGAGAGCCCTTGACTAAGAGTCGAGAGGTGGCCTCCTCATCAACATGGGTGGTCCATTCTTCTCTTACGCATGCATTATATAAGTTTCCATCGAGTGTGACTCGAGGATTAGTCAAGTTGACCGGTTTTGCAACTTGCGCGCTGTTATTTGACCTGAAAATTAATTTTAATTCAATTACTCAATTTTTTTTCTAATATACATTGGTATATAATTATTACACACCTCAAACTTCTAAAAAAAAATTATTTTCAGATGACACTGAGTTATGATTGTCTCCATTACTTTGAACCCTCTCAAAGAATTCAGAAATTTGATTCCAAAGCACCCCCCACCCCCCAATCCCCTATGTTGGAAATCTCTCTGTTGCTTCTCGCTTAAAGAAGTTGAGTCTTATACAGTCAGCTTCCGCAAACAAGTTACAGCACACGATAAAATTCAACCGACAAGTGACAATATTGGTAATTGCTCCTTGAAACAATATTGATATCTTTTGTTTTGCGTGAGTGTGGGGATAACCATTGGGCTGAAGTTTTGAGGGTGTTTGGCATTGGGTTACAAATATTTGCAGGATTTAGCCCCCCTCTGAGCTTCTTAAACATCGAAATCATGTAGACATTGTAATCGTTGCGTCATTACTTATGCATTTGATGTAAAAATATCGCGTTTTCATTTCTGTTATTTTGACTATTCAATTTTAACGGAATTATGAAAACCCCTGAAACATTCAACGATTAATTGTCGAGAATAATTAACTCTGCTGTCAGTGTGGCCCAATCATTGATTAAAATAAGCAAAGCTATTGATAAAGAGAAAAATGTAACGCACTACCCTTAAAAAACATAACGCACCGGAGTCTTTTGTTGCGCTTTTGACCTGGCAAATGCCAGGTCCAGGCCGACTCTATGAGTGAGTGTGTAGTGTGCCCGTGTTTGTCCCGCGCAAACTTTGTTTTTGCAAATAGAACCACGTGTACCCGTAGTCCACTCACCCCCTGTTCCTTCCCATCCGGGCTCCAAACTCACTCTCAAACCTCCCCCTTGCCACCTCCTCCCTCTCTCTCACCCCCCCCCCCTGCTCTGTGTGTCCTCAACGGCTCGTTTTACTCGCCACCTCTGTCTCCAAATCCACATCCACCCGCCCTTTATAAACCCCCTCGTCTCACCCTCCTTCCCTCCCCCTCCCAACCCCCCTTGTACCCCGCTTTTGCACACACGCGACAGGTGCCCAAAACCTCTTTGGGTGTCAAACGGGGAATTACTCACACCCCTTTCTCAAACTAGACGAGATCAGCGACTCGAATATGTGAATTGAATAATATAATTTATTTATAAAGTGATTTTGGATAAAAATTAAACCTCGAGAGGGAGAAACGTGGGGTGAAATGACAATTAACTACTTTTTCAGTGAAATTTTGTTGGAAAAATTAGACTTGGGAGGGTAATTTTTGTGATAAAATTAACCTTCATCCCTCGTTTCACCCCCTGAAGGGCTAATTTTAACCTAAAATTTATTTTCGTGCAGATCTGACGAAACTCTGTATTTGTAATCAATCGATTTATCTCTCTGCGATAATATTCGTTCACGGCTAAACTATTTTTTCGTCTTTATACCCTTTCCTCCAGCAGCGGGGGTGGTACAAAATGATGAAAATGAGAGGGAAAAAGTGAGGAGCGGGTGATGTTGACGCGCAAATATTTGCCGCCGCATACACCATCGTCAAACGACTTTCTACTTTACGTCTTTTTTAACCCCCCTCACCCCCATCCTACACCACTAACTCTCATCTTGGCGAATGTTTCTCTGTTGTTGGAAAGAATTTTCGGGTCTTTTCTTGGGATAAGTCAAGCTGACTAGTCTCTGGGGCGTAATGTCTCCGGGGGGAATTTGTCAGAACGACCTCGTCAACCCTTTCCACCCATATTGTGTGTGTTATTACGAGGGATAATATTATTGGACCGCGATGGACAAACACTTAACGTATTTTTGATCAATTCGAAGGGCTGGAGAACCTCAAAAATAATTTTCTTACAAAATAATTTCCTGCCATAACCACCACAGAGGGGGGAGGGGGTGAGTCAAGGGGTTTTAGTAGGTTAAATGAGGTCCTGAATTTCTGGAAATTTTTGGAGATATTTTTTTAATAATAAAATATGTACAAAATATCTGGAAAATTGGGGTAAAAAATAGACAAGAGCAACAATGAAGGGTTGAAAAGAGCCTCGAACTGGTGGTGCAGTGGGTGAAATACTCACCTGATCTCCGAGAAAGAACCCCCTCGTTTTGTCTCATTCACTTACTCTCTCCTCTGTGTGCTTTTAATTTACCAGGCGGCAGGCAAATGTTTGCGCCACTCCCCTTCGATCGTACCCACCCATCTCCGTCGGCTTCACCTCCCTCTGACTCTGCGTGTCCCCCTCATTCTCTCGTACAACCGTTTTTAGGGTTTTTTTTTTTTTTATTCGCCGAATGGTATACTCTTCCCATTCTGGTATAACCAGTCTCTCGTTTCATCGTATCCTACTTCACTCTTCTCTGGGCCAACCAATGGCCTCAATGTATTGACTGTCTCTGACCGTATACGGGTAATTGGGATTTGATCGTACTCGATGGTATGGTGTTTCAGATCACTTCAATCAGCGAAATGAAGGATAGTTATTTTAGTCGGGGTATTATCGAACGAGAAGGTTTTCTCGAATTTTTCAAGTTGGAGAATTATGTCATCTTTTCAGTCTCATAATTAATTAATAATAATTATTGGATTTTTCAAGTTCTGAGAGATAATTTAGAGGGTTTCTATGGGTTCCCATGGGTATAAATAATCGTGTGTTAAAATTTTTCAAATGTTAATCGAAATAGAAATAAAAATTCGGGAGGAACAGCTGAATTTTCAGGTGTACGAAGAGGAAAATTGTTTAAAAATTACGGACCTGTGATCTGTCAGTAAAAATAATAGTAAAAATAATAAGAATGAGTTGTATTTTATATTTTTGTTTGGCTTTCCCAGTTCAAAGGGGTTGATCCACGTGTGAATCGTCGGGATAATGAATAATATTCACTCGAAAGATGAGGGAAAAAAATATTGATGTGACTGAAAATACGTAGTAAACAGCAATTATAGGTGCTTCGGCACGCGTCGGGGTCTTGATAAACGAGCAATAATGAGGGAAGTGGTGTTTAACCCCTCGTTACTCGTCCTCCATCCACGCGACCGGAAGTTACACTAGGTGGTCAACCGTGTGTGTCACTCGAGTGTCTTATTTGCGTGTGAACATACGAGAAAGAACAAAAAAACGGGGGCTATTTCACTTAATGCGATACAATTCTACGATTTCTTTCCTCCGAACTTCGAATTTCCGGTGAATTATCATCGGCACTTTAATCCCGATCTACAAACAATTACGTTAATTCCAATTATTGATTGCAGTCACTTTATTAAATGGCACCGTAATTTTTGTCGCTATTACCCCCGAAAAATTCTGGATTTTTTTATTTTTTTTATTTTGTCTTCGTCTCCAAGTGAAATAAAAAAAAATTTCACTTTTGATTTTCCACGTGAGGAAATAATTTATCAGTGAAATACTGTTGGACGTGACGTAAACTAGTACCTCCCTTGGCGCCTTTGCCGGTTTCTCTCCTCTCTCGCGTTCATGTTCAGCAAACACTGGAGCGGTAACGTTTCCTAGCCGATAAACTAAATCCCCGGGTACATGATTTACTTCTTGACAAGGTAAAAGAGAGAACCGCAGGCTGTACTTTATGATGGGTTCGTTTAATCCTGCTGGTTTCGCCGACAATAACAAATTTTATGCACCAAAATGATATCTAAGGTGTATATATCATCGAACATATCGTGAATTATTAATTTTTCTCTCGTTGAAAATTGACAACATTAAATTCCCCCCAAAAATATTTCAACTTCATAATTCCCCGAGCGACCTGAACTCTCGTCGGGCAAAAAGCAAAAGTTTTTATTTATTTTCCCAGCGAAAGTAATGAACTATCTTGAGTGACTTCCGGCAGTTGCCTCGAGGAGAAGGAAGTCGACTCCCTTTGATAAATTCAAGTGAAACAGAGAAAGCAGAAGAAGGCAGAACACTGCACAGCTTGTTGACGTATCTCAAGAAGATGACGAAAGTTTATTAATTAGCTGAGAATTAAGGGAGTCGAGTCCCTCCCTAAGAACGAAATTAATGAATATTCCCAGTGGGTGGGAGGATGAGAGGGAGGTGGATCAATGACTAAAGGGACTACATTATTCACTCGTCTATTACTATTTTCTCTGCTCACGGTAATGACCGTAAATTAAATGAGAATAAACATGAAATCAATCTTTGAATAATTAACGAGAGAATTTTCATGTATGCAGGGGGTTATTGAATATATTTTTTTGGGGTGCTCAAGTGGTTTCATGAATAGTTAAATGGGACTAGGGGAATCGATGCGAGAAAAATAATTTGATGCAGCTTGCGAGGACATCATTCTCGGTAATTTTATTAAATGACCCTTTTGCCGTTACGCTTCGCTTCGGGCGATAGTTTTTAATTGTCTAATTTAATGTCATGAGAATGAAAATGTCATAAAACATTGGATTTTTTTTTCTATTGGATTTTCACATTCGTTTTTTATTTTCTCGTCTCATTAATAATTTTCTCTATGTCATTTCACCACGAGCATGACCGCTATTATTATTTCATTGCTGTCATCAGTCCTTTGCAACTCCGGAATAACATTATTAATAATAAAAAAAAATTCAACGATAAATTTTCATTCAACAAGTGCCAATAATTATCGTTCCCTCTTTCCAGTTAAAATAATGGTTTTCCGATATTTTCTTCAATTAAAATGAAAGTGTTAATAAACCATACTGAATAAATAAATTAGGATTATTGAACTGATCGACTGTTAGGGCAATTTATAATATTTTTATGAAATCCCTTAAATTAAAAAATCACCCCTCAGGGCGGATCGACTTGAAATTACATATTTAGGTTGTAAAATGGTATAAAAACGATGATGGTATAGGGAAATGACTCCCGAGGGTTGTTTGATTTGGTATATAATTGAATATTATACCTCTCGGGGAAGGGTTGAAATCTCTCTCCCCCCCCCCTCGCCCCTAGAGAAGAATAGGAACAAAAAGCAGAAGCGGTTGTACCTCCGGAAATAAAATCACATTGCTTCCGGAAAAGAAGCGGAAATTATTCCACAGCCGGAAGTATATTTGCCTCTTATTATAGACTGAGATACCTCGACGATTGCAGCATTTCATGAGGGTAAATAGAGAAACTCTATTATCTCATTTCTTATGTTATTAGATTCAGATCTGCAAATAATCTCGCTTGATGAACTCATTGAGATGTGCGGGGAATAATTATTGGAGTCTACAGGGAAATTATTTAGAAATTTTTCAAAAGTATTGATGAGATTTTATTTAAATAACATCAGTAATATACGAAAATAAATTTTGGAACTAGGAGAATATAAATAGAGCATAATTGACACTGTCATATATAAGGTATGAGTTCTCTACTAATCCGTCTACCATTGAATACCCAGTCCCAATCCTGCCAACCATACTGGTCATGTTTAATTCCCCACAAATTTCATTCCTCTGTGTCCCAACAATTCTCTATCTCCCTCAGTCACCCTACACATGAATAAATCTACCCCAGCAACCATCCAACTCACACGTCAAAAGCACCCAATTTACTCGATTGCCAATGGTATGTTTAAATTTTAGGAATTCACCGTTACTGTCAGAAGACCGATTTTTAACGTGTTTTTCACAAGCTCAATCGGCTGATTGTGTTATCAACTGTGTACTGGCAAAGCCCGATCATTAGCGAACGATTGATGCCCAGCTCTGCTTTTATCATGTTGTGGGCTGATGACGAATAAATTCGAGGGATTCAATTGAATTTACTGATGTACAGGGTAGAGCCAGTTATATTTTCATTGAAACAGGCAATTTTAATTGAACGATTATCCCTATAATGAGTGATTGGAAGAAGAAGAAATTGATAATATTTTTCTCCTGTAAAAAAAATAATTGTGAGACGAAAAATAATTTTATCAATTTGATTTTTTTATCTTTCGATTTTTTTTTTAATCCAGACATTTAATCAATTTATTCCTGGATTTATTTATTTATTTATCACTACTCTTGATCGGCGGAATGAGGCCCAGTTAATTTATTCAATGAGGAAGTATTACGCTCTGAAAAAATTCCCGTGACACGTCCTTCCAATATTTTATCGTAAATCCAGGGTCAATATTACAATCTCAAATTTGTCACTCATCACAATTCCATTAATCGAATAAACTGAATAATATATAACGTAATGATAGATTAAAGACGGGAATGACTCCTGGAATAGTGGTCAGCGGTCTCACAGGTGGGGATGCTAGAGGGTTTTAGCATTCGACAGAGGGTGGAGCACCCGTCACTACGAATGAGGTGGAGTGTAACGAGTATTTGCTGGCTGGCTCGATGCATAGTTAATGATTTGTCAACCAAATCCCCTACTAGACCATGCCGAAGCTGACTAGGCCATACATTATGACTGTCCATATACTGGGCTATGTTAGAACCCAACGCAACCGTTCAACATTCACGTTAACCCACTGTAGCGATTCTATGTGCGCTTTTGGTGCCTTTGAATTTAGGATCAAAGTGTTGCATTTACCTCGGATATTTACACTAAAGAGTTCAATTCCAAAGGGCTAATTGGCGATTTGTCATTTCACTTTTTTATTTACAATTATACGAGTTATGAGAATTACTTGCTAATCATCGAGTTCATATTTTTATTCTGGAATTCAGATCAATATGAAAATTTCAATCCGAACTTGGATTTATATTGATCCTCAATTTATGTGGGACATCCACAATTAATATCTTAATTTTTAAAACGCGTTCTTTTAAAATTAGAAAACAGGATTTAGTAAAAATTACGGAGCACTTACACATTTGTTTTCAAAATATTTCAATTAAATAATTATTTTCTGATGTCATTGATAGTTCTAATGATAACAGTTTATGACACCAACTCGTTTCTCATTCAAACGATCCAATAACTCCAGATTATTGATGAAAGTCTGGGGTATTTCGATGTAGTCGTCATTTGAATTTCGAGTTAACTGATCCATGGAATAGAAACGCAGGGTTGTAGACAATCTCCAAATATTTGCGAGGCCAAATATCTTACATAAACAGCGAGAGTGTCACACGCGGCAGCATCCTACACGTCATCCGTCAGAGAAACTAGAGTCACTCCCTCAACCCTGTTTTCCCGTCGGTGGAGAAATTGAGACGGTTTTAATGTCTCAATCAAACGGTTATTAACTGCCAATTATCCACACCGAGTGAAATATTCTGTAAAAATTACGTCCCCTTTTGCTAATCCACCAGTCAAAATAATATTCGG
The DNA here is from genome assembly GCF_034640455.1 of Diachasmimorpha longicaudata. Taxonomy (NCBI): domain Eukaryota; kingdom Metazoa; phylum Arthropoda; class Insecta; order Hymenoptera; family Braconidae; genus Diachasmimorpha; species Diachasmimorpha longicaudata. Next base: position 4,234,736 of record NC_087240.1, read on the forward strand.
TAAAAATTATACTCTTTCAACGCGCTTTCAGGAAAAGAACAAAACGTTCAGCGATAAAATACCGTAACTTCAGTAATTTTTACTGAATACTGCGTTGACCGACAGATTACGGAACAGACGGATAATTTTTACAGAATTTTTCTCTCCGCGTATGTACATTTGTTCGGTTATTTTTCTTCACTAATTTTAGTTCAGAATAAAAATCCTAATTTCATGTCATTGGATACCGCTCCATCGGGGAATAAATGCTGTTACGAAAGGTGTGTGAGACCCAGTCATTATGTAATTGTTACGAGCACACCCCACCTGGCACCTAGAGCCCCCTATTCATCGTCGAGTCCCATAACTCCCAGACGATTTGTCACGATTATCCGAAGATCTGTACTTTGGTGACAGAACATTTATGAAGTTGAATGTGATATTATAGCATCAGAAGTTGTAAAACATGAGGGATGATATTTTTTATCAATTTGAGAATTTCAAATTACGGATTTAATCCAATCATCATGGTCTGACTATCGAAGGATTTAACGTACATTATGTTCAAGTAAATTAGGAGGAGTACTATATACTAGCACACTCGGTACAATAATTTCTAATTTCACCGATTTTTCTCTCCGTGGAATGAAAAAAAATACTCGATCCATGCGAAAGTCATTTCCTCCCCCTGGAATACAACAATACCAAGGGATTGTTATTGCAAATATCCCAGTGATTTGTTTTACCACCCATCTTCGACTCTTCCATATGTTGACTAACACACGTTTCCATTCGTACATAACCACGGAATAAACGCGCGTTACCCGCGCGGTTCTACGGGTGTGCACGATGTCAATATTATACGACAAACACACTTAAATAGGCTTAAAATACTAACATCCACCTCGTTCAACCACCGACGTGAGTGCGAGCAAGCTCAATTGTGTGTACGCACTGACTTTATATAGAAGTGTGTTTATGTCGTATATATCGCCTTTTGGTTACTGTGCGATTTCAAACCTCTTTCGTCCCCCCCGGTCTTTAACTTACCGCCATGGACCTTCAGCCAATATTTACCGAATTCAACAATAAAAATCCGGCCTCCAAACTCCACTATGATCACTGAATAACTTCACAGTCAACATGGCACCGTTGCAATAAATAAATAATTCAGGTAAACAAACGATAACTTGAATGTCTGTTCGGAATTGGGACTTCGTTCGCGGGGCTCTACCCCAACAAATTATCGAAACTATTTTATTATGTTTAGAGACTTTTAGAGTTGAATCAGATGGAATTCACTCAATTTCAATTAATTAATATTAATTAGACTGTAGTCGGAACAAGACTTTCTGGAAATTACGGGCCTTTCAAATACGAAAATTCGTCTGACGCTCTTGTTCATCTTCACGACGTGTTAATAGACAATGACAACGACAGGGTTTCACGATGTTTACAATACTTGATTTGAAATTTGTGTGACGATGTTCAAGAAATTGAGTCATGACGTACACGTCGAATTAATGAAATAGGAGTCTTTGAGACGCATTTCCGCGAGGAAAAAGCCAATAGACTTTCAGAATATTGACTTCGTTTTATTAATATGAGGGTTCATCGACCTCGTAAAAATTCAAAATCAAAAATTTGACCTCTAGAGGACGAAGGGTGGGACGAAATGATAGTCAACCACTTTTTACGTCAAGTTTGGTGGCAAAAATTAGACTTAAGAGGGTTAATTGTTATTATAAAACTACCCTTCACTCCCTAAAGATATAATTCTGACCTAAAATTTATTTTCGTGTCGATCGGAATGTTTATGTGTAGAATAAACATTTTCTGCTCGATTCTGGTGCTCGGGACAGTAATTTTTCACCGACTTTTCCCTGAAAATTCTCTTCTGCCAAATGTTTTAAGACCGGAAGCCCAACCCACCCTTCATCGAAATAAAATAAAGAAGATGACCCAATGTAATGTGGCCATTACAAATTCCGTAACCTCGGGAAATCATGAATGGATGTTGCGGTGGGTCTGCCACCAGTTGTCCGGAACATTGAACACGTAAGAGCTAACGAGATCAAAACCCGTGCGAGAGAAGGTAAAATCCGGTGATGTTTACTGATTGGCTTAAATCAACGTTAAGCCGATCCAATCCAATTCGTGGCCTCCGGGCCACATATCCCCGAAGCGTCGGCGGCCCCTTTCCGCCGACCCCCGTCTCTCTCATCGGCTACCAGTGATACAATTGATTCTTTTTATTCCCCTGAGGAATAAAAAAAAAATCGGGGGATGCGTTACGGGGATTACAATTCACCCACTTTTTCATTTTATTTTTTTTCCTTCCTCTTATTGTTATCGAGCCTCAGGATGTCTCCGGAATCCTGCGGTGTCTCGCGATTAATCGATCGACGAATCATAAATTATTGAGTTCAGGTGGTTGGAAGATGTTTTGGAGGCTGATGACAAATAACTGGCACGCTTCATAGTCAACCTTGAATTTGTCTTCGGAGTGACTCCAGGTGTCTTCTGGTACTGCTCAGCAGGATTACAACCTCATTGCGGGGGGGCTTTCGTCTCTTTGGGTACTCCTGGGGTGTCTTGTAAGGGGGAGGTTAACCACTACTGGAGATACAAATGGCAGAGGCTTTGTTTCAAGGTGAATCCCTAGGATTAATTGAACAGTTAAAAATTGGGCGATTGGATGAGGGGGGTGAGGGGGAGGGGGAGGTGGAATCGTGGGTCTCAATGCCACAACGGAAGGAAGTAAAATAAATTTCGGTTGGAAGCGATAGTATTTGAATATTTCTCATCGTTAAATATATTTATCTCAATTAAAAAATAATTGGTTATCCATATTTACTAATTGAGCTATTAATTAACGAATAAAATCATTCGGAAATTGGGGGGTTAAATCGAAGGCCAATTTGATTATAAAGTTTTGCAAAGGAATTCACGAAATGACGAAGTTAAAATTTAATTATCGATTATAGATGTTTATGATAATAAATATTTATCGTTTGTCGGTGTCAGTGGTGGATAAAATTGCCAGAAAAAATGTGGAATTCTCTTGATATATTTTAAAACCCCCGAAAATAGATAATTCAAAGCTATCAAGAAATTTTCAAAAGGAAAAAAAAGGAGAAGTGAACGGAAATTGGACAAAAGTCAAAAACGGATGCAAAAGGTCTCCATTGTGGTGTATTTCGGTTGTTCAATTGCCGTAAAATTCGTGTTGTCCCTTATTGAAAACGTTCTTTTGACACGGACCATCAATGGCGCCTCAGTACCTGTTTCCAGTGTCTGACCGCTCCCCCAGAATTTTCTTTTTCATCGTGAAAATTGACTTTTAACGACAGTGAAAAATCATGATTCGGGGGCGGTTTCATGCTCGATGGAATCGATGATAAATTGTGAGAAATGTGCGATTTTGGGGGTGTAACTCGAATAACTTGTCGAAATATCTTTGATCCCCGGAGAAAAGGCGTCACATCCTCGAGGAAGTTCACACGATATTTTTCAATCGATCGATTTTTTAAAGATATCTATTGCCCGTTAATTTTTCTCACGTGTTTCGACAGATTTTTAAATATTAAATCGACTCGTGACTTTTAATTTGTGCGTGATGGGTAAATATATTCGACTGTTTGGTATACAAATATTTGTTTTGCTGAATAATCAACTGCCGGTAGATTCAAGCGAAAATATTATGGAAAAATGGGAAATCGGGGGCATTCGTTATTTTAATTTCCAACATTATAAACTCGAGGTCAATATTTGAATTGAACATGAGTAAAATTGTAGAATCGTTATTAATATCATTTCTCCTGCTAATCGACTGGCAGCGATCGAGTCGAATTACAAATTAAATCATAAAAATCGCTTACGACTTTACAATTAATTTTATAATCGAGAAAAAATTGAAGTAAAGCAAAATTGTCCCCAGTTCTCCGGGTAATTTTCATCCGACTGTTCACTCCACCAAAAAATCATAAACTTTTATTCAGTGTACAGAGATGAGTTTCGTCATTTATGTGGATATAAAATTCCAACTAGTATAAAAAAAAAAAGACGCGTGTCGTGGAAAACCCAGAAGTCGGTTGGAACAACATTTTAAACGGGACAAACATGCATAGAAAATGGTAACAATAGGGCGTGACCGGGGCGGAACACATGTCCAAACATTAGGCACAATGATCCCCGCTGCTTTCTGAATTGTCCATTCACCCTCGCCTTTCCAACGACTAGAGCTACGTTTTCTCATTCTCATCACTCTCTCATACTAGACACCAATGTTTGCGATACGTTACACGGTCACTCCGAATGGAGTTCAAAGGTCCCAAAATCATGCAAATACATATACGCGAGGATTTTAAATGCCATTAAACAATATTAAGGAATAAATCAGATGATTTAATTTAAAATTAATGGGGAAAGTTCACACTGAAGGAAATTCTGGATTAAAAATTGGGCTTCTGAAGGGCCAAACGTGTACTTGATTTAAACATACATGTTATACTTACTTAAAGTCCATTGATATAAGTATAAACATTCTGTAGACTATGCGAATACCACAGGGTCCATCTTCTCTCCTCATTCCCATGATTTTATTTAAAAAAAAGCCCCCTGTCCTGTTCAACGAATCACGTCGTTATAGGCGCACTTTCCAACGCGAGATAAAATTCCCGGAAGCTAGTTCGCTCTTTCTCTCTACCTCGAAGGGACCAGGTATTGTTTTAACGTGTTTGAGTCAAATATTGACGCAAGTCAGGAACAGGGTGGGGTGGAGAAGGTGGAGATGGGACGACAAAACGACCCACATAACGTCATCCGTTCTCCCAGAATTTTTTCCCTCTCTTTTTCTCCTTTTTTTTTAGCGGTAACGAACGAGAAGAAACGACGAAAGAATGAAAAAAAAAAGGGGGAAAAAATATTGGAGGGGGTGAAAAAAAAAATGTAAAAGAGGACTCTCGTATCACTTTCAGGGGAATGGGTCATCTTTGTTCCTGGAAATTCCCTTAAAGTGTTACAATCCTTTTTTTTTTTCTCTCTCCAGAGATTTTATTTTTTACTCCCTCTTCCCTTGTTTGAATTATCCAACATTCGAAATCAAATGTTTAACACGAAAAATGAAGTTTTATTTAGGGAGAATGAGGAGGGAATGTTTTAAACCGCTTTGACTCTCATAAAATCTCATAACCCGAAGGCAGATATTCATGGGGTAGAAATGAAGACACATTTGGGGGAAGGGAGGGTATTTTTATGTGAAGGGGGATGTGAGGAGAGAAGCGCCTGCGTTTTCGCTCAAACCCCATTGGACGCTGGAGAAATTTCAATGGGGGGGGAAACTCAATGTTTGTTCTACGGATTCGTAAATCCACACGATGGGGCCCTACATATGAGTCTCATACCTGTGGAAACGGGTAATCCACACGTCTACAAAAAGAAAACGAAATTTCCGAGTTGAATTCCCCGCACAGCGAAATATTTCGATAAAAATTATGTGAGAGGTCCGCAATTTGCGAGAGAGAAAAAAAAGTAAAAAAAAAATTACAGTGCAGTACAAAGTGGGGACTGATTGCGCAGGATGGGACAATTGAAATGTTTCTAAGTTTTTGATTTGATAATTTATTCGGTTATAAAATTTTTCTTATCATATCTGAGCGGCGAACAATCGTTCCCAGGTATAGGTTGTAGTCCAGCTATTGAGAAACACGATGAAATCCAATGGGACACACTCCACGCCCGTCCAAACATACCAGTGCCTAAGGAAACACATTTTCCTGGGGGCAAACAACGTCAGAAAACCTCGCGCTACACCAAAAAAACCGCGGTAAAGTGGAACACACTGCATTCGACGTTACATACTGTCTAGTCCGGTGTTTACATAACGACGCAATATACTCAACTTTCCAATCGTAAAATCATTCGTTTCTTATTTTAAGTGGAGTAGTTACTAGGCATATTTTTACTTAGAATTGGTGGATTCAATTTTATTCAACGAAGGAAGAAAAATTGTTAATAAAAATCCCAGTACAAGCACTGGAGAAAATCTCCATTCCTCGATTGTGTCAGAATCTAAGGGTATTAAAATCCAATATCAATGTGACCACCACATCGTTTTTTCCTCCTCGCACCCTCACAAGAACTTCCCTCAAAAATTCTTACCCCGCACTGATAACAAAAATTCTCCTGATTCAACCTCAATCAACACGAGGAAAAAAATATTTTCATCCCACCGCATTAGGGTGACTTCATCGTTCCAATGACTCACTATTTGCCCATCGACCCTCGATCCACCCCTTCCGTTATCAATTCAATCCAAATTATCGTGCGTGTCCCGAGGTATCGACGAACTGAGGTCCAGCATTGCATCAAGGTTGAGGTACAAGCTCGGGGCAAGGGCCTCGACCAATTGAGACTATAGAGTCGAGGCTTGGGAAATTTCTGGTGGGTGATAAGGGGTGGAAAGGCTCAAGGGGTGGGACTGGGTGTAATATAGAGTACAGCTAAAGGCGGACGTAATTTCCTGCCCGCCTGACAACGCTACAGACATGTTTGCGAATCCAACACCATCCCCCTACCCTTCCTACCCTCTATGCGCTTACCTCCCGGCTTCTCGTACAGATATACGCACGTGTACAGTTGGTATATTCTGCTTGAGAGTATCGTTAGGTTGCCATGTTGTCGTGCAACGATGCATCTGGGATATAGCGTGGACGAAGGTGCTTTAATTATTTGGCAATGCACCACACAGAGTGAAAATCTTTGTGCCAAGGGTGATTAATATTCACGTATGAGGATAAAACATATTTCTGCGCGAAGAGAGAGGGTTGAATAAAATTTACGTGGAAATTTCTTCCCTTGCAGTAGTAGCAATTGAAAAAATTCTAACTGAATATAATGTGGATGATGCAATAAAATTAAAGCCACTCGATTTAATGGAGGGTGTAACACCCCAAGGACACGGTGGATGAAGTACCGTAAATGATGGCTTACAATAATACCAGTACTAATGCCATGCAAAACACTCCTCCCCACCCCAAAATGATATCTCCATTTTCCCTCTATTTTTCTTTCACCAGAATACAACCCCTTCGTTTAAAAATAAATAAAACTGACCCTTCTGTTCAATAAAATGAAGTTTTTATTTTCTATTATGGGGGTGTGGAAATCAGGAGTTCAATTTTTGTAATAAGTTTTCAAAATTTAATAGAAATGCACGATTTTTCATAAAAATATCTCCAAAAGCCTAACGACAGTCTAAAAATCGTTTTTTATTACTCGAAAATAGCCTGAGGGCTATTGTTTATTTCTTCTTCAATATAATTTTTTTTTTTTGCACAGTTACTGGATCGAATGTAAATGGAAGCAATATCGCTATGTTGGCGCCAATGCCCCACGGTTGGGTGACTGGTGCTGATTGATGTTGCAATGTTTGACTAGAGGGTTGTTTCTGCGCTACGCCAGCATCCCCCAACGGACCCAATAAGCACCTCAGTGCGAACGTCCATGTGCCCCCTCTTCCCCCTTCCTCAACCCTGTCCTCAATACCATCTATGTATCTATGTATTGCTTTGTATATGTGTATATCAATGCATATACTCACCACCCACGCGTATTTCGAGCTCCCGCATCCGAGGGCCGATTGTTTGTTCTCAGGTTTGTTCGCCTTCTGTTGCTCAAAAGTGAAGTTCAATCGTTGCATTTCTGTCTTTCCCTTTATACCAGGGGAACTATCACGAATTATACAAAAGGTTAATAAAAATTACGGTACGGTAATTTCTACATAAAGAGAAAAATCTGTGAAAAATTACTGTACCAGGCACCAAAATTGAGGTACAAAATGATAGAATATTGTAATGTGTTTTGTTTACACGTAATAATTCCTATCAATACCGTAAATTTAGTAATTAATGATATGTGGCTTCGGAAAATTGACTATAGAGCACCATAAAATTTCAAGGTCTATCATTTTTCATTTGAGGGTCAATGAAAAATTGATAGAAATTTTTTAAAAATTTTTATCTGGGTCAGTGTATTTTATTGGGCCTCTAATCATAATATAAATTTTTTCTCCACCTAATGGCGATATTATTGTGTGATAAACCGAGGAATAAGCTTACCCCCTCGGCATAAAATTTTAAAAAACTGACTTTAATTTCCCAATGAAACCAGACAAGTTCTCCCACATTTCGTTTGAGAATGGCAGGAAGGTACCCAGGAAACAATCATCGAGGGCCACCAAAATGGCGATGGAGTAGATGAAAATGGCTCGATAGGTGGTAACAACAGTGAGAGGAGGGGGATTATAACGTGCAGTGAACAAAATGAAATTCAGTTGAATCGAGCGAGGTGGAAATTCAGTTAAAATTTGTCCCTCTTCTCCCTGTTAACCATCGAAAATTGGATCGTTCCAAGCCATAGGTACTCATGTATTTTACCTCACTCACATGTATACATACATGCAAAATGGGTTATACCCCGGTCTAGTCGTTTTACGTGTACCAAAAAACACATTAATTATCTGTACAGCGTTTGTATGGTACATCAGAGTAGAACAAATTACGCTGGAGTAACAGAGATGGAGCAGTGGTTTGCGAATATTTTAATCTACTTAAAAAGCCATCCGTTTCAAAGTAATTAACGAGATAAAATTAAAACGTGAAACGAGTGCCTGCCTCCACCCCCTTTCATTCTCTCATTTGTGTTTGTACTTCGGTCGCTGTACATTCCCTGATGTTAATCTAAATGCTGATGTCAGAGCGAGCGAGAGAGAGAAATGTATTTGCAAAAAAAGATCAGCAGAATTATTCCTAATAATATTTGCACCTGAGGCCATCCTGAACCCTCCTGACTGCCCCCAAAACTCCTTCATCCCCATGAACCTTTCCAAAATCCCCCCATTTTCCTCCCACCTCCCCCTAAACTTTAACCCCCCACAGCTTTATCACACGTAAAAATATTTCAACACCTAATGTTTTTCTCGGTATAGATTGAACGAGGTCATGACAATCACTTCCCAGAACTCATGCACCGACTCAATATTTGTTGAAACGACTCTCGACTTTACTCTAAAAGAAACCCTGTTTTTTAAAACTACTCGGAAATCCATTGCACAATTTTCCTGTTCTTTTTTTTTTTCATTATCTCTCTGGTCTATTGATCTTTGCCGACAAAATTGACGATGGTTCCGAAGCGGATGAAACATACACTGGGTATATTTCAAACCCACTGTCATCATCATCATCATCATCATCGTGATGATGATCACATGCTGTACGTATTATTGGGAAAACCAGAGGACTTGCTCCTCCCACTCCTCCCACCCCAAACCCATACATGTTTGCCTTGTTCTGGGTGGTTATAACAGTACATAGATCCTTGACATTTACATGGGGTAGATGTTCAATATTACCAGCCATTCGATACCATCGAAAATAGTTACGTAATTTATTCGTCTTGAATGTGTGCGTTTCTATAATCTCCATTGTGTCATATCACATTATTTTTATCTCGATGTCAATTCCGAGAATATGATAAAAATAAATTGTATCGTGGGGGGCAGGCGGGGGAGGGAAGATTACAACCGACGCCAGGTTATGAGACTCCATTGTTATTATATTAATGATACGCTGAATATTGTTTATCAATGAAACGATAGAGGTTCGAACGTTAATGACGATTTCTAAGGGAATTTAATTGAGAAAATTATTGATCCAGTTGGGTGAGGGAGACTGGTTCATGTAAACTTGGAACGATGGACACCCTGAGGGCCGGAGGAGTTGGTGTATTCGAAGGTAACATCCCCTACCGTATCACCTCCCACCATCCCTCTGCACACACAAATGTATCGGTTATGGGGAGGGATGGGTGTGCCCTGTGTGTGTGACGTAATTAAACCCTCGTGCCACGGACAACATGGCCGTTCCCCCGCTAATTAGGGACTAATTATTATTTATTGCTATTGTGGTGAGACTGAGTTGGAGACGTGTATTTGAGGGGAATAATTGGGAGGAAACTTCATTAATAAATATTAAGTCATTTCAGAGAAATATTTGGAGAACATTTTTTATTGGGACACGACAAAAAACATTATCCTCCCACCTATCCACCTGTTAACCCTATGTCCCTACCCTACTTCCCCTCAAGCTTCCACAAAAACCACCCCCCAGACAAACAATAAACCCAAAAAAAGGTGTTTGATAATTGACAATGCAACTTTCAAATTGACTGAAGCTCAAGCGATTGTGTCGAGGGTTTTGTCGCGATGAGCGGTGTCGCGATCACCAGGGGGATGCGGGGGGGTTGGTTGCGGACGGGGGTTATCGTTCAGAGTCTCAACTGGTGGAGGTTTGAGTCGAGCAGGGGTACCAACAGGGCGCCGGCAAATATTGGTGTTTGGCAAAGACTATCTTTGATCCGTGTCTCTTTCTCTCACTCTATATCGGCTACGATCTCGGTTAACTCCTCTTGTACCCCCACCCCCTTCGTCCCCCGTCAACCCCTTCCCAGCGATGGAATTTCTCGCTTTCACCCCGGACTCTTTAACCCGGACACACTCTTATTCTCATTCTTCTTCGGATTTTTATTCTATCGGAGATGAGACAGTGGTTTTTCTCCCTGGGAAGTGCAGGGGTGAGAGGGGTTGAAAGGAGGTAGGGAGGAGGAGGAGGATGTCCTGAATCCACTAACGGTTTGTGTATGTACCCACTTGACGCACTGATACCAACATCAAATAATTGTCCGAGTAACACACGGAATTATGGGATCCAACAACCTGATGCTAAGGGTTTTCTTTATTTTCGGAGGAGTTGGTCTTTTGTTGGGGAGTTTATGCGTCACTGGATTGGGTTGATCGGTGAAATATGGGGGTATCATTCGTTTCAGGGGTTTTGACGATGAATAATGGGGGATATCGAATTTAAAATGTTAATGAAACGGAGGAATCCTCGTGTGGAAGAAATATTTTTAAAAATAGAGAAAACGTCATTCGATATGAAATTGAAATGAAAAGTTTCCTTTTTATAATAAAAATATGCGTGACATGGTGGAATTGTAAAAATATGAAAGATGAATAGATCAATTCAGTTGGACTCAAGTGCCCTCAAAGGGCTCCATAATCCCCCACAACTCAACGATTTCCGGTACATCGAGTCATAATGCGAGAAACCTCGAGTCGCACCACCGATTGAAATAAAAAAATTCAAATTGAGAGAACAAAAAATAATAAATGCAGGTTCCAAGTGTTCAGAGTCTGTTGTAAAAAAATTGTTCGTTCCTGCAATGATTATTTTTGGTTGCGTGGCAGCGAGTGTCGCGGTCGGTATGCCAAGGGTACACAAAGAAGGTGAAGCTCTGCGCCGGTGCCAGGCGCAAATGCAGACCCAACTTTAATCTCTGGGTTACGATAGCGAAGGAGATAAGAGTGTGAGCTACACAGTACGTCTATGTTTTCAACAAGAGCACCTTTTGTCGGAGCTGTTAAACTTATGATTATCATGTTTAAGGGATTCCAGTCTTCACTACCTGATAAATTTCAAAGTTTCGTTAAGTGCTGAAGCGAGATAACGCAATTAAAAATTAACAACTACGTTGACAATCAATTTACAGTTTTGCCCAGACTGCACTGTAGATCGATCCATTATCAATCATCAAGTTGGTTGATTAACACTGTAATTGTCTACAGTTTTTACGAATAATTACTGCGCCGGGCGGTAGAATGGAGGTGGAAAATGCCATCATACTGGAATGGGTTTTACTCACACATCAAAATTTCTATCACTACCGTAAATTTAGTAATTAATGATGTGTGGGTTCGTAAAATTTACTAAACAGTACTATAAAATTTAAAGGTCTATTATTTTTCATTTGAGGTGAACTAAAAAATTCCTAAAAATCTTTAAAAAATTCCCATTTTGGGTCAGTTTATTTTATCGGACCTTCGTTCATTTTTTACTGCACCCCATAGCAATTTTTCGGTAACTCACATGAACCAAAAAATTGTTTAAACGTTCAGGAAAAAGTCCAGGACTTTCCTGTAAAAGTACGAAACGTTCAGTGAAAAAATACGTAAATGTTCCGTAATTTTTACTGAATGCTATTTTTACTGGTAAATTACGGAACTTCGATGTCATTTTTAAACAATTTTTTTCTCTTGTGTTTTCCTGAAGAAGTGCAGTTATTTTCTCTCCCCCAATGTCCTTCAATAGCCTCCACCAAATTTATCAAACACAGGGGGGATGTTAGGGTCAGCAGAAAAAGGGCGGGGGGGGGGGAGGTATCACGGGTGGTGTTGGTGATAGCCATCGGACGTGTGAATCGGCATCGACGTAATTATCGTTATACGTGTCTCATGGGTCAATCGTTAGCTCAAGGTGTGTCAAGAGGGTAACGGCGTTAACAAAAGGGAGGCATGAGTCTCGTGTCGGTCCAATTAGTAGGTTTATTGTCGTATAAACCATGGTGGGCTAGATGCGCCAGTGTCAGTGGTGATATATCGCCCATTCCCCTTTGGTCCAACGTTGACTTTCGTGCCTTATCCGTTCACAATAAACACCCACCCTCGACTTGTTTCGGCTTTATGGAGGAATTCTTTTATAGGTCAAACGGCTGTTGCCGGGAATTTTTGATAGCCGTGTACTTTTATTTAGCCTCATGAATTTTAATACTTCGGGATTCATCGAACGTCAAGAGGTTTTTTTTTTTTTCACGACTGACATTCGATTTAAACTTTTTCCCCCACATGTTCATTAAGTTCTATACACGGAGAGAAATTTTTGATAGAAATTGGACTTCGAGAGGGCGACACGTGAGACGAAATGACAATCAGCGACTTTTAGGTGAAGTTTTGGTGGATAAGTTAGACTTGGGAGGGTAATTTTTTTAGTAAAACTAACCTTCGTCCCTTGTTTCACCCCCTGGAGGTATAATATTTACCAAAAATTTATTTTCGTGTAGAATTAAATGTGTAAGAAATTTTTTGAGTGTTAAAAAAAGTACAATAAACTTTAGAAGAATTCTTTTCTTTTACTTAATTAATTAATAATGGAGGAGAGCTCTCAGTCAATCATTAAGAATATTATGACTTCGAAAATTATTAGTCTGAATGGATTTTTTTTTTAGATTTTAATATAAAAAAAAATTCCCGCATCAAATCGGAAGCATTTGGGGTAAATAAAAATCGAAAGATATCCAAAAACATATTTACTCAATGCTAGAATTTTCTTTCACAGTTTGCATTTCACAACTTCAAGTTCTCAAACAAAAAACCATATTCTCGTCTAAAAAATCATATTTTCCAACTTCATTAGTGTTTGTCATATTTTCTTTTTTTATAAACCCCCGATAACGTGAATCGACAGTCATGTGAACCGGAAGTGATGTTCTTTCGTGACGTGACACGTGTCAGAAAGCAGAAGATAAACTTCCAGTGAAATTGGAGGTGAAAAAAAAAATGTGATAAACGAGGGAAACACCTGCAGCATATGTGGAATTAAAAAAAAAAAAGGTACGTGTGGAGTTTTTATTCTCTCGTATTCCAGGTATCTCTCCTGGACTGGAAGCACTCAATGTCGACCTGATGAAGGTAACAATGAGGCGAGGGACGACACGAATCGAGAGACCAGTGAGGGAATTATGTGTATATTTACGATGGGATGAAAAAAGAATTCATTTTTCCCGAGGGATCGACTCTTTAAATATTCATTTATTCGTTGATTCCCATTAATTCATGAATGACAATATTTAAACGAGGTCCGGCGACCAGAGATGACATTATCAATGGAGAATTATGTGGAGGGAAAACGAAAGAAAAAAAATCGAACGAACAATCTGAGAAATTTTTATTAATTTATGGAGAGTTATTTCGCACTTTCAATTTATAAAAATTGATAGGTGAAATTATTCTATTTATTCATTGATAAACAATCACAACGCTGGGGCATAAATTTTCTTTTCACGGAATTCATTGACAAAAAATTATGTGCGAAGTTAAAAAAAAAATTCTACTGAATTTTAAATAATTTATGAGGGGTAATTTCATCCACTTAACTGATGAAAAACACTGAGAATTCGGGGAGTAAATTCGATTATTGAATAATTCGTGTTATCCTGAACATATGGTGGTCATCCGTGATTTTACAACCGCCACTTGGGGGCGACCTAATCTCCCAATAGCGTTTTCAACAACAAAAATTGTCACTGACCGTTCGGGGGAGGGGGTGGCTTTTGTCGTAGCTCGGTTGAAACATACAATTTGTTACACAATACATGAGAAAACTACCGCCTATTCAGCATTTCATGTTATACATATTGTATTGCTTGACTAACAATGGCCACTGGTCACTTTACCAGGTAATTTTCTACTGAATGATTGATTCGATGACGTATAATCGATTATTGATTTTTGGGGAATATATGGATTGAGTTGGATGTCCCTTATATTTTATTTCTCCTTTAAAATGACGTAATTGACTCCAACTTTATTGAATGATAGTTTCGGTGAAAGTTTGAGGAATTTAATTTGTTATTTTTGCACATGAAAAGAAATTTTAGGTAAAAATTAGACCTCCAGGGGGTGAAACGAGGGACGAGGGTTAGTTTTATCACAAGAATTACCCTCTCAGGTCTATTTTTTCATACAAAACTTTATCTAAAAAGTATTTCATTGTCGTTTCGCCCTCTAGTGGAGGTCTAATTTTGACAAAAAAATGTTTGAGCGTGTAAACTATAAAATTGACAAATTCGATATTACGACGGACCCCACAAACTCGTGGGAAATATCGCGATCATATGAGATAACAGGTGCCAGGATGTCCAGGACCATTACGAAGGTACAATTAGCCACAGGGATTTGCCGAAAATTTCACGCTTCTCCTCCTCGGAGTGAGGTCATTGCCAACTCCTATGGTCAGTTTTCTTCACCTCCTTGGAGTTATGAATGGGACATTTCCTTGAGTCTTCACCATGAAATTGACCTCAATGAAGCTACAACCTACATCCCCCCGCTCCCTATCCTCCAGTTTCCTTCTTTTCTCTTTTATCGCATAAAAGGGAACGGTGAATCTCCTTCGAAATGTGATACAGATCAATGAACCAGCTTCGGAAATGGATTAGGATTGGTTTCACTTAACGTGATCTAGATTCTTTGGACCTACACTGCTAACGGAAGAGAGAATTTTATGGGAAAAAAATTATCGGGAGATTTTTCTCACTGAGAGGAAATTAAATGTTTTGATAAAAATTTTTTTGAATTTTTTAAATAATTAAATACTAGAAAGCGATTAGTCTCCTTTACTCATTCATCTCATAGATGAATAAATAGATAAATCAATTAATAAGATAACTATTCTTCTCCCAACAAATAATTAATTTGTAAAAATATAACAAATTGCCTTTTACTTATGATAATTAAAATGAATTTTCACACGTCAAAGGAAATTGATTGACTTAATGTGGAAAAATAATTTTTATTTATTCGGTAATCGAATGAATAATTAATTAATTAATTATCTCGATGTTTTGTAAATTTGGAAACATATTCTTCCCGTAAAATTCTCTTCTTCGGTGTCCAATTGGGCGGTGGGGGAACAGTGGGATTTGGACGGATGTCCTTGGATCTTTTAACCGGACCTCGTGCCCTCCCCTGAGGTTTCCTGTTTGTCTGAGCTCTTGGTTTAACCACCACTCGTTTTTTCCTCTTCTCTTTTTTATTTTTACCCTGGGGAAGTTGTGTCTGTGGCATTGGAACTGACGTGATATTCAGATCGTACCTATCATCCATCGACGCCATAAGTAAAAAAATTATTCATAAAATTTTAAGGAAATTAAAAGTACCTGTATCGGTTCCTCTCTTTCATCAAAATTCCAAAATTCATTCCTCGCTTTAAAGCTGCGTTAATTTGCCTCCTGAGGCCTTTTCCAGGCGTGAAACCGTGAGTTTCGCTCACTCGCTGGAGAATCTCGTGAGGTGAAAAGCCATTTTCATTTCTCTGGGATCTTAAGAGATCGTAAACTAGGACTGATTTTTTTATCATGATAATTTATATAAATTACCGGGGGATTTTTTTTAAATTAGTGGTACATGACAGGTTATAAAACAAATTTTAATACGAAAGTTATTCGTGAAGTTGGCTCATTGATTGGAAGAACAGAATGAGAATATCAGAGCAAAATAATAAAACTAATGAACATCCATTTAATATTACGTTGTAATATAATAATGATTTAATATTCAAAAGGACCTACCTCATGACATTCACATCCGGATTCATAACTATTCATATTCCTATATATTATACATAATATACAATTTTTTAAATACGAAATTGGACGAAGAAAAAAATTCTTTAAAAATTACGGAAAAGTTACGCAACTTTTCACTAAATATTTAATACTTTTTCTGATCCGTTTTGGATTTTTTCCTGAAGGTTTTTCACCCAATTTTTATCTCCCTCTTCCTGAATAAATGCGACGAAACTGGACCCCAATTCATCCCCCTCCCACAAAATCAAAATCTCGAAGACTCTTTGTTGCCTCGTCTATGTAATGCCCATAATAAATCGGTATATCGTCGAGAAGTGAGTGAGCCTGGGGTACAGAGCCCGGGATTCAGTACAGGGAGAGTGAGCTCGGTGTTTGCCAAGAGGGCTGTGGATGCCGGAGGGTTTAGAAGCTGAGAGAGAAAATCACCCCTTGCCAGCTCACTTCCCAGGGGGGTGAATGGAGGAGGGAGAAGGTCGGTGAGTACAAGGGGATGGAGGAGAGGTGGAGAATGAGACGAGAGATTCAACCAAGGGGAATGGGAGAGATGGTGGATGGTGAGAAGTTGGTAGGTGGCTTTGAGGGTGGTGGTGCTGGATAACCGTAGAAACTCAACCGGGAATATATTCCCTCCTCCATCACTCCAACCCCTCTTCACCCCTTCGTCGTTTTGTGAGTGAGTGGCAAGGCAAAAGTTGAGATTCGCTGGATGGATAGAGAGACAGAGGGATGCGCTTGGATGAGCTTGGACTACCCTGATTTCCGGAGGGAGTTTCAAATGTGGTTGCCAGCACGGGGTAACCTTTAATCATTAGATTGCTGGAGCTTTGATGAAGAGCGACTGGGGAGGAAGGCGGGGGGGAGGGTCATAATGACGGTCAGAGAATTTTTAGAAAAGGGAGAGACATCGGTGAAGGGTGAAAGGAATGACATTTCGACGGCGATTTTCGGGAATTTTGTAGGGCGTCTAGAGGGATGAAAAAAGTGACCTTGAACACGTGAACATTTGATTCGATAATCTGTTAGATGGGTGAATATCTTCGATAATTTATTGATTCTCGTGGCAACCCTTCGAGACCAGATTACGCTGATGAAGTCGTTCCTCGTATTGTTATATTCCTCGGATTGTTTATTCTTTGTTCGGGACTGGGATTTATTCATTCAAAACACGAGCTCATGCTCTATGTTTATTTCAAACGATACCGGCAGTCCCAAAAGACCCAGCTATAGCCCAAAGGCAAATGCCAGCCGATTGCTACCATATCGAATCCGCTATGGCTATTGGAGTTGTTTGCACAGTGGATAGCGCACAATCCCCTATTTCCAAATTCACCAACTAAATCAGAGTGGTTCAATCATCCGGTTGATGATTCCCTGATTTTTATTAACCAGAAGGGACTTATCCATCGTCTCGTGGATTTCTGAGGGAAAAAACAGCTCAGGCGATGGTAAAAAGTGAAAAATTCGGGGTGCCCTAAAGTCTCGACGCAAACTGCAGACCTAAGGAAAATTACTACGACGTTTAGTAAAATTTCTTCGCAGAATTACGGAAAAGACATAAATTTTATTAAATATTTATCTTCATGTATTTTAACATTTTACACCTCGATTCTGGTACCCGGAACAGTAATTTTTCCCAGACTTTTCTCTCCTCGTAGCTTCATCTTTGATAGATGCCCCATTTGTTAATGCTGATGAGGTTATTGAGAATTGTTGCTGTCAGTGGAGGATCAAGGGCTATTGAGAAAGTGGTTTGATGTGTATGATTTTTGATAAACACCGATCAGACAGCCAGATGGAGGTGCACTTGACTCGTTGGTATGGACCAGGCACAGAGGGCACTCCCTTCCATCGGCTTACTCGTCCACTTGGTGGAACAAAAAAACTGACAGGGCTCGCTTTCTACATTGCGGGAGGCGAACAAAGCATCGTTCATTGTTTTGCCCCCGTCAATAATCCACTTGGGGTATGAGAGATTGGCGGGGAAATCGTTCAATGGAGATAAATGTTGAAGATGAAATGTGGGGAATCGAAAAGCGTTTTATTTCAGTTGTAAAATTGTGATAAGTTGATTTTTAATATCAAATAGATTTGTCAAATGTCGGAGGGCTGGTCCAGCTTCGGACAATTTTCTGGGAATAATCATCGATGTAAACAATTTTTTTAATGGATTTACTCACACAGTGAAGGGTTATGAATGCTTCAGTGAGTTTAATTAACTTGATGTTTTTTATTTCGATCGACAGCGGTCAAATATTTAATGTAACTCGCTGAAAACACAAACAGACCCATGAAATACCCTCTCGACAGTAGTTTTCCCAGTCCCCAAAAAGCATTGAATAAAAATGACATCAAATAAGTGCTCCTTTTAGCGGTTTTCAATGTATATATATTCTGCTAAAGACCAAGCGGATAATCTCTTGACAACACAAACGTTGATCTCTCAGTGTCTTGGTGGATATTGTAAATAGGGTTTGAAAATAAAAAAAAAAAAGCGCTGAGGGTGAGAGTGAAGAGGGAGATAAAAAGTTTTGGGAGAGGTGAATTCAGAACGAACTGGGGATGTTTGAGCTCGACGTGTCCCACTGGGATTTTGCGAGTGAAAAGAGAGAGTGGGGAACTGCAGAGAGGAAAGTTGGTTGGCTCCTAGGGATTCAATATAATCGCGCAATAAAATTCACTCACGAGACTCCCTTCGGTTTTCGGTCCTTCTTCCACTCGGTTGTTGCTCCTCTTCGGTCTTTTTAGATTTCCTTAGAGCCCCCGGGGGCTAAAAAACCGGCGAGTTGCCGACATTCGTTTGATGAAAAATGAAGAATCTTCGAGTGAATCTTGGAGATTCATCGAAATTAAAAATATCGAGTCAACAACGGGAATTAAAGGAAATTGACAATTGGGGGTTTCAATACCAAATGAAATTCTTCATTTTTTCTATCTGTTTAAACAATAGTTTCGATAAATTATAATCAACTGTTATCTTCTATCCACACTCACATTAATTCGCAGTTTAAAAATGCAAAATTATTTACAATCATTTAGAATATAAAATATTTAAATAATTTTCGAATGAATTACTCTCCGCTCCAGTAATAAAAATCCCTCTATCTAACATTTTTCATCCAGTGACAACTATCCATTTACGATTAATCAATTGCTCCTCAAACCATTCACCCGCCCCACCCTTAAATCATCCTCACTCTCTTTTTTTTATGCCCTTTTTTTTCGTGCCATTCTATCATACTCGTGCGTTTTATGTCGGCCAATGAATGCACACTCGTGTTTACATAGGTCCCCATAGGTGCAATGGACTTGGGATGTGAGTACAACGTGGGCCCCACAAAAACGCTTGAACAGGGGGGGGGTGAATTTTGGAGGTCTATGGGATAAGAGAAGTGAGGGGGGAGGAAAGAAGAGAGGCCCCTGTGTACACTCAGCTGTCGGCCCTGTTTTTGCGCTCTGTTTGGTCTTTTGCCGAGCTAAAAGCATTGGCTCATCATCATGCGGATGAGTTTACATATCTGTTGAATTATTTCACGATCATAATGTGATTTTAGGAATTTTTTAGTTGTAAAATTATCTATTTTCGTGATTTTTAAGGCACGCGCGCGCGGACGGATTTTTTTTTCACGCGAATTGACGGGAAAAAAACATTTTAAAATTTATTTAAAACTTCGGGGAAAGCAATTGAGAATTATTTACTGACTTCAGTTATATGTGAGGTGACAATGGTCGTCGATGATGGTTTAGAATAAAATGGAGGTCCCCGACGGGAGAATAGATTTGAAAAATCGGGGAAAATATGAATTTTGTTGTGAAAAAAATTGAGTTTAAAATTATTTGTTCATCTGGATTACACGATGCACTATAATTTCGACTGCCGCCAACGTAAAGAATGAGATAGAGACTCTCTAACAGGAGAGAGAGACCTGGGGGAACATAGAGACGTGCGAGAGCCGACGGTACGGGAATCCGTGGATGCTGGTTGGTCGGATTAGACTCCGCCTCTGAGCACCATGCCGATGTACCGTATAACATCCGACGGCATATTACTGTACCTAATGCGTACAATACCCTTTTCCCTTACCCGCGGCATTCGTCTTTACACGGAGAGAAAAATATGACAAGTTTTATGGTGTGATTTTGATTAAAATTATTGTGCTGACTTACAATTTCGGTGGAAATTCCAAATTTCTTTATCGGTTTAGGAAAAATTCAGAGTCTCATGCAACATTTCCCATGACGTCGGCAATAATCGGCTACATTCGGCGCTCATCGTTAACATTTTAATGACAATGAATTACCGAAAAATTGGTGTGTGGGACAGTAAAAAATGAACGAAGGCCCAATAAAATTAACTGAACTGAATAGAAATTTTTAAAAAATTTCTACCAATTTGTCATTTAACCGCAAATAAAAAATGATAAATTTCAAATTTCAGCCTTGCGCTTTTCAATGGTTTACAGTTACCTAAAAATCCTTTAATTGAAAAACAAGCGGTTATGGGTAGAGTCATTTTATCTCCCCCAAAATTGTAATATTTATTTACCATGAAAAAGTCACTCTTCCATCTGAATAAAAAACGAGTTTATCTGGTTGGACAATCAGACACGGCGCTCGCCATTCTGCATATTGACTACGGGTATATTTGTCTAGCAATGGAGGACACAGAGAGACAGAGAGAGCGGAATTCCGTGACCCTCATCACGGACACATTAATGTGACAATTTGCGTTTAAAACGGAGGAGAAAGAGATTCAAGCAAAAAGAGATGGAATTAAAAAAACGTAAAAGTAGATGAATCCAATTATGAGAGTATCCACTGTTGAAATTAATAAAAGTTTCCGCGTTACACGAGAGCCCCGGCCATCGTCGAGGATTTAACCCCCGGTGGAAAACGGAAAAGTGGAATTGACGTAAAATCGACGGGGAAAGTGTAGACCCACCGACTCCATTACTTTCTGGACCAGAGACGGTACAAAAAAATTCTCAAACTCCAGTTAAAAAATATTTAAAAAAGAAAAAATTGAAAATGTTCCAGCGAATTCGAAAGTTTGTTGTAATCGGAGGGAAAGGGCCTGGGGAGGCACTTGGAGGGTTTTGTAGGGTCTATTCTTTTGCGTGAGCGACAACGAGGGACACGGGGGACAAAAATCTCGGGGAAAAGACGTTTGAGACGAGAGAAACTGGGGAAAAGGAGCGGGAAAAAGCTCTAGACTCCGGGGAAACGCGAATTCGCGAGTGAAACGCTCCTCTCGATTTATTACATCGATCAAAAATTAGGAAAAAAGATCATTTTAACGGAATATTTATCTACGTGTGGGATAAATAAACAAATGTCGTGGAGTCGCGCCGCCGGACCCAACAATTTCCATTAATTCATTCACTCACTGCTAAATTGAAGACACAAACTCTCCCCTCTCACTGTTACGATATCATTGATTCGCCAAGGACGTCTGAAAATGGTGAATCAGACAGAGAAGTAACAGTTGAACGAATGCAGAGGAGATGGGAAAGTTGAATTACGATTGGTGACATCGAGGGCCCTCGACCAGCCACGTGGGAGCTCTTCATCTCTTCAGCACTTTTTATCGTCTGGTACAGTTATTATTGCGGTGTCCCCGCAAGCTGATGGTGTCATCAAAACCAAGAGATGGGACAATACATCCTCGACGTACTCAAGAACTTCTTTGATTATTGAATTCATCTCATCGAGGGAATTCCCCGAAGGAATTCCATAAAAATCATATCTCCAACTGGAAATTTTTTCCGATTCTCCGCGGGGGGGAAAAATTCTTTAAAAATTACGGAACAGTTACGCAATTTTAGCTGAACCCTGTTATCACCGACAGATTACGGAGCCGGTACGTAATATTTAAACACTTTATCTCTCCATGCAGCGGAATTTTTTCCGCCCTTTCGAATTCCCCCCCAAAAATTTCCCATTTCCCAAAAATAATTCAGTGTTTATCACATAAATCCAAGCGATCGTCGACCCGTGACCCCAAGACAATCGTTCAATTCCCAAAAGCCCGTGTCCCAAAACAATTGTCCAGATTGGCCTCACCCCTGGGGACTCAATCCTCCCAATGAGAGAATCAACCCCATACCCCAAAACAACCGGGACAAAACGTCGCAGTGAGTTGAATTTGGCCGTAGGCGCCACTCCCCAATGCACACCATCCAACCTAAGGATAATGTTCGCAAATCAGGGGTAAGTCTGAGCGACAGAGAGAGGCTTAACACCCCCTCGTTGCTGACGCGGGGGTAGCGTTAAATAGGAGCTGCAACGAGAAATCACGGGGTTGGCCATCACATTTGTACTTGCGATATCCGGCAATTGTCGATTCACCAAAGACCCTTTTTCAACACACCACCAAAACCGTATACAAATGACCGGCCCCAACGTTTAACTCACTCCGTTCATCCCCTTCCTCTCACTCACCCCCGCCGACCCCTGTCGAGTCGGTGGTGTGTGCCCCTTGTGATTCTTTTTTTCGGGTATTTATGTGCATCTAGATACGAACATCTCGAGCGAATAATGCAGAGGATAAATGCTACATATTGTTGGGGGGTTAACTGACAAATTTGACCCGGGATTTGAATAATAGAGCTTTTATCCCAGGATTGACGTGTTTTTCTCCCATTTGGACGTGTCTCTCTCGTAAATTGACCAAAAAATCGTGGACCTAACGAATCAGAAATAAATAAATAAATAAATAACTTTGCGTCCATCACTGACTTCAAATATACCTTTTAAAAATGTCTCATCCCTTCCCAAAAATCTAAGAACTTGACAATTATTTTTTAAAGCTTCCCCAGAGGAGCCGCAAGCGATATAAAAAATTCTAAATTTATTTGCAACATTAGAACGACGTTACGATTTATTTTAAGAAGCATCACGTCCTCGTGCAGTAGAATAAATGAGAAAAATAATTTTTTATAATAATTTTTCACTCTCGTTCATTTCTATTTTTACAACGTGGCGTTCTCTCGCATTTCGAAAGGCACATTTAACCGTACACTAGTACCTTTTATACCCCGAGGCAGTATTTCGCATCTCACCTTGTTAGCACTTAATTAACTATTCGGTACGAGGGACTAGAAAAATACTGTAAGAAGAAATATGCGAAAGCTTCACACGTTTTTCAATGCAGAGGCGTCACTTCATGCACGCGCCCATTTTTCCATGACTCTCTCGATTTTTCTACGCAACACGTGGCGTGAATTAATGGCTCACAAAAAAAATTTCCAAGAATTTATCGTTGTAAAGATGACAATTGATAAAACAGGTCGATTGATCAAACAATCGTATTTAAAGTCTTACCGATAACAGATACATAACATCAGATATTTCGATGGAGATGAACTTTTCGAAAATCGTAACGTATCACTTATGGAAAATATTCCTTATGGTTTTATTTCAGATTTATCATTTGACTGTATTTTATTTATTTAGTTTATTTGTTTTCATAGTTCCGTTGATTTATCAGAGCGATTCTTAATTTAATTGAACACTTCTCTTCATCTGGTTTCAAGAAAAATTTTCTACGAATTTATCCAAACAAAAGTGATAAAAATAGACAGATCAATGGACTTTCACAATCTTTTGTGCAAACACTAATATTTGATCTTTCATATCGATACAAAATATATTAGATTACTCAAGCTTACATTCTCAAAAAATCTACCACATCCAAAGAACATATTTGTTCATTGGCAATTTTTTTTAATTAAATCACTTCTGATTTAACCTCCTAAAACAATTTCGTAGACTCTTTCCTACTAAAAAATTGATATTAGCGTTCTAATTGTATAACCACTGTATTTAATCCCTCATCAACAAAAAAAATATTAGATTCCTCAAGATAAGACATTCACAAAAGGCGTAACATCGCAAGAAAAATATTTATCCAATGGCAATTTTTCTTTATCAAATAGCCACCGTTAAATCGTTACCTTTTCAAATTCAAACACTCGAAAACACTAAGGCATCATTTGGACGATTGACGCCCGACAAATATTTGCGGTAATTCATACGATTGTTCGCGGCAGCTTCGTCAACGTTTGAGGAGTCGTGAGGGATTGGTGGGGGATTGGGGGGAGGGGGAGAGCTATCGGTCTATCTCTGTTTATAAACTAAAACTCACTGACATATCTCCGGCCAAATGCAATAGACTACGAGATGTGAATCAATAATGCAAACTGAGGTGTGACAACAAATTTGTATCACACGGGAATTCTAATTGTACGACCTCTACAAACTCTCGAGTACATACGATCATATTCACGATGAGGGTGACGGGTGGAGGGTAGAGGGTGGGAGTACCTTTGGATGGGGTTTTAACACTCGACACGTGAAAATGGGTGTGAGATGTGGAGGTGGCATTTGTAGGAATAATTTGATTTTAGCAAACGTCCCACGAAACGCTTTGTATTAGCCCTGCACATATAGACACGCTGATTCCCCGGGACCCCGGCAGAAGTTTGACGACAAAATATTTGTCGCTCAAACAGCCACAGATACTCTGAGCTCAACGAGCCAGGGAGACGAGCAATCGGAGCGATGAAATGTCTTCCGTGAATTTAATCATCGGGAGATGTCGTCATTATTTTTGTACGGAAAGAAATTTTAGGTAGAAAGTAGTCGTCCGGGGGGTGAAACGAGGGACGAGGGGTAGTTTGACCACAAAAATTGGCCTCCCAAGTTTAATTTTTCGAACAAAACTCGACCTAAAAAGGGGTTGATTGTCATTCCGTCCGACGATTCGTCCTCTGGAGGTTTAATTTTTATTGAAAATTTATTTGCAAAAAATTAGGGAACAATTCACTGACAAATTGCGAAACTGATCGATAATTTTTAATGAATTTTTCGCTCTGCGGAAGAACATGAGCAAATAAAATAAATTAAAATTGAAGTAATGTGTGAATAAAATGATTTCTCAATTTTTAAAAAATATTACTAAAGTGAAAAAAATTCTTCCACCAACGAGAAGTCATCAAAAATAAATTTTTCACGCGAAGGACTGCCTGTTGATTTTTTGAATTTGAGGATCGACAATTTACAGTTATAAACTACAGAATTACATAAGTCACAATGGCAACGCAGGGGTTTGTGCGCGTGTCGGATATATCTCATACTTGCGGATGACAAATACACATATAAAGCCACGTATGTGCACAGCACATACGACAGTACCTTGGGTACCACGTGTTAACTAGGCTAACCAAGATAATCGCTCATTACGAGCGTTTAGCGTTTAACTCAAAACAGTGGTTACCGAAGGAGTCGAAGGACTTGTGGGCAGCGGCTCCTCGGTCATCCGGGAGGAGGGGACGTCTACCCACCGCAAATGGGCATATGACCAGTTATATTTACCATCGAAACTAGCGAGAAAAATCTAAAAATAAATTTACAAACTTTACTTACTAATTTATTTATTTTTCAAATTATTTATTGATTTCTTTCCCACGGAGAGTAAAGTCTGGCAAAAATTACTGTACCGGGGACTAAAATCAAGATGCAAAATGCTAGAAAGCTGGAATGTCATCTACTCATGCCATCAATTGTGTAATTAATGATATGTGGCTTCGTAAAATTGACTAAACATCATTATAAAATTTCAAGGTCTATCATTTTTTATTTGAGGGAAAATTAAAAATTGATAGAAAGCTTTGAAAAATTTCTATCCAGGTCCAGGAAATTATAACTCAACACAATAATTTTTATCAAAATCACACTATGAAAATTTTCAGATTTTTCTCTCCTTCACTTTACCGACTAAAAAATTTAATTCCCTAACAAATCGATCGGTAACGAAAAACATGAGGCAAAATCCTCCAATACAGATCCAACACTTCCAAAATAAAGTCTTCAACAATAAAAATTAAAATTTCCCCTGGCCCCATTCGTCTCGTTAAACCGACATAGTTTTCGCGTCTTATGCGCGCGCGCGACTCGCATATGGCCGCGGAAGGTCGAATGACGTGGTACCCGGAGTCCCCGGCTGCGCAAATATTGATCGAGGTGTCGGCGTGTCGAATAATTCCACCGAATACCAAAGGTGGATGTTGGAGAACTCAGGGATGATGATTTGTGTTATCGAAAAAGAAAAATAATAAACCCACGATTGAGTAATGCATAATAATTGGAGCGATCGAAGTGGTTTTAGTTGCTGGTGATGGGGTTTTTTCGAGGGGCTTTTTGTGCTCAAGTGGACAAGGGGGATGATGGGGGGGTGAGAGGGGGAGAGGTTCACGACGCCCAGCTGCGCTCTATCGAGGGCCCTAGGCCACACGGGGGTGGTTTGACGCGTGTACTCGAACCACCGTCCGTCTGCCACCTGTTTTCAGGAGGTATAACCCACCCCCTACCCCCTGGAGCGACCACTGTATCGTTCAATTACCTAATACGGCTGTAAACCACGAGATCTCCGTGATAAATTTGTCAATCTGGGGATTTTTAGATTAGGGAGATTGCGGGGGATATTCTACCGACGTTAATAGAAAAAAAATAGATTCTTTAAATTGTTTTAAAGTGGAGAAACCAATAGTTTTCTATTATTTACGGTATCAATATTATTAACAGACTCTTTATCCTCCCCCCCCCCCACCCAGGGGAAGGGGCGAGCGTTAAAAAACTTGAATTGATTAATTAAATATAATCGTATGAATTTTTACTTGACTTTAAATTAAAAAATTACAGACTTCGTACACTTCCGACAAATTAATCTGATGAATTGAATTAATAAACAATAAAATATGATTTTTTGATCATTCCGTCTGGTTGTCAAGCCCATGAATTTATTCAGTCATTCAACTGAAGCTCAAATTGTTTAATTAATGAGACAATTAGTGGGATTAATCTCCCCGTAAATTGGAATCAGAGTCATCCATCGGTTTTCCATAATGGATCGTTTGCTCGGTGGTCGACACGATGAGTAGTCGGCAAACACTGGAAAATTCTTTTTCTTTTTTTTTTTTTTCTGTTCTCCACGTTGATTTTGCATCACTGATCGATTTCTCTCCACGTGTGGGCACGTTTTTAGGTATATTACGAGTCTGTTTAATCTCTGTATTCCTTTTTTCGAGTGGCCCATGTGGATATCCCACATATCCCACGGTAACGTCCGCTCTCGGATTCTCCATTTAAAAGGCAATCGCCTGGGGAACACTCGTAACAAAAGACGGGATGAAAGTTAACCGTGAACGAATATACTCTATCACTGTGATGCAAACTGTCTGCGGATGATTGGAAGGAAATATTGAGGAGATTCTAGTCCCCGGAGGCGGTGCAGATCTCCACTCCCACGGACCGACTCAATTTCCAGAAATGAGAGAGATATTTTAATCGATAATTTCGTAATTTTTCAAATAACAGCACAAAATTATCTCCACAATTTACCAATTAAATATCCTAATAACAATTTTAAAAAATCACATCCAACATCAGATAAAAAAAACATTAACTTGAAAAATTGTCAGGAAAGTCCCAATTTTTTCGCGAGTGAATAAAAATTCTGATCTTAAATAAATTGCTCAATTATAGGGTCATTTAAACTCGATTATTCTCGAACAAAAAAAAAACCTGAAATAAAAAATTAATGATTTAATCAGCCCCGAGGGCGACTCCCACGTCGTAATATCGACTCTGACAATTTCCCATGCGTTCATCAGATGTCCCACCTACGATTCCACTAGAAATAGTGCCGAAGGGCCCGAAGGGGTGGTGAGACCGGCACGCGGCACCCTCAGTGCCTTCCCTCAACGAGAATTGTTGCTCATAGACGGATCATTCGACGTTATGAACCATCGGGAGGGGGAAAGGGAGAACAAGCGGAATGTTTTGACAGAGCGGTGGGTCCACGTGTCGCTTAGCTGTTTGTAAAACACTGACGGCTCTTTGTCGTATTCGATATTACCCCGCCTTCGATTTGTATTCGAGGAAGTGAAAAAATATGTGCATTTTATCGAGGCAGAAAGGAGCCACGCGCTGTTACCAATCCGGCATTATTGTGGCTCAAGAGCACCCATTGTACCTCAAATTGCCGTGATTTCATTCACCCCCTCCCCTTTCTCCCCCCATCCCCCTTCATTACAATAAAACACTCGAATGATTGCGGATTAATCAATTCACACCCATCAATTTACATTCACAATTTCCAAAAATCATGAATCAGTTATTTTATTCATGAAATGTAAATGAGATTCGTGGGAAAATGATTTTCAATAATTTTTTAATTGGAATGAAAGTGAGGGGAATGTAATCAGAGGTAAATTAAATTTTTAATGATTTATTAACTCGTTTTATCGTATGATTCGTTATTGACGAGCCCGACTGCGCGCTTCAGCGTTCCATTTGAATTTCCCGCCTTGAATATTACCATATACCGATTGTGGAGTGAAGTTTTTAATACTTTAGGGGATGGGACTAACTACTCGGATAATTATACAATTATAACATAATTAATTTTGCGATTCTCAAGTGCAATATTCAATCATCAGCCCTTAATACTCCTTTAATCACAGCTAAGGGCGCGTTAGTCAATTCCCCGGGGGAACAGGTGAAGCAATAAACACGTGAAAAAAAAATGGAAAGGGTTGAAGTGTATCGTGACGTCGTCACGCGAATGTTTAAGTTTTTAAAAAATCGAGGGGTCGCTGAAAAGGGGGGTGAAACGTTGGGATACGGTGAGCGGAGTAAAAATGTACAGATCGTGACGGGTACAATGTCCGTATTGTTTGTGCAATGAAAGTAGTGAGCCTCCATCCCCCTCCCCCTCCCCGCTGCCCCTCTACCACTCTTTCACCCCCGGCACTCTCTTCCCTCGCGACTCTGGCGGGTGTTTACATCGGGCAAATAGGCAAACAAGGAATTGCGAGCACTTTACGGGTGTATATATGGGGTGAAGGTGCATCGACTTTACCTGGAAAACTATCTCCTGGGGGGTGAATGATTACAGTGAAATCAGATGATGATTAAAAAGTCGAGACGTCTCACTAAATTCGAGGGGTAAATAATTGATAAAAGTTGTTCAATTTTTTGGACGAATAAAGTTCAGTTTAACGTCATTAATTAAAAATTAAACTCGACCATTTCATGGCGGATTATGGTGTTTATTTAATTAATCGATGATTCAATTTCACAAATAGTTTTGCGGAACAATGAAGGGTTTTTTCGACTGCAAAAAAATAGCGTTTGGGGAACAGAGAGAAATGATTTAATAAAAAATGCGGAGGGTTCAGTTGAGGGGACGGAATGTTCCACAAAAAATTTATTAATCAAACAATAATTGTTATGTTTTGGGTAATTGATATTTAATGGTGTTTTATAGAATTGACCGGCCCACTGTGAATATCCATTTTACTTTCTCTTACATTAGAGGTTAATAAATGCTGTGGGGAGGATAATTAGAGGTGAAGGGTCAGGGTTTTATGCTCGTGTGGTACGTGGGATCAGCTATTGCGGCAGAAATTGACCCGAGTATTTTGTACGTTGGACCCAAGGACTACTTATCTCATCAGCAAACATTGAAATCACTGATTCATTCAAAAGTACCAGATGATTTGTCACCTTCGGCCTTCGAACTATTTTTGTTAGTATTTTTTAATTATCGTAAATTACACTGAAAACCGGAATTATGAGGCCAAAGTTTTGTTTGCCCTGTGCCTTTGAACTACCTGAGGGCAATTACGAATTTATTAGACAGATAATCACTGCTGATTGGGGGGTGGAGAAAGGGTTAAACGCGACAAGTCAACATGCACTGGGTTATAGGTAACATATGTGCACTGGTCAAACATTTCTACGTGACTTACGATAGACACACGACGTTGATATACGTGTAAATTTGACTTTAGTCTTTTAGTACGCGGGAGGGAGATACATTTTTTCAAAAAAACAAGCGCCATATGCTTGAGCTTGTCAATCGGTGTGTTTGCAAATCTACAAAAAGTGCAGTTTTTCAACATCAACAAATAACATAAAATAATAATTTTGTTTTCTTGATAACATTGATAGACAAGTTTATAAAATATTTACTAAATTTTAGCGATATTTTTTAACCTCTCGGTCACATATTCCCCCGACATTTTGTCCATCGGACACGGAATTACCAACGGGCTAGCCCTGAGGGTCGTAAAAAATTCATTACCCAACGTCCTGAAGAAATCGATCGACAATCCGTGTAATTGCGTGACCCCCAGCGCCTCCACGAGGACTCACGGATCAGTCTCGTTATGTGTTATTAACAATCGTGTCATTATTACTTGCGTTAATAGAAACCGCAGTTTCTCTTGTGCCAAGTGATGAAAAAGTGCCGTCGCAACGGAATAAACCAGAAATAACTGGGCGAACTGAATGTTTTTATTTCTTGCAAAATAAAAAAAACCTGATCAGCCAATTTTTTAAATAATATATGAGGGTTAAGTGGTCATCAAAGGGCCAAGTAATATCCCAGAAATAATGCCGCCACTAATTAAATTCACGTAGGATTAATAATATTTTTAGTAATCATTGGCACACGTCTGACCATCAGCGATTTGTATCACTGATGCATTTTTTAACTGAGGGATTTACTCTTGAAAATTCGAATATTTATTTCTCCGTGTGGATAAAATATTAACCGACACGTTAAAAAATGGTGTGAAAGTAAGCGTAGCCCGTGATCGTTAAAATTTTAGGGCAGAGTTGTTGGAAAGGCGAGGATAGAGACTAAAAAAAAAAAAAGAAAAAACAAGACAGTTATTTTCAGAGGTAAGAAAACGTCACCTGATAACGATATTTGTCTTTCTGTCACGCTCCATCACGAGTGACGAATAATGTTGGATTTTTCTTTTATTTTTCATTTCAAGCACCTTCAGACACCTTCGAGTATTATTCAAGAACTTCCAGAGTCATAAACACGATAAGAGAGAAGAAATAAGACTTAATTTTGGGGGAGTTGTAATACCTGTTGTTTAATGGCCTCTTCATTATTCTTAAATAACCATTTGCATAACCCTGATTGCTTAATTGAGGGGCCTTTTTTTCCGGAAAAAAGTGAATCCTGATTAGAGGGAAAAAAAAGTAATTTTTTTCGAGGGAATGGAGGAGATGAATCTTTAATTTGATTGGACTGTGAGAAAACACGCGGATCGCGAGGTATAATTAATTGTACCAACTGAGTTTCAACGCTGGGAAACCAACCAGGTGGACACGATTCGTCTAACGAGGCGAAATTCTTAAATTAACGACCTCCTCTGTCTCTGTTCTGTCCTTTTTCTTCCTTAAAATTAACTGTTTTATATTCGATTTATCGCTTCGATGAAAATTCAATCGCGATTTGCTGAATCGAAATGTAGTGATTGGGATCATAGAAATTTTATTATAGACAAGAAAAATTTTGGATCTAAATTAGATCACTCGATCCTCGTATTCGAGTTCCAAATCGACTTTGAGGCCTCAACGAAGACTAAACGAGAGTATTGAGGCCTAGTGAGGGGTAGAAATGTCGACTCGGGAAAATATATTTTTCTATCTATATATATTAGCACTAAAATCGATCAAAAAAATATTTGACAAATATATTTCAAGTTCCGCCTACAAGACAATTCTCGATGGTGCATTAAAACGTTAAACACTCTTTTATCATCTCCTCAACTTTCTGACGGTTTTTAACCGAGTTTGATGTGTATTTGCGTTTGGAGTTTCATCGATTTACCGGTATAGGCCCCCTCGACCATTCACACAGGCCATTTAATATACCTGTATATACGTCCTTTGGCTCTTGGTATCCACGTTCACTCTTTTGCCCGAGCGAGGAACAGCACTCCGAATAATTGAGGGAGGCTAATGGATCCGCGGTGGGCTCCCTGTTTGCACAGTTTTAAAACACGACCGCCTGGACGAAAAGGACCCTCCTTTTTCTCCCTCTCGAGCCCCTGGCTTTCCCGTACCCGATATATTACACACAGCGGGCTCTCGAGTGAGGGGATTTTCAAAAAAATATCTGACGATTTCTCGTGAGGATGTGATACGCAGATCGGAAGGTTAATCCGGTAAATTAATTCGGGTCTTTCAAGTCCAGGAAAAATTAGGGAAATCGGAATTGAAAAAAGGAGGAGTCAGTTTTTCTCACCGAAAAAATCTCGCGGAATATTTATTTTAATATTATTTATGGAATATTTTTTGGATAAAATTTTTTCCAGAAGATCCAACTGAAGAAACGAAAAAAATACTGAATTTTGAAATCAATATTTTATATTTATATTTTATGTTTATAATATATTATTTAATATAAATGCGCCACCCAGCCATCCAACATGGAATAATTCCACGAGTTTTTTCCCGACATAAAAAATTCAAAAATCAAAGGATTACCGTCGCCGTCAGCGCGTACAATCTCACGGACATTTCTCTGGGATATCTTATCGTTTCGTTATCAGGCAAATGTATTTATGGGGTAGAATATGAACCTCAGGAGAGAACACCTCAGATAACAGAGTGAAGAATTTTTTTTTTTTCAAAATGAGAAGGAAAAATATGTCATCTGCAATTCATTGTGGTGTAACGATGAAAAAAATAACGAGAGAGATTTATGACTTTCTCCTCGGGTACTTGGTGCGACCTCTAACAGTTTATTGTCTCAATTTTTGGGGTTTTGGGGATTTATTGGCTGACACAATGAATGATAATCTTATCTGTGCAGTATAATTACGCAATCGAAAGTCAGAAATTTGAACAAATGCAGAAGAGAAACGATTTCTCGTTTAATATTTCGGGTTTTCCACTTGGGCCAACAAATATTCAGGAAAAACTCTATAATTGTTCGATTTGTTCGGTAATTTCTGTGCAAATTTCTTCTCCAGGCAGTACCTTTGCTGCTGGAAACCAGATTTATTTATCATCTCCATGAAATTTTGTTCACTGGACGCTGGAACTCCAGAAATGGAATTATTCCAGGGGGGGTTAACGATGTGCAGCGCGGTGACGCGGAAAATATCCTGAATAAGACCCAAACTGGAGTTCCAAATACACGGGAAAACCCCCTGGAGCTTCGCAATAATTCCATTCGCCGGAGGGTCACGTGTAACAGGTTTGACTGACGCTTCGTTCGGATATATCATACGTATTCGGTTTGCACAAGTGTAGCGCTCCGTTAATTACCGGTCTCCTCTAATTCGTCGTCATAAATCTTGATTTCACGAGGCGAATTGTGCGCAACTCTGCACGTAACCCATGTCCTTGACGTTCAAAATAAATAAATGACGATGATATCACATGATATGAATTTTGGAAACTCAGACGACAAAATGAAATCACCGAAGTACAGAGAGTAATCCTACTCTATCGACCCAATTACGGTTTTTTAAAAATATTTTTCCTCTTGAATGACGAGGAGATGTCTCTTTCAAAACTACGTAAGAAAAATTTATGTAATTTTATATATCATATTTTATATAATATATTATGATATAAACAGAATTTTTCTTTAAAGCAATCAAATTAAATTCTCTGATGAATTTTTACATTTTTCATTCCAGAAAAATCAGTGAAAAAATTCAGTAAATTCACTCACCGGAGGCTCATTCCCCCTCGCCGGTAATTGAATAACCAGCGGAATTCATTTTGCGATTACAATCTTGAACGTACAAACGATTTTCAAATGTATACGAAACAAGTGCCACCAAAATATTTAACCGGCGATTAATCTCACTCGTATACAGAATGATTCAAGAATCAAATAGCGAGAGTCAACCGTGGGGGTAGACTTGAGTACATATTGTACCGAGTCCATACTTTCGAGTGAATGTGTGTATATAAAGCACACAGATAAAGAAAGTTTGTGTGTATGGAGAGGGAGAGTTGGCACGGGGTGAGAGGGAGAACGGTTTCAACTCGTGAAAAGAGTGCCGGCGGTTATGAGTGAAAAGAGGGTAAACGAGGGAGGGAAAAAAAAATGAGAGAGGGAATGAGAGCGCTGCTGACATTGCTTGAACATATTTGACGTGCTTTACTTTCTTGCACTGGATGGACAAATATTTATTATTTACCTGATAATGCACATTTGTATTAAATAGTGTGATCTAGCTATTTTTGTCAATTAAGGGGTGATGCGATGTTTGAAATGGCGGATAATTTTTTTTTTATTGCGGAAGGGTAGAAAGACAATGTTGCATATTTTTTTATGTCACTGGACTCGAAATTAATGGAGTCGTGTATTTATTTCGATGATCAACATTTGAATGGGAGGATTTTCTCATTTTTTAATTAAATTTCCATTGAATTTAATTATGAAAATTCAAAAAAAATTGAACTCGAGAAATTTCAGTTGTCAAGTAGCTCCTCAATGTCAATTGAGGAACTTTAAAAGATAAAATGTCTTGAGATCTGTGAATGTGCCCCTAATATCCAATTTTGTTGTACAATAAAATTTCTCAAAATAAAAAACAATACGATAAATCGTAATCCCCGGAGTGTGATCGACCTTTTATCACCCATTTTCTTCGATATCATCACCAAACGCACCGATTTATCTCACCTTATCACTCACATCCGATCGTGGAAATCAGGGGTATAATTTGTTTGTCCATCAACTAGCCGAGTAAAAAAAAATGAATGAAAACATATCTGATAAAATTCCAAATAAAATCGACAAATAAAACTGAATAGTTTGCTTTGCCACTCGAATTGAGGCAGGTCATGTCAATAATCTTGGAGCTGTCTATTGTACCAAGGTCTCGTGCTATCACAAAAGTCAAAGGAATATTCGGTGTAACAATATTGCCAACGAAAATCCGGTAAACCACTGGGTCTCGAGCGTTACTCCAAATATTACCAACTCAAACAACCATCCGAGTGCGACTTCCCACTCCTGAATCAAAGGTAAAGATTTGTTCGGCCAAATAATGGCTCTAGGTTTGAGGAAGAGGGAAAGAGAAATGATTGAGGGAAATGGAGAACCGGTGAGAGGAGGGATAAAACCATTCGGCAAATAGAAAGAAAAAAAGCTGAATAAAATTTCGAAGTTATCGATTGCATTTTTCTTATTTATCGCGTCTTCATTTCGATTTGGAAATATTTTTTAATATTATGGGACTAGGGGGGCCTGGCCCCCCTCTAGGGTCTTCTTATCAACTGAATTATTATAACTCGTTAATTCCTATCTATCAATTTTTTTTAAATTAAAATACTAAAAATAACTGACTTTACCCCTGTTCACTTCGCTCATCAACCCCGGGGGAGGGGTTACATCCCTTGACGGATCATAATATGATACGTGAGCAATAAATAAGTTATTATTGTGCATCAATTCATAATTATAATTTTTTTTTAATATTATAATACCAGAGGACTCCCTCATCAGAATCGGGGGTGGCCTCGCCTCCCCGGTCATTATAATCTAATTTCCGAGTAATAAATTGAGAAAAAGCCCTAAGATCACTAATTAATTGATTGTCTATTGGTCGGGAGGTACTAGGGACCTGCGGAAAAATGCCAGAAGGGCGTAACCGCATCAGACAAGTCATCTTCAAAACGCAAATCTCTCGTAATTGACTATAAATTCACCGCGATGTCTTTGATAATAAAAAAAATCATCTGAGATGTGCAATTGGGAGAATAATTCAAATGTCACTTTCTCGGTGGAAATCTTGGTGGAGATAAAGGGTCCTCGACCCCGCGGTGATAACACACGATAAAAGGAAAAACATTGTACCTATAAATTGCAACGGGTTTTTCACCTTTTTTAATTGATTTACTCTTGTTTGTTTTAACGTTTAGAGCCATTGAGATACCTGAATAGTTTTTTTATCGATAATAATTAATCGATAAACACGTCGTATTGTTTGCACCCGACCTACATTACTTTGTGATAATAATCGTTCGGCGCACCCGAGGAGAGAGAACAGACGCAGTGAGAAGAATTGTGTGTCAATAGCGATTATCAATTGTGCATGTACCTTGAAAAGTACTGGGGGATTGTCAAAGGTGGATAATAGTCGTCCAGGGTAATTTTCAATGAAATTTCATCTCATTTTATTAATTGATAACCCGAGTCGATATTTCCGCCCTTCACTGGCCCTCAACACTCGAGTTTCGTCTTCGTTGAGGCCTCAGAGTCGATTCGGAACTCGAATACGAGGATCGAGTGAGTTCTTAATCGATTAGAACTTCGATTTTAGCCTCCGTGTGCTCCTGAAAAATATTCTGGCCCTTTGAGGGCCTCCTAAACATTTTGATCTCCAAATTTTTTGATACAATAAATCAACAGAAGTTCATTTAAACTAGATGTGAAAAAAATATTTTTCTTTCTGAGAAATCATAAATTATAAATTATAAAAAATTGTGTTTAGTTTATTGATTATATTTATTCAACGTGAATAAATTCGACAACTATTTTTCCCCCTTTATTTAAAATGCATTGAGACAGACGAGGCACATAAACGCGTAACATCGTGCCGTCGGTAAAATTTTCTAGGCCGCGCCAGGAAATCCTTGTGTTTTCCCCGTGTGTTTCCACACCCATGCAAATAAGGCTGTGAATATGTCTCGGGTGGGTTTATGTGAGCGGAAAACAGATATAAGTGAATGAAGACGCTGGCAGAACTGTATTTTCCACAGCAAAAATCAGGCCAAAGAATTCAAGACGGGAGGAGTACTCCACCTGGGGGAGCGGCAACGAGTCAAGGATTTTTTCCCCCGCGTTTCACTTCTTTTTTTTTTTTTCACCGTGGGAAATGAACCGTGAACGGGGAATTTTGGGTGTGTGCAAATTAGATTGTTGGAGGAAGGTGTTAACAAGTGCGTGGGAGTAAAAAATTATTCTTGAAAATAATGCAACACTAACATTTGTCAGATGAAATTCAAAATTTCCATCAAATTCACCTCATTAGTAAATAAATTTCATCCACTACTTGACGAACATCGTTGTGCACGTGAGGGACAATTTTCACTGAGATTATTTGCAAATGAACTCGCGTCTTGACGAAGAATAATGAGGAATATTTCCTCTCAGCGACACGAGGCAAGAGGAATTTTTATATTTTCATGAACCCGAAGAAAAAGTAGAAATAAAGTCTTTCCGGTTCTCTCTTCCGGAATAACGGACTCAGGTGGGTGTATCAACGCCCCGTGGGCCATCACGAGAGTAAAAAACTGGTGGAAAAGAGGAGAAAAGCCAGAGGAATGTAAAATAGAGGGAGAGGTATGGGTGAGACGAGTGTTAAGAGGCCCCGACTGGTACGTTCAACCTCGGGGGTGTCTATTTGCGTAGATCCGAGATCCGGACAAGTGGTGAAGCCTTTGTCGGGATATATGAACGTGCCGACTCGTCGTGGGTGGGTTCGTTTTCACTCTTCAATATAACATACATTTTAGCATTCACTTTTTTTCGATTCTTCTTTCAAAATATTTGGAGACACTCGTGCGGAACTCTTTGCTTCGAAGATATATCGACAGTTCATCCAGGAACATGTCCAGGGAGCACATTAACAAGCGGGTAATTGCGCTTTTGTTAATGACCATAGCGATTTGTTTATTTATAAATTAGGGTGGGGGGTGGGATTTTTTTAATCGAGTGACAGTTGCTTTTTGGGGTTTTTCTTGATGGGAAAAGGGAAATCATATTATATATATATATATATATGTGTATTAAAGCGTTAATAACAGTTTACATAACATCATTGACTAAAAAATTTCCATGAAGGTACCATAAGGACCTCGTATGATCTTACGCGTGCGTAATACGTTGAGTTAAGAGATTGGTATTGATTGGTCTGTTTGCGGAGAACACACAGCCAATATAGGTATTGGGGCGGAGTGAGGGCGATGAGGAGAGGCAAAAGATGGAGTGAGAGGTTATTTCGGGATGGTAACAACGAGAGACTCTACGAGGAAGACGACGCGGGCTAATATTGGCGCGGAAATTACGTAAAACAAAGGAAGCACACCGGCAATCTCCTCTGTTACTCCTCTTACTGAAAACCTTCCCTGAATGAGCACAGGATCAAAGTCATAAAATAAAGGGGGAGAGAATCGATAAAACGACGAGTTTTAACGAGAAAAAAAAATTGAGGGAGTAGAAAGGACGTGGAAAATTTTAATAAAGTCACTGCGTCCCGGTGG
This sequence comes from Diachasmimorpha longicaudata, assembly GCF_034640455.1. Lineage (NCBI taxonomy): Eukaryota > Metazoa > Arthropoda > Insecta > Hymenoptera > Braconidae > Diachasmimorpha > Diachasmimorpha longicaudata. The sequence goes on from NC_087240.1 coordinate 4,273,073, forward strand.
AAAAGACGCGATGACGCGGCATTTGTTGGAGACTATTTTTTTCAAAGTCAGTGCCGCCCACTTGAGACTTCACCTCTTCGAATATTTTTTTTTTTTGCGTTTAGGAGGGGGTTGGACTTTGGGAAATTCAGAAAGTACCGCTGTTTGTCCTATACCGGTGTTGACATGGAATCGTAACCTGTCTACCTGTGACGGAGATTTTGGGCCCGAGGGCCCCGAATCAATTCTGCGGTGGGCTTCAACCGGTGCGGGAGGGGTAATCGGGGGAGAGTGGAGTACACTCGGGTAATTTATGCGGTCGGAATCGCGAGAGGAATTCCCGGGTAATTTGAAAGATTTTGGGAAGTTCCTGGAAATTTTTGGAGCGATAAATAATTTATAAAAATAAGAGCTGATTCCAGGCAGTTGGGGTCAATAGGCAGCAGACGTCAGTGTGTTTTTCAGGTACCTAGGGTAAATTCAAGGGGGTGTTTCATGCGATTTTTTACCCCATTAGAAGAAATGAAAAAATTAAATATAAATAAAGTCATGCGCCATGTGATATATGAAAATTTCCGATATATCGTGCCCCATTTTTCCGTTTATATTCATTTTCGCGTACCAACACGGGTTGTACATCGACGATGGCATAAATAACTTAATGAAATGGCACCAATTCATGAAAAATATTCATTCACTCTCTGTTAATGTTTATGTAATTTAGTTTTGTGGATTTTTGAGGATTTTAAAGTGCAAATAACGGATACACGCGAGATTATCTACTCAATTTGGTGGGAATTCATTATTTCGCGGAGTTTTGTTTGTTGTGCGTCAATGTTTATACTGTTTTTATATGAGATAATGCAGGTGTTGCGGGTAACAATGTTATTAAAAAATTTTTTTCCAGCAATTGATCAATCGTACCCGAAACACGTGAATTTTATTTTCATGCGACATTATTTTTTTTTTTGTTCATTTCAGTCAATCGATTGTCGGTCTCACGGACCTCGGGAATGACGAGGACACTAAATGTCAACTGCGTATCACCCTGGGGTATTTTCTAATAGAATAACGTATTACAGGGCGCGTCGTGATATGGAGACGGGTTCGCGTGACGATAGCGAATTGTTTGAACAGCGATAAATCGACTTGTATGTGGCGCCCTTCCCTCGACGGTTACTCTCTTGGACATTATGCGTTCTAGGGAACACATACACAGGTCTTCCGGGTGTATCGATAAAATAAAAAAAAAATTAATGACAAAAAACCGGTCGAGAATCAAATTTTTAATAATTCACACAAACATTTTTTTTCTAGTTCTATCACAAGTGATTAATTCAAACAATTTGCAAAACTAAAGTAATTATCGGTTGAATATTCAATTATGAATTGTATACGCCATTCATTAATCAATTACTAATTGGACTGGCTCAATCGGATAATTAATAAATATTCATTCATGAAATTGACGCTTGAAAGTGAATGCCGATATGTTTCGAGTTGTTAATAGCCAATGAGGGATTTTAAAAAATTTTCTGGAGTGATGACAAGACCCCCCGTCCCGTTGACGACTGGTAGTGATGTCGAGGTATTATAGAGAATAACCACCGGGGGGAGAACGACGATCGCCTGAAAATCCGGCTTAAGATCGAAACGTTTAGCAGTGTGGGGGTGCTATTGGGCACGATCACTTCTCTCCCCGTTAAAACCAGTAGTAACACCCTCGAATAAAGAGCCATGAAATGCTAACTATACGTGTTGCGGATGAGAGTGAGGGATGGAGCAAAGCTGGATGGTTTCTCCCTTTATTTTTCTCTTCATAAAATTCACCCCTTGGACTTTTGCCGATGGCTTTCAATGTGAATGAAATTCGCGTGGGTGAATTCACATATAACGGGGCACGAGACCATGTGATTCGATGGCGAAATGGTCCATGGTGGGGTGCGGTGAGGTGGAATGGAACAGACTGTTTATTTCAATTTTTATTATTTATGTTTTATGAAGAATTAATCAGAAGATTTTGCGAGGTTTAATTCACTGAATCAAACCTCGAGATGGAGTTGGAATTATCACAGAGACGAGATAATCGAGTTTGAGATGAGTTAGAAATTGATTAATAAATTCGTACTGGAACATGACTTAATGTTCAGATGAACTCATGCTCATTATTTCTCGCTCAATTAACTGACATTTTCCCCATAAAAAAATTAATTCCAAATGAATAAATTGATGACACGTTTTAATTTTCAATTCACCTCCGATCCATCTCTTATCAGTTGACCGCAGAGCAAATGCCCGACTTGACCAAACTGAATCCATTATTCCACGTCATATCCAGAGTGATGGATGACAGTGATTAATTATACTGTCCTCAGTAATGCCATCGGACCGAGCCCCCTTCAACAAGCCTCTTCATGGCCGTCACTGCGTATTAATTTCTCAAAGTGAAGGCAACGCAAAATGGTGAACGCAAATGCAAAGCCCCTCGTTGCTAGCAAAAACGAAACAACAAAAAAAAATTTTTATGAAATATTTCTACCACTCGTTTCACTCCGCACTGTTTTTTTTTCATTTTTTTTTTGTTGTGTTTGTTTACTTTCGCCATATTTGTAATTTTGCGCCAACTTTTTTTTGCATTGAGTTTTTATTTTTTTTTCCCCGTTGTGTGCGTATCTAGTGTACACAATAGTGTGTATATTCGTTGATGTGTCTCTTTCTATCCTCGCAACGTGCCATGGAGAACGAGCCATGGATTTGCGGCCAATGTCCATGGGTGATGCGGTGGGGTGAGGACATCATACGTGGGGTCACCGGGACCGATGGATGATCGATTTTTTTTCCCGCCCATGTAAAGAACAATTTTGGAAAAAACGATTTTTTGAGGAAAATAGACGAATCGAGTTGAATTTTTCATAATTGACGGTTAAAGAGATTGAAAATTTTCTGCCTGAGATGTTTAGAAGCTCGTGAACCTCCCACTGCCTAAATAATTAATCCAATAAAAGTGATTAATTTTTACTGAGTGAAAATTCCAGTTCATTTGGAAATTTTTGTCTGAGCGATACGTCGCTCCATCTAAAATGTAGAACTGTTCGTATTTTGCTCAGAAATGAATTTTAGGGAGAAATTAGGCCTTCGGGGGATTAAACGAGGGACGAGGGTGAGTTGTATCAGGAAAATTGACCTCCAAGTCTGATTTATCCGACAAAAATCGTCAGATTTTTCATTCCCCGGAGAAGTTTAATTTATCCAAAATTTCTTTGCGCGTATTTGCCGCGAGAAATGTCCCTATCTCCTGCGCCCCACCCCCGAAATCCTCCCAGCGGCTCTTCCCAGTTCTTAATTTCTCCACCCAATGGGGAAATAAAAAGGATAAAACTCAGGGTAAACAAAAAATTATCCATTCTGTTGTCGAAACCTGTCACGGATCAGCCTGAGCGTCAGGCGTTTGATCCTATTATGATAATAATACCGAGTAATTGGGCACCAAGGGGTCGTAGATATGTAGCACGAGAAAGCAACATGTGCGTCCTGATCCGTCACACCTGATCAGCGACCCCAAGTGATTTTTATGCCGGCGAATTAACACCAATCTATTCCAAACCCACTACACATGCGATTCATCCCACACAGTCCAAATACATTCAACACGAATTAATGTCAATGTCCCAGTTAATGCCAGATGGAAAAATAACCGCAGCAGTGATATCACATTTGTAATACCTGTCATATTTTCCTCTTCACGCCCTGAAAACTAAAAAAATCTAAATTAACAATAAACAAGTGTCGAAATATTTAACACTTTCACAAATTTTTTTATTTCGTTCCGGCGTTTGTGATCAAGTCCTTCATTAATTCTAGTGTTCCATGAAAATTCTCTAGAACTTCTGAGAAATTTTCCCCTGCTTTCAACGAAACTAATCGAATAGAAAATCCCCTTGATACGACAATAATTTATTTATCGCTCCTCAGTTAATTAAAAATTCTCCAAAAATCCACAAAAAAATCCCAGCGAATGACAGAAACCGGACAAGTGTCAGTTACTGGTACATTGACGGAATCTCAGGAGATCTCACATTATATTTCCCTCGTCTCTAAGTTCCTCATATCCCCCGAGTTCTCCTCACACACATGCGAACACAATTAACCGCGTGTATATGCGTATCGCCTGGCGTCGGCCATGTTGGACTGAGTCTGCGTACAATCTGCCCCGAAGGTATAGACTCCCACCTCCTCCATAGCTAATTATTTCGCGAGTATTTTCCCTCCGAGAAATTTCAAAAAAAATATTTTCCCCCTTTCCCGAATTTCCCCGACCGAAATAAAAATTTCGGGGGTGAAAATCGCGCGTTTTAAAGTAAAAATCGGCGGACAGACATTGACAAGTGGTCCAAATATTCCCGCGAGGGACTGGGAGGTAATTCACGGATTTCCCTCATCGCACATGCGCAGACTGCGCGTCAATATCAAGCCGACTGGCCTCGGCTTTATTCGGCCCCTCTTTCGGAAAGGGGGAAGGAGGGAGGATGTGAATAAAAAAAAAGTCCCGGTTGAAAATGTTTCTGGCTCACCCGGCCAACCAGCATTCGAGCTGATACCCACCGCCGTAGCGATGGCAACGGGCATATCCTGCACTCCGGCGTGCGCCAAACTTCCCCTCCACAAGACGATGGAAAAAATATTGGATTGAGGAGGGAAGCGATGACGACGGGAGGAGAATGAAGTCGAGTTGCTGGGGGAGAAGTTGCAGAAGTAGAAAAGGAAATATGAGGCTTTGATGACGCTCCCGACGCGATGAAAAAATATCACAAAACGGGAACGAAGACGTCTTGGAATATGAAACGAGAAGAATTTTTTTTTAGATTTGAGGAAGAGGATATTTAATTTATTAAATAATTCAATGAATGAAAAATTAATGCACTTTCCAGTTTCCAAAATTCCCTGTCAATCGTTTCTTTAGAAATGAGGAAAGGGGTTAAAAGTTTTGAGCATAATGAATTAAAAATATTTATTTCGTTCGGTTCCCTCCCCTTAAGTTTTTTTTAAACAACGACGACAGAACGTGTCGTCAAATGGGTTCTCGAGGTCCTCAACCGAGCGAAAATCTCGAAACAATCGAGACATTTTAATAATTCAAATGCCCTTGAGACGAAGGCCATGAAGACACCAAAGGCGTCATCTCCTCCGTCTTTTTTCTCGCACTATTGAAAGAAAAATTGTCACGAGACAAAAAATAATTTCAAGTCCCGATGAATTTCAAATCCCTCGCGTCCCAATATTTCATTCATTCTCCTCATAATGGGAAAATGATAAAAACCTCATGATACCTGAGAGTCCACCATTAAGACCAGGATTACATTGTGATTAACTGTAGCAGGACCTTATTCCGTTTCTGGCACACTCCCATATAATCCCTTAACGAAAATTTCAATTTCTCGCCGCACCTAAGTAAACCAAAGCCGGGCCTCCGCCTCCATACCCCCGATTTCCTCGCACCCAAAGTCCGCTCGAGTTTGTCTTCCCTCGGAAATTTCGTGAGTACACGGGTTTTGAGGGGAGGCTGGAGGGATACAAGCATATATACACACTATATTCACTAGACCAACCCCCATTTCTGATGGTAGTCTCGGTCTCACATACAATTAAAATCGTAATTATCAAAATTTACATTAAATTTCATTCGAAAAGTAGAACGACTGTTAAAAATTATATATTTCAAATATTTAAATCGATAATGATTCAGCGGATAATTAATTAACACTCAAGTTCTGATCGAGTGTTCAACTACGAAATTATGAAATTACCAGAATAATCGCTAATTAAATTGATGAATAATATTTCTCTGTGCAGATGAGTTCTCGGGTAAATATTCTCGAGCGTTCAGGAAAAATTAATATTTAACCCGATAAACAGATTTTTTTTACTGAGCTCCACTGGGCACCTCTTCTCCTGGGAATTCTGCGAAATTTTTATATAAATGCGATTCCCATAAAAATTACTGTGCATGAGAAAGTCCATTTTTTCAAAAAATTTATTTTCCCTGGATCTATTACCTCCCAACTTACCTCGACACCACATATCTCTCATATGTCTTCCTCCTCCTCCTCCTCCCACCCCCTACCCCCTCAACCGTAACATATCGAGCGGCTTTCTACCCCTGCACCCCCTTCACACTGCAGTTTCCCGCACCCATACGAAAACTCATCCACTGCTCACACACAAACGATTGTATACATTACACTACTGGCTCAACAGTGTCTAGCGATGGTCACACGAATTCTCGCGCATGGCGCACCTCCCTCCCACCCCATTTGCCCGCACCCAGCGTCTCCAACGGCCCGTCGATTATATATAAACCATAGATGGGATATGACTGACTCTCTGGTGGCGCGCGTATGAGTCCACGAGTGTGTACAATCAAACATTGTTCATGATTTAGTCAAATATTGGCGAAATACACAACTTTGTAGTACCTCTTCGTGTATCTACCTATGTATCATACCGAATAATCCGTTGGAGATTGCGCCCCGATTGTCCACTCGTTAAAGTTGGACGAGTGGTAGAACCGAGAGGACCAGCCACTCGATATCGAAAATAATATTTTTGGCTATCGACTTGTCGTTGCATCAGTTGCATCTGTTGTCAACTGTCACTCGATGCGATGGGAAAATTCATTCGTAATTTTCCGACGGGTTTAGGAATATTCCCTGGCAGTTCCGTCAAATTCCGATAATCGTATTTCCCTCGTAAATTACGGAAAAGACGTAATTTTTCTTGAATATTTCTCTTCGTAAATGGGAGAAAATGTTCAATTAAAGTTATCAATAGTCAGATAGTTTAATCGAGGGAGGGATGATGCTGATAGGGGGAGGGAATATTAAAAACAATTTTTTTCCATCTGAGTTGATTGAATGAATCGGTAATATTGAATATTTAGTATCGAGAGCAGGATTTTTAGAGCAGGCAAGTGATTAATTAAATGTTTGATTATTTCTTTAAATCAATTGAACGAATATCTCATATTGATTATCGAAATACGCATTACTGCAGCAGAATGAATGAAATTAGTGAGGAGCAATTTAATGTTTATATATTCAACAATAAATTATGAACTTCCAAATCATGAAACTCATGATACGGAGAAATAATATTGTTCGTGAATGTTTATTCGATCAATTGACATTTTTAAGTCAATGTTGGCCGCTGTGCTCGCTTGCACTTTTTTTTACTAATTCATTACTTTATGACGGAAATTAATTTCCAAATCAATAAGAAAAGTATTAATTAATATTGTGAATTTATTTAGCGGTTTAAAACAAAAATTTTAAAAATTCTAATTGCTTCATTTACGATCACTTCATGCGAACTGAAATTAAATTAAATGACACATAATAAAATATTCATTAAAATATGTAACTTCATTTTCAAAACACGTACGCGATCTGTCGACATTTTAGACGTCCGTATTTGTCATTGAATTCGCAAAAAAGATAACGCACGAATAAAAAATAACTGACAATGATAACGTAAATAAATGAGTTCAGTTTTTATTATTATTCAGACTATTAAAACAATTAATACTTCCCTGTGACTTCCGTCGCTCCCATCCCATTTCTAAAGTGTCACTGGCTTCATGAAGCCCACATTATGTAAAACATAAGAGCCAAATTCAAAAATACGTAAAATTTTCAAAATAAACAGATGATGGGATATTTAATGAAATGAATTAATAAGGCACGATAAAATATTCGTAGAAATACGTGGGTTTATTTTTAAAACATGTACATCATCTCCTGTGTGGCATTTCAGATATCTCCATTTGTTGCATTGAGTTAACAAAAAAATATTGATGAACTAATAGAAGAACAGGTGGGTGAGTTCAGTGGACAATCCATTCGATGTGACAATAATAATGACAATGGCCTCTGTTTAATTATAGTCGATAGTCATTATATTTACAATTTATGGAGCAACTCCGGGAATTCCGCAGGCCAAACTCAGCCTCAGATTCTTTTGATTGTTAAATAGTCAATTTGATTATCAATTTTATGATTTTAGTGGCTGAGTAACCCCAGAATTCACCAAACTTCCTCCACTCATCTATTCATTACGCCTAATATAGTTATCAGTTTGCTTTAAGGTTCCATTTATTTATATATTTATATTCTATATATATTTTATTTATAATATTTATATAACTCTTCGTAACATACAATAGTAATGTACATTATACACGTTACGTTGTGCGACTATCTACATTTTTCATTTTTATAATACAAAAAAACATTTGGACGTCGCCCTTGGCAACATTGGGAGCATCATCCACACTCACTATCTTATGATTTATGATTTAATAGTAAACGAAACGTTCATACTCATTCTGTGGGTATTTTCCTTTCTCACGAATAATTATCACAATTTTCGCTTTTAATTTTTTAGTTTAAAACATCTATTTACGACCGCAAGTCTTCGAGCACCGATTTATTGCTCATATTAAAATGATAATTCGCTCTCGCTGTCGAGAGTAAAAATTCCGGACGGAAAACCAAGATTTTTCGAGGTTGCGAATTTACGAATAATAATTTCCGAGAAAAGTTCCCGTTATCAGGAAAAAATTCCAGTGCTGGAACTGGGAATATGTCAAATATACCTTCGCATTACTAGACTGGGATTTTTTCCGGTCCTCGTATCAGAATTTTTCGAAAAAAAATTCTCTCCGTGTGCCAATGATTCAAAAATGAAACGAAAATTAGCAAACCATTTGATTTGGACCCTCAAATTACCAAGAAATCCTGAACCCGAATTTTTTACTGCAAATATTCCGCTAATTTCAGCTGCGTGATTCAAACAAAATTCCCAAGTACAAAGGAATAATTCTGAATTCATTCAGACGTTAGTGCGTCAAAGAAAAAAGAGCACTGATAAGGTGAATTGCTCATGACTGCTATCTCCAACAATCTCTGAATCCGATATGAGATATCAGGATGACGAGTGTTGGCCGAAAATTTATGAAACTCGTGCCTAGAAGATTCTCTTGAATATTCAAATAAATATCGTTGTGGATAAATTCAATATAATCACAGGGAATTGATGGTTAATTATGTCCACCGAAATATCGTACTCCCGAGTGACACTTGACAGATCGAGACATTGACGAATGCACTTTGTTAATTGAGAACAATCGTGACTTTGCGAATTGTTTGATATTCATTACGCTATCACACAGGAATAAAAAGTAGATCGAAGATGACAACTCTTTCCATTGAATAGACAATAATTTCACGCCAAAATAAACAACTGATGGCAATTAGATCAATTTTATTAAAAAATTGATCTTTACGGTAGGTGGAAGACTGCTGAGGCAGACTAAATCAATTGTATGTTATTTTCTGCGATTGATCATTGTCTTTTCATCTTCTCCATCATAACAATTAACTCCACTGATCACCAATCACTTCGCCAATAGTTTAAACTCGTTGAGAGCAGGGCGATGATCTTGATCATCGATATTAATTTGGAATGATAGTGACATCGTAAAATGACTGTCTCAAATAACTACTCAAAGATAACAAACATCCAACAGAAAAGTCAGGAATTCCACGCGAAAGAAGTGGTCTCTTGATCTCAGAAATTTCCAAGATAAAGACGAGGCCCCTTTCATCTGACCAAATGGGACTTGACAATATCTTGAAAACTACCGAGACAAATCAGCTAATAAGCATTCAACCTTCTGTGAAATATCCTTGCCTTTTCAAGGTCACCTTGCAGCCTTAAACTCAAGAAACTCCAGCCCCTTTACATCTCAAAAATTCATTCCACTGATCACCAATCATTCCGTCGTTCCCCTAAACCCGTTGGTAAGATCCATGCTCGTGTTCATCATCATCCTCCTCATCCGGATCCTCGACATCAGCGATAACATGCCAGCTGACAGTTTGATGATCATTACGAACAAGTGCGTTAGACCTCGTTCTGTCATCGTCATTGATGCTTGCGGCTTGATGTACCGCAGCTGCAGTAACTCAGGCAAGAGCATACGGATGAGTGGCGTGATGTCACAAGCCAGCAGCCGACGCTGGTGGAGGTGGTGGTACACTGCTGGAGCTCGTGACACTCGTTGAATAATGATGAAGTGGACTTTGATAATAATCCTGATGGTGATTGGTCATGTTGTGCATTGTTCCCGGATTTCCACCCGAATGCATTCCATTATGATGATGATGATTTGGACCAGCCGAATGTGGATGAGGATGATGGGGTGAGCCGTAGTTCGCGTAACTCTGATGAAGCTCATACATTTTGAGATCGGGATGTTTTCTGTCTTGTGCACCTGGTGATGTTGCTGCTGTCTCACCAGGTAATAGCCTCGTGATGCTGAAGGGATGGCTGGCAGCGGTGTACGGTGGCTCCTGCTTCAGACTCCCGGCCATGCCATGATGAAGGGCCGCAGGATCTGTCAACAGATGTGGATGAAGACTCCGACCAACCATAGCAGCAAGTTCATCGTGCGCAGCTCCCAGATCAGGTCCAAGCAATCCACCAATATCCGTTGTATCGCTCTTCAACGCGTGATGCTGATGAAGTCCCGTCGCATGATGATGATGAGACGACACGAGGGAATGAAGATCTTTATCGTCGGGCTGTTGAACACTGTGATGAAGCGACGGTGTCTTCTTCCCGTGGCCAAGATCGTGAGAGTTGGGACTTGTGTGGCCAGGACCATGATGACCCGAGTGTGGATTCTGGGTCTTAGTTGATTGCCTCTGATGCTCCTTCTTCTCATCCTTGAATCTCTTCTGCCGGCGGAGATAGCACCCATTCTCAAACATATTTCCACTCTCTGGATGAAGGGTCCAGAAGGATCCTTTGCCCGGCTTGTCTGGTGTTCTCGGTACCTTGACAAAGCAGTCGTTGAAGCTCAACGAATGTCTTATAGAATTCTGCCAGCGCTGCTGATTCGTTCTGTAGAAGGGAAAAAGGTCCATGATGAATTGATATATCTCGGACAGCGTCAGCATCTTCGTCGGTGCATTCTGTATCGCCATTGTGATCAGACTTATATAAGAATATGGTGGCTTCGCATGGGTGTAATTTCTCCTGTAGGATTTATCATTCCTGGCCCTCTGCAGTGCTGAATTTGGGGAATCTGGCTCGGTGAGTGATAAAGGATCACTCCTAACTCCACCAGCACCACCCGCCGTTATCGAAGGATATCCGACGGCACTCATACAGGCGCTTCCACCACCCATTGCTGAACCACCATACCCACCCATACCACCACCCCCCATTCCCCCCATTCCCATTGAACTCATAGTTCCCATATTAAAGCCAGCCTGAAGGCTTGAACTCTGGGGACTACAACTGGGCCCAACACCAACACCCATTGACATGCCCATTGATACACATCCCATTGAATTTATCGAACTGTATGTCGGTGCCATACTTCCCATACTCGACATTGCTGCTGATGTCATAGCCCCACCGAGGCTGCCAGCCTCGCTGTACAGCTTCTGCGACTGGAGCATTGTCATTTATAACAATTTGCTTGTATCACTAGCTTCGCAAAATGATTTCACTCCGTCAAAATGACAGCATCTGTTCAACAGACAAATCCACTTTGATACAACATCACTTCCACTGGTCAACATTCATGTCGCACTCCCAAGGTCCAAGTCAGTCTGGTCCTGGCAGTCTACGCCAATCCTCCACCAGATCACTCTGTTCGTCTGGAAAATTGGCGGACTGAACTTGACCGAATGAACAAAAAAACCAATAATTCACAAACAACACACAAAATGTCCTCTTCACGGATACAGTATCACTGGTAAACTCGGAAAACAATGTCTCGGTGTCACAGGCGCAACCAGTACTCAATGACGCAGCACCCGATAGGGGTAATTGTTGTTCCAACAACAACTATATAACACATGTAAGGGTACCGCAGTTGTTATTTGCGGCTGTTTGTGAGGCGTGCGCCCCTTTTCTCACTCACTCACTCTGTCTAGTGTGGATGGAGGCCGGTTAGCGAGTGTACTCCGGTACTCTTGAGCCACCGAGTCTTGTTCAAACAATCCCCACCACATCGACAATCGAGCGTCTGTTGCGACGCGGTGAAACCGCCCCGTGCGCAACTCGCAACCAATTGACAGCGCAATAATCGCGGCACGGGGGACTTTCTACGAATCAGGGTGACTGCGAGGCGGAACCAGGGAGAGAGCGTCGAACACATACGCTCACTCCGCACGCCCTTAATGCACCCTCAAAAGGTACATCTGTTGTCCAAGACTTCGCTGTCTCACTCACTCGCGCATTATTAGGTTAATGCTCACGGTCTACGGGCGGTGCGCGCGCAATCAGGGGGAATCCCTCAACACGCCTTGCGCGCCAAAAACCCTACGGTCCGCTTGCGTAATTTCGCCACCGTTTTACCCGACGTCTTCAACGTCATGTCAACTGACACCGCGTGTGAACCATCGTGATAATTCAAAAAAATTGAGATGTCTTCGAAAAATTGTGATTACGCGAGTGAAACTATTGCGGAGTCTTGAGGGAGAAAAATTATAAAACGCAGGTTGATTTGTCGAGGCGGTTTCGCAGGCAACGGAGAAGTCCTTTCGTGATGGAGTCGAGGACTGGTGAGGTTAAGAGATAAAGACAAGAGGACGTTGCTTCGACTTTCACGGGGGGCGGACACGCAGGAGGATGTTTTTTTTTCGAGATTTAAACATGTGATTGCATTGATCTCCGCCGACGGAGGGATCTCGGTGCTCGGGGCACGTGATTGTGACGAGGAATGAGGAAAAATGGAGATAAGGAGCAAGGTGAGTGCGATGTACTCGACATTAAGGCTTAATTGTACATTATTCTTCCCAGAGTGCCCCGGAATTAAACTTGCGACGGGTCGCATGCTCATAGAGGAAATGTGACGATTTTTTCTTTTTTTTTTTTTCAACGTCTGGAAATTTTATTTGCGAGCTGAAGATACGAGAGGGTTTATCCTTCCATTTACCCCGAGTTCCGCACGAGTTCGGCAACACTTGACAGTTCTACATGTTATTTATGACAGGGATTATTCCAAAAATACGTAATGGCGATTTTCAAATATCAATTTTGCGGTTTTCAAAGCTGTAAACACAGTGGATAATCCTCTTGTTTTTTTTTTACATCTCATCAATATAAATCCTCAGGGCAGACAGGGAGATGCGAACACATTTAAGTGGGGAATTTTTGGGGAATACCTGACGGGTTTTATTTCATTTTTTTTTTCCGTCCGTTATCGATGGGCACGAGAGTAATTGACCCGACGTACTAGGCGCCTGGACATGATGCCATAAAACCGAGAAGCCCGGAAATGAATGTCTGACGAGCCGCTGAATTAGCACCAACCCCACATCCATGAAAGGGAATTAACAACCCTGGGGGTTTGTACTGCCCGCCCGCGGGCCCTCAAAAAGGGAAATAAAAGTAGCAGATGATTTTTACATCGACCAGGGAGAAAACAATACGAAGAGGATCGGTAAAAAGTGTGAGTCAGATCGTTCATCGATTACAAAAATCAATCGAAAAATTTGAGAAAAAGTTTCGATATTTTTCAGAGGGATTTTCGCGTGATTTTTGAAAAATCTTTGGAATGAAATTTTTTAACAAAATAATTAATGAGTTTGGTTTGCGGAATTCGTGTGTATTTTTTACCGAAGGAGACAGTTGTCTTTACACTTCATCTCAGATCGATTGAATTTATTATTTGAAATCTGATTGGTTTATTTTCTTACGATCGTTGCTCGATATGCCGGCGATTAAACGACGATTTATTGTTTACCGAAGATTGCCGGTTATCTCCGGTAAATCTGAGCTTTTGACAATTCAATTTGAGGTGTGAGTGTTTGCTTTTGAGTGGTCTGTGATAATGAATGGGACAGGTGATTTGGACTACAATAATTAAATGGAGTTCATCATTAGTAGATTTACTAAGTGGTTTGAATGATATATAGCCTGGCGGAAATATTGTTTTCAATACAAATGAATTTTCTGATTTTTATGAGACGGCACTGAGCCAAAAATATAATTCTGCATAAGAAAATCAATTTTTGAAACTGAATTTCGGACACTTGACTACCCCAAAGACATATGATTGGCAAAATTATATATTTTTTTCTGTGCGAGGGACGGGGACGGGCCCCTTCGGAAAACTCTTTTATGTACCTGGCAGAGGCCTCGACGTGGGTGGGCCGGTGACCACTTCGTATACATTAACACCGGTGATAACTACGCACACACTCAGCTATGAAGAGGTTTCTATTTTTATTAGTCTCTGGCTGACGTGTTTTTTCGATTTTCTTTGATCTTTCGGATGACGCAGTGATATTCTCAAGTCATCTCGCAAATTTCCTCTACACAGAGATAAATTTTAAATAACAATGACCCTAATGTTCCATCAGAGTACATCGTACCCAGAATTATTCAGTTGAAAAATTCCCCAAAAATTAGATAATTTTCCATCGAAGGTACGGTAATTTCTGTTAATTTTTTCTTCGTGTAGGAAAAATAATGTCGCCTCAATATTTTCATGAAAATCTACATGTTCGTGACCAAGAGCCCCGTTCGGCCGATTTTCCCCAAAAAATTGACTCCAAATATTCAAACCAGGGAAAATTCCCCAATTTACTGTTGTTTGAAACGCAGAAATAACAAATCCAGCCTGAGCTTTTATTTTCAAAGCAGTGAACGTGAAAAACGTGAACCTTTTTCGGTAATCGTGTGCGACAGGTACGTTTTCACGTCTCGAGTGGACCCTCGAGTTGTTTTCCTAGGGCAGCCGCGCGACGCCGATGGGGCTTTCAAAGGGACAAAAAAAAAAAACTCCCGACACGTACGCGATGCGAATAAAAACATTTTTTTTATATTTTCCCCAGTACAGAATCAATCAGAATGGATTAATCTGTTTTTATTGGAAAAATCCCGATGTGTTTGACACAAAGAACAAGTTGGATGATCCCAGAAAGCGCACGAAACATTTTTTGAAACTCAAAAATCCGTTTCTCCGGGGGAGGTACAAGAAACCATCCGAAGACAATCTCTTGACTTTATAATACGACTGTCAAAACATTTGCGTGAAGGAATAAAGCGGGTGCATTTAACGTCAGGGCAAAGAAAGAGGTCATTGGGGCACTCGGGCCCCTGGGCATTGTCCAGCGAAAAAGACTAGGGAAAAGCTCGGACCAGCGATTTTTCTCATCCCCGTAGTTTGGGACCTGGTTTACGGAGGATTAGTCTCTGCCGTGTGATATAATCCGAATTTTTAAGATTAAGTCGAGGAAATTGGATGATGTCGCATTGTAATAATGACGAGGACATTTTCACGCTGGTCGTTGATGGACTAATTAGGGATAAGCACACTCGGAGATGCGAGTACAATTGAATAAGTATTATTCGGAAAATCCGGGTCATTGTTGTGCGATAATTATAATATGCTCGTTTAGCTGAAGTTAATGTAACAATTATAGATAATCTTTTAACCCAATAATTATTTAATATCAGGTAGTTTAAAGGTATAGTTCACTTTTTACTCTCAAATAAAAAATTATAGACTCCATTTTGCACCTCGATTCTCGCCCCCGACAAAGTGTAAATGACCTAATTAATAACAGATATAAATTGTGAACATATTGAATTAATCAATTTAAGTCCA
Source organism: Diachasmimorpha longicaudata (assembly GCF_034640455.1). Classification (NCBI taxonomy): domain Eukaryota; kingdom Metazoa; phylum Arthropoda; class Insecta; order Hymenoptera; family Braconidae; genus Diachasmimorpha; species Diachasmimorpha longicaudata. Next base: position 4,288,740 of record NC_087240.1, read on the forward strand.
GAAAATAATTAAATTAAGAATTATCCCCCTTTAATGAGACGCTCATTGTTTTTTATTTGGAATGATTTCTGTCGGGTGCATTAACGTCTCAAAGGAAGTAATGAAAATGTCGAAATATGTCACGTCTCTGCAGCGGTAAATTTCCCCCAAAAAGAAAAAAAAAACTCGAGTGTGCTTTATCAAGGCAGAAGCGTCGCAGACGGTCCAGGGCACGTTACGCGTGCCTCAGCGTACTTTTCCCAGATTTGCAACCCCCCGGGTACGTCTATCTCAGAGCCCTCCACCCTCCGTCATCGCTTTCGAACGTAAAAATAATAGACTCCAGTTTCACACTCAAGCCACCCCCGCCCCCTCTCTTCACCCCTCCCCACTGATCGATTTATTTTTTTTATTCCCACAAAGAAAACAATGGGGGATGAGCTGGTGCAGTACATTCTCACGTGAAAATTATTTTTCGGCCGCTCGAGTGAGTCATTTCACACAAGTTTTTTCGTGTTTGCGGTGGCTGTAAACAAGTTGTAAATCAGGATGAGTCAAAATTAAAGGTGACTTGTTGGACTCCCGTAGAAACGCCCCCATGAGGCGCCCCACAGCGACATCCCATTGACAATTTTATGAGGCTAGTTGTTGACAAGTGCCAATGGCCCACTTACTCACCTCGTAAATCCTCAGCGTAATTCATTTTCCATATCTTTTTGGAAATTTCCACGCCACAACCTCAACGAGTCATCGGCTTAATCTCGGAACAAGGGTCGCCCATGGCGCGATGACGGCGCTTCGTCATAATTATGGAATTTTTTCAAATTTAATTTTTAATTATGTTGCAGCTCCATTAATTATACGGGGAGTAATTAAAAATATATATTCTACCGTCCGCTACAAGTAAATAACGAGGCGTTTTCATTTCGAAATTTGGGATAAATTGACGGTGAAAATTGTCAAACGAACGTCAAATTTTTTGCTTCAGCAAAAATCTTGAATTCAATTTGAAGGGAAGTTTAATCTTGAATTTAATTACTCATCAGTTTCAACCCTAATTAACCCCCGAAAGGACACCTTTAAACCGGAAAAGGACATTAATTTGTTGTTTCTGTAGGAGAAGAAATAAAAAAAAAATACCACTGACAGTCGCACATAGGAAATGAAGTGCAGGTGTTGGATGAGTCGCGATCAAATTAATCGAAAATTAGCAGCGATTTCCCCAGCTCACCCTCTCCCCCTCAAAGTTAATTTTAATCATTCTTTTTCCACCTATGACTCGACGGATTCCCGTAGGCACGTTTCAATTATCCAACAGTAGGGGGGTAAAAAAAATCCACCCCCAATGGTTTTTGGCTCTTCACGGGTATGTAACTGCATGAATATATGCATATCGATCGGTCGTTCCGGCGCAACCAGCGACGCAATGGAAATTTCAACCGGAAACGAGTGGAAATAATAATTGACGAGGGAATATGAGGGTTTGAGGGGGTGGCAAATTGAAGGATGAATTATTGAACGTGTTGTACATTATAATGTAATTACAAAACTGCCAATCGGAATTAATTAATTAGTCCACAATTAGGAAATGGGGAATGAAAAATTCCATTGTAATTTCATATCTCGATTTGTCATTAATTACCAATCGCCAATAATAATGAGGGATTTTCATTCGTTCCACGCAATGAGGAATAAAAAACCCATGAGAATTATTATATTTATCTCTCGATTCATTTTCAATTATCGAATATAAATAATAACTATAAAATTCCCCTCATTTCATTGAATTAAAAATTAATAACAATTATTGTGCGCTGGGTTTGTTGATAGTTTTCAATTACCACTAACAATCACGAAAGTTTATTCCTTTTCGTGAGATAAAAATTTAAAAATTCTTTTATCGATTTATCTCATTTGTCCACGAAAATTAGTGAATTTTCAATTGAAAACGAAAACTGAAAGGATGAAATTCAATTTTTACGAATGACTGCTGGGGATAATGCACCGAAAATCAAGTTTACAACTTCATTTTTCAAGTTCCTCCGCCCACCATAAAATAATTATCATTTTATGGTGGCGGTGGGCTTTGCGTCGGTCTACCTCAAATAAAAGATGAAAAAACCGAAACCGGGATAAACATCGAGATCATAAAAGGACTTTTCCGGTGGTCAGAGTGAACATTTTCTCAAGGGTGTGTTACCCCGGTGGATCAACGCACGGGATATTTATTCGCAAATTATGTTGCAAGTGAAAGACGCCGTTGAATCCAACGACTCGAGGGTGTCTCGTCACAGGGTCGATTATGTCAACATCAAAGTCCAGTGGTTCTCCTCGTGTTGGTGGAGCTCACCAGCATGACATCAATTCGATATTACATACCTCGGTTCCCAGCTCCGGCTAAATCGCTCAAAATTAATTTACAAATCGACTGACCGTCGATTTCACAGCGAAATAAATGAGACGATCTCAGTCGCTTGTCTTCCGATACTTCGGAATTATCCATTTTATCGATTTAACGCACTCGCAATTTTCCCATTCCACCGTTTGAGCTTCGTGGGATGCTGAACATGGAGTAACAACACAGCTCCATACGCAAGAATAACAAAGTTATATAGGGTAACAAGCACTATCTCTCCCATTACCTCAGAAATCGAGAAGACATCTAAGAAAATATTTCCCTACGAGGGAAAGAGGTGGTGAATTCCAGCGATAATCACATCTGTAAACTATGTAAACATATGAGTAATCGACAAAACTCCAATCATTTAATTAAAATTATGTTCAAGAACGATGGGATCATCTGCCGGTTCAATAAAAATTTTCGAAATTATCCAGATTCCCTCACAAAATGGCGGTCACGCCTGTGAACTAACACAAATAATCAATATCTATATAATAATTTTATTAAAATTATTTTCAAGTACAATATGCTCGTCTATTGGTGTATTTACAAGTCCTCGGAATGACAAATTTACGTACTGAGTAGTGGAATTATCAAAAACTATAGTTTCTTCTACGATTATTGTTCCATGGGCTCTACCACATCGAGAGACCTCGACTGTAAGAAAAACCTCCAAAATGCGGAGAAAATTTTGCCCCGTGAATTTTCAGCCGAAAAGGAGTGAAAAAATTTGGAAAATACTTTTAAAAAAATTTTTTGCTTCACCAGAACTCATTATTAGTTGAAAAAAAATTAGTTAAAAAAGTACTCGAAAATTCGAGGTGACAGCGACTTCATCTCCAGCTCGAACAAGTCTCTCAACCCCCCGGAGAATTTACGACGCAGTTTACTCCGCATTTTTGTGGTTTTTTTTCGACCAAGGGCTCTCACATTCTTATAAATATAATTCGTGTGGCCACTCACTGGTGAGCTATTTCCTTAATGGCACTTGGAGATTCTACAAGAAATTCTGCTTCATATTCATCCCATCCCCCAGAAATCGTCGAAGCCAAACGAATATTTGCACGAAAAAAATAAATAACTTCATCACACAGTAACTTGTCCCCAATATTTTTAGTTAATACATTTTTTATCCTAAAAAAATATTCAAAATTTCCATTTCCAAGCAGCGAATGTTCATTTGACTTCGATCATCGTTCTATCCCATTATTATTCAATATATTACATTAAATATATTCGTTACACGTCTATTAAGTCGCTTATAAAATCGCAGTTGATACGAGTCAATGATAAAGTTTCTATTAATAATAAATTGATTATAATAATCTCTCCGCGATGAAAAAATTCGATGTTAAAAATATTGAATTCCTTGAGATTCGATCAGTTAGATCAGCCATTTACGTATACAATTCAGCGAGGTATAACCCGATGCACAACTCCCAATGAGAATATACAATTTTATATTACGAAAAATATGGTTTAAATATTATTGTTAACAATGATAAAAGTATTCCAAGGCCTTAGCATTGAGCCGCACTCTAGTGGATAAATAAATTACAGTTAAATCCAGCGGACGTTTAAGTTCACACGTCTCGTACTATTAAATATTTATTTAAATATTTGGCTCTAATCATGAAAACTCTAGCTCGAGTGCTGATAATTCTGTACAGTTCGTTGATTCAAGAGTTTAATTTTCATGCCACATGCCTCCTCTATTCAAGATGCATCACACACTCAACGATAAACACAAGCTTTTGGAAATTAATTCAACAATGAAAATTGATTATTATTTTTTCGGGCAATTGATTAAAATGAATTTGATTATAAGGGATTGAAACTACTAAAAACCAGTTATGGTGAATTATTGAATAAAGCTCTTCAGACACGGGAACCGAATGATAAATTTCATTATCGTAATTGTCTTCATACAGAATTAATGAAAATAAAATAATAAAGTATTTTTTCAAGTCCTCGAGGGTTGAATGGTTTGTCAGTGAATGAGGGGATTAATTAAAAATCGATGGGAATAATTATTTGAGGTGAAGTATCGACTGAAATTGTAGCATTTAATTCTTGAAGAATTTTTTATGCACTTCCTATCGTCACAGATGAATAAAGCATCGTGACAGCAAATTGAATTATGTAAATTAAATTATTATTTGCTCAATCAATTTTTGTAAACCCTCAAGAGATGAATTGAATGCTAATTATTCTGACGATTGTCATGAATGAATAAATTATCGGGCGATTGAATTCGGGGTATAATGAACGATGAGTGGATTAAAAATTGATGAAACAATTATTCAAAGTGAATAATTCAATTCAAATAATCAACATTGAAAGTGCACCGTTAAGAGAAACGTCTCATTAGCACACATTCAATTCTAATTTGTTTAAGGATCTTTTAAATTTGAGGAGCTCAAAGTCCAAATGAATTTTCTTCAGAATGATTGTTTTTGTCTGTCAAAAATGGGAAATTTTTGAATGAATCGATTCAAAATTTGTAACAGCAATACAAGTCAAGTTTTTTGTCATTCATTCATTTTTTTATTTCTCAAACGTCGGATAAAATATTCATTATTTCAACAGTTCTCCATAATTTCTGAATTAAACGATTCAAAAATGAATAAAACTCTTCATCCAATCATCGAAGCACTTCAAATACTGAAAACCTGAAGAAATCAACAATTAAATGTCTAAAAATCATAAATCAAACTGATTCAAGTCCCTAAATGAAATACCGAGATCAATCGATCTGTCTCTTGTCAATAAAAATGTCAACCAAAAATACAAGTCAACTATTCGATTCAACCGGTGAACGCTTTAAAAATTCTGAATTCAATTTCGTCTACTGTAGCTCAATAAATAAAGAAAAATTGTTAAAGGTCTGTAACCGGTCCCATGAGACTGATATTATTGAGGGTGGACTCATGTCTGAGATCATCGAAATCATCGTCCTCCTGGTGTTCATCGCTCTGGTCCTCCTCAAGACCATCCTCGGGCTTCAACGGTTCAGAGACAAGTTTCCTGATATCAGCAGCAGTCTCCTCGTTGCTCGAGCCATTCATCTTTTTACGCAAGATGTCCACCAGTTTCTCCAGTCTGATAAATCACGTTTCCGGTTACGTTCTTTCCCTCTCCTTCCATTCCACGTCTAACCGATCGAAAGAAACGTTTTAAAGATATTCTTTAGAAGCAGGCTAAGCGGATAGTTCAGGGCAAAGCCATGCTGCCAACTAGTTGTGGACGAATTCGTCGATTCACTGCTTTCGTGAATTATTGAATTCGAGGAAAAAAATTCAGAGTGAGTTAGACAGATTTTTTTTTCAGTATTTCAAATTGAGAAGACGCATTTTTCGAGGAGGAGGGGGTCTAAGCTGGCAACTGGGTAGCGGAGAAAAATTGTTGGGGAACAGAAGACGATGTGAAAGATTATTTATATTGTTGAATTTTTTTTTGTAAACAATTTGAAACATTTTCTGATATTTTTCGATCAAATACCCCAACAAATTCTCCTGTTCCCCACTGCTCCAAACGACAGAAAAATCATGCAAAGTACCTACAATATCTACGTCCCCAAACCGTTTCCCAAGTGCAACCCGGAAGCTACAGGAAGGGATACAGTGAATGAATGTCTGTGAAAAGCGAAAGCTGATGAGCCCAATCTACCCCCGATGATGCACAAAATCTCTCCACAAATCCCGAAAAATCTGTACAGAATAATCCTCAGCCCCAAGCCCCGAATATCGTGACAGCAAAAAAAAATCGCATTGTGACGACCCCGTACGTAACCTAGATGTAGGCGGTGGTATAAGTGGCGCGTGAAGGTGCTGTCAGGACTCTGGAGGTCAGGATTCTCGTCGAGCACAGGTCTTTAGGTACCAGTGGTTCCCCAGTAACGAAGACAACATCTGGAATATCACTGAGTCCTCTCTTTCGTCTCGGTTTGGCTTTGCTGATGCACTTGGTGGATCTCTCCGGATCAGACTCTGAGGATGAGCAGCTGGAGGTGTTGGCGAGTGACGAGCGATGTCTGAAGGCTTTTGATTTCTCCAGGCAATCGCTGTTGCATCGAGATACAGTTTCCCTTGGATTTATTTCTGGTGAATTAATGTCCTGAGGGAGTGACTGTTTTCGCTCCAAGTGATAATGAATCAACTTGTCCAGTGCTTCTCTCTCATCTGGCTCCAACGACTGCATCGATTCTTTTCTAGAGCTCATCATGTCTTCGTTCTTCGTACTGTCATTGGGTGGAGTTGTCTCTGTTGGCCTCTGCCACTGCCAATTTGTCTCCTCCGAGGGAATTCTCGACGAGTTGGATCGGGACAGGGAACTCGGTGGGGATGAGGAGACAGATGAGGATGGTTGGAGATCGGTACGCACGGGGGTGCTGGTTATTAAGGAGTTGTCAAATGTTACTGGCGTGATACATGGCATTATTGCATCGTTTACGCACTTTGCTGCATAATTCTCAGCTACATGACGAGAGGATCTTGCTTCCTGGAGTTCACGGCGCAGTGCCAGGGTTTCCTCCTCGAAGGCTGCTATCTCACGACCCTCATTGCTAATACCGAAAGCCAAATTTTCATTTTAAGCCACCGTTACCAAGGGCTAATCATCCACAGAGAAAACATTTTTTTTATCTCAAAGTAACCATTGATGTTTATTAGATTCAAACATTTGCAAGATTTACATTTCAAGATTGAAGTGTTATGAAAATTTTTCAAAAAGATAATGACAATCTACTGAGACAGAGGTCATTTTTCTCGACTTAGCGACTATAAACTTGTTTTAATTTGCAATTCAATAAAAAAAATTTCTCTGTGGACTAGTTTTTCTAGGAGAAGCTCTAGCTGGGAAAGTACAGAATGTGAAGGTGCAAGCGCTGTCGAAGATATACTTTTTGGTGGACGCTTTGATGAGAAAAGAGATGAATAATAAATTGTGAAAATTTTTAGAGACTTTGGAGGAGAAAATCAACAGATTCACAAACGAAAAGAAAATTAACAATCGAATTCACACGTCGTATATAAATTACAGAACAACTGGACATATTTTGGGGTTATAATTATGGAATCATTTCACAAATCAGTTATTGACGAGACAAGGTCGAAAACTATTGTCTTAAAAATTTTCTGATAAACTGTCTTTCAGTTTTTCGCTCCCAAAATGATTCCATAATTAATCACAATTAACAAAAACTCCATATATAATCGAATTAGTCCCTGGATTTACAAATGAGCCAATTAACGTCCTTAAGTCCTTTGAGTTAAGGAATTATCTAACAAAATACAATCCAAGAATTTTTTTATTTCTCTTGAATTCGAAGGTATTGCCCAAAAACTCAGAGACAACTCAATTTACCTCGTTTCACCCCTTCGCCCCGGAATTATTACCCAAACCCATTCCCTCCTCAGACCATTTCACAACAAAAAAAAAATATGTCCCATCAGACTAATGACAATTGGCCAAAACTTCCCATTGAATTTCAAGCACAAACGAATCATCCGCAAATAGCAATACTTACTTTGCATTGATGGTGAGACGTGCAACTTCCTCTTCAAGTTTAGCGATACGTTTACCATCGTCTGATTTTTCCTCAGTTATTTTAGCAAGACGCTCCTGCATGCGATGACAATAAAAAACAAAAAAAATCATCCACGAGAATATTAATTCTAATGAATAATTATAATTTTTTTTCAGTCTGGTCATGAAGACGAGGATGGAGGAGAAAAATGTTAAGTTCAATTAGGAAATTAACGGAGGACGACGACGGCCATTGCTACGGTTGATGAGGCTAATGGATGAAGTGAAACCCGAGATCACTGGAGGAAGGAGGTCGAGGGACTGACAGCCGCTAAGTGCCTCAAACCTAATGTCTCCCTCTCGTTCCCTCGCCCTTCATGTTCACGAGAATTTCCCCAATGTGAAATCTAATCACTTGGAGTGCCTACACGACTACACCTATTCTGTACCGAGTTTGACTACACGCCCCTATCCATCCGGAATCAGATCAAACGTGGGCTTTCCTAATCCCTCGCAGACCCTTTATAAGTCATTGTATGACAATTATTTTAATATGAAAAATAAAAAATGTGAAGAAGACTTATTTTTGTAGCAGATTCCCAACAAAAAATCCTGTAACTCCTTCTCAATTATTTATTGATACCGAAAGCCACTTTTTTAACGGAAAATCTTAACATTTGAATCCAGGAGTGTCTACAGCAAATTATTTATATAGAAAACTCTGCTGACTAAAAAAAAACTGAAAGAAATGCCTTAAAAAATCCAAATGAATTGAGCTTTTCAATTCGATTTTCTCTTTCGTGAATTTTTAATGAAATATTATCGATTATTCCTAGAGCCTGGAAGCGATCAATGTAAAAAGTACTCAGGCAAGTTTGTTTGACGGATGAGAACGTTTATCGATGTCACAGTGCCACGAGAAATACACTGAACAAATAAAACAAGGAGAGACCTCCTCGGAAGTCAGTAGAAAATCTAAGAACCAAGGAGGGAATTCATTATCGTCTCCTGCGTTTGTACAATGTCAGTTATATTTTGCATTCGAAGGTGGTCAACTATAGCCGTGAAATTCATCAGTAATTCGGTGCACGAAGATTTACCTCGCACTGAGTAATTCTTGTGCAAACTAGTCTCCAGAAGTCTGATGTTAACGAGTGTAAACCTGATTTTTTTGGTTTACTGAATCAACAATTTAAGTTTAGCAACTGAGAGAATGGTTGTAGATCATTAAAAGATATCTATAACGACTTAATGAATGAGTGAAAAAAATTCAACAAATGGGTACTGTCCCAGTTGTCGGGCAATCTCTCGAAATATTTCAAGCCCTTGAAAAAAAATCAACATAATTTCCCCCGCATGTAGAATCATTTATTTGAAAGCAATACGATCCGCAAGAGATGCGCGCTGGGACCAGGAGGTATCACCTGGCCACAGTCCTGATCAAATAGAAGTGAAATATTCCGAGTAAACATTTTCATTGATCTCAAGTGGGCCCTGCAGGCACGAAAACCCTATGAAAAATCCCTTTGTTTTCCATTCCCACACCTCCCAAGTTGTTCCTTTCAAATAACCGCCTTTTTGGAGGTGCGAACTAGAATATTCCGAGTAGTCTAGTATTCTCGAGAATACGATCAGGATCTCCTGACATTGCCAATCAATTTTTTTGTATTATCGCATTTTTGGGAGCAGTTCGGTCGGAAATTTCGCAAAAAGTTGGTGTAGAGATACGAAATTGTTTCATATTTTCATACCTCTCAATTTTTTCCTTTCGCATAGCCGTCGTTTGGGAAATGTGAGGATCGATATTTCGAGAATTTTTGTACTCTCGAGGACGTGAACAGGATTTTATGGCATTGGTAATCCATTCGTATGAATGGCAGACATGCCATTGAATGTTGCAGGATCAGGTAATGGTCAGTGTAATCGTGTTGAATGTTCGTGCATGAAATATTAATGAAGCTTACCTTGACCTCCTCGAGCTCCAACAGCCTTTGATTATTCTTCTCCTCGATTATTGCTGATATTCTGGCATTCATGGTCTCTTCCATGATTTTATTGGCCTGTCTCATTTCGCCAATGATATCTGAGAATGAAAGTTAAATTTATTCATGAGGTTGAATAATAAAAATCATTGAGAGGTGAAAGGTGTGAATTGTTACCTGATAGCATTCCTGGTTGGTAGTCCAGAGATACCTGCTGTTTCACCCTGGATAACTCAGCTTTCACGTTTTCCAGGGACAATTTGGTCTCGTGAAGTTCTTTGAACATTTGACTATTCGATTCTCTCAAGTTTGTCATCTGCAAACAAATGTAAATAAATTGAATTAGTGATATTACTTGATATTGAATCGTTGAAAAGCAATTAATTGGCCTGATAAAAACATCAGACACTTCCTGGATATCCTTCAAGACCAATAAACCCCTCAGGGCTCCCTAAAAAAATTAATTAACAATAATAATCACCTGTTCAACCAGGGAGAGCACCAGTTTATTATTTTTCCCCACAGTGACAATGGAGCTTTCACTCTCCCCACTATCAGACTCATCACTCCTGCAGTTTTCCAACTCAGGAGGGCCGAGTCCAGGATCAGAGTACCTCCTGTGCTCAGAGCTCATCTCTTCCCCCTGCTCCCTCCCCTCGTTATTGGCAGTCGGTGGAAGAGAAGTGTAATCTCCATTCTGATACAGATGAGGTGTCATGTAGCTGGTTCTGTTCTCCTGGAGGCTCGAGTAGCCATTGACAACCCCATGGGCATTCTGATGGTGTTGAATATTCCGCCGGCCCCTGCCCCGAAAGGGCCTGTAGTTGGGCTGGGGCACAGGCCTGTACAGGGGATACATGGGGGGCATGGAGACTGGCTCCATGGTGTAGGCCATGGGTACGGCTGAGTATCTGCAGACACTGGGGTCTGACATTGCTGTGAAGAGTCTCTGACCATTGTGGGGCTGCATGTGAGGGGGAATGGCCCCTGGATGCTGCCAAAACATTCCACTGTAGTCCAGTGGTGGGACTGATGCTTCAGAGCCATCGTTCTGATCCTCAGGGCACCAGTCCACTCTGGGACTCTGAGGTTTCTTGCTCATTCGCTTTTTTGGCTTTCTCGAGAGGCCAGAGGATCTCTCCAATCTTCCCACCTTCATGTGCTCGGATCTGCGGATTGAAGGTCAAGTTTCTCTGAGGTTATGTAGAAGAGGGGGATTTTGAAAATGTCTAATATTTACTACCGATTTAATTGATCATTATTCAATTTTCACGTGATGGTATATCAATGACTCATTATTGATTGTTTATCCAGTCTTCATGACCGAGTAATTCATATCCAACAGATCGGGTTGTATTACTAATACTGAACAACAACATTCCTGCAGTAATTCCCTAGGCTGTCAGGAATGTCCAGGAAAATAAAATAGGCAAGAATCGATAGATTGTGTGCCTTAGGCCGGTCCTATTATTTCTATATCTTATCATCTGCAGTCCCTTGATAATTTTCGAAATGTCGTCACTCAGTATTTTTTGAAAGCTAACGATCTGTTTTCTATTTCCCAAAATTTCACCAAAACGTTCAGTCTGATTTATTGATACAAATTCTGTATAAATTAATAAATATTATATGACCTCAATCATCAACTGAAGTTAATTCATCCTCATTAATATCTTTAGAGACCTAAAGTGGGAATTTCCCAAATTATCATCCGAAAAGGTCCAAGAGAAATTAGGAGTGAAGTGGGACAACGAGATAAGTTGAGTTATCTCTCAGTGGTTTTTGAGGAACATTTCCGAATCGAAGAGAGATAGCAAAGTTTTTGTAATAATATTTGCTCTAGTACCCACTTCACTGAACTCCAGAGACTTATTTTGACATTCCACCCCAGAATCCACTTGTTATCAAGAGAATTTCAGGCTCAAAAACAACCATTTTTCAACACAATATTTCACATATCAAAATTCCACGTCTCTGGCAATTCTATTTTAGAAATCGATACTCCAAACCTTTATTCACCAAAACTGTTAAATCAATCTCAACAATCGACTCTGTAAACTCACTCCGATCCGGAAAAAACCACACAAGAATATCTCGTGACTCACCTGTCGTTCATGATCGACTGCCGATGGCAAACTAACACCCCGAAGGCACTTGCTCCAAACCACAATAGCCTCCAATTACTATCGGTACGTGAAAATAATACAATAACGCGGCATGAGGTTGTCTTTTAACTTTGACCTAGGTAACTACGTCAGAGCCGAGTTGATCGAACGCCGCCATTGTTGTGGACAACACGAGCGCCGCGAGGGGGGAGAGGAGGGAATGACCGTGACTTAAAAATCACATCTGTTATTATGTGCAATATGTCATCAGGACTGTATTGTCCCTAACATAATGACAGATGAAGTTATTCGACGAGTTCGCGGTGATTTAGAATTATTATCCCGATGAACGGTACTCCCTGCGCATCCGATTCTGCGCAAGATGGCCGACATTTTTTTAATTCTCGTCCTTTGTTGAGGGTTTACGGTAATTGTGGGGGGTGAGGGGGTCTTGAGGGATTAGAAACCACAATTAGTGGATTTTTGGGGCAATTGATCGAGATAAATAATTTATTGTTGGAGAAAAGGACATGGGAAGGGCCTCCAATCGAAAAGGCGCCTCGGACCCGAGAAAAAGGCGGTTTTTTATGAATAGAACGGTTTGGATTGAATTTTCATGAAGACAAACGAAAGAGCATTGATCCCCATTTTGGAAAATGTGAATAAACGAGCTGTGATTATTTAAATAATTTAGGTTTAAAGAAAATCACAGAGTTCGATTTTTTTTAATTAATATCCTCATAACTGAAATTTTGAGGTCAAATAACTGATCATAGGAAAACTTGTTAGGATATTCTGAGGGTCATACCTTACAAAGATTATGTCGCCCATGAGACCTTTGACAATTTTCTTTTCAGTTCCTTTTGCTAACCCTCATAATCGGTGAAATCTTCGGCTCATCTGTCCTTCACCTCTGGGCGCCATTTTTTATGATTAATCTTTGAGATGTCTCGGTCTACGTCTGTTGTTTATCCCGTCTGATCCATGACCCTCGCAAGGTTTTCTGCGACTGCCGTGGACCATACGATATTTTATACCCCGAGGACTGAAAACCGTGCCCTAAGGGCATAAACAAATTGAGCGTCACCCAATTCTCCATTGAAAATATTTTGGAAATAATGAGGAGGCGGTACGAACCTGGCAGAGGCGTCTGTTCGACTCGGAATGCCTCGGCCTGCGTCGGCTGATGCGCGGAAGTACTGCGCCGCCTGCGCGGGACAGGCGCCCTCTTGCGCGGGCCCTTCAAACGATGAAAAAGTGAAATGAATTGCAGAGTAATTAATTCGCGAAAAATAATTATTCAAGGACTTGGTCCACTTCATTTCGGTGATGAGTTAATAGTGGAGGGCACCGGAAGTTGTTATTTATGACCGGAAAATTGGAAAAATGGTTTACTTGCCGGCAAACATGGCGGATCTTTGGAAAATGCGCAGGATGGAATTGATATTGATGATTTAGTGGGCACACCTGGATGTCTAGAGCTGATGGTAGCTAACCTATCAGCTGTCACTGGGGTTTTGCGTGGACATCCGACTGTTCAATGACATCGCGACGTACTTTGACCGAAGTTTTGTGATAATTCGGAAATACCTGCGATTTGGAGTGTGACGTGTTGTTCAGTGATCAATTGCTTTACCGAAGTTATTTGATATGGGAAATAAATCGAGTCTGCTGCTGAGGGAGGAGGAAATAGCACAGATACAGGAGGCAACTGGCTGTGAGTGTCAAACTAAATTTTATTTCACGTCTTTGAAGAATTCTAATGATAATGACTGGATTTTTATTGCTTAGAAATTGAGAAATACTGTTCTGTAATGAGGGTAATTATGTCAGCTGCACTGCGATACTCTGACACTTTTCTTAATGCGTTGAGGATTTTTATTTCGAGGCTTTTGTTCAATATTTATTTATCTCGGAATTTATAGAGGAAAAAGCACTCAACAATAAAAAAAAAAAATACCTGCACATTCGTATAAACTCTGTTCGTACCAGAGCTGTACAATCGCTGACTCGGACCACAGCTGATTGTTCGTCGAATAACTCCGAATCTAAGGGAGATGAAAAAAAAATCGTACTTACCTTTTTTTTAGCCCTCAGTCCCTTCTATAGAAAAGATCTTGTCAAAAATTTCGCCATCTCTCTTCAATTCCGAGTTATTCATTGAAAACTGATCGACGTTTCACCGATTGGCCCCTGAATTCCAATGACTCGATTACTTGCAGTCACCCCCAATCAGATTGAACGCCTCTACAGCCGCTTCACGAGTCTAGATCGTGGTGACTGTGGTACACTGTCACGGGAAGATTTCCTGAGGATACCAGAATTAGCGATAAATCCACTGGGGGAGAGAATCGTCAACGCCTTCTTCGAAGAGAGCGGAAATGATCGAGTGAACTTTCTACAGTTTATGCAGGTGTTGGCACTCTTCAGGCCCATCAAGAAGAACAGCACCAACAGACTGAACTCGAGACAGGAAAAATTACGATGTGAGTGGCTGAGAGAAAGTCCACTGGCTTCCGTTCTACGGAAATTCACTTGTTAATTTAATTTTATTTATTACTGTTGTTCACTTTCAGTTGCATTCAAGATGTACGACTTGGACAACGATGATATGATATCAAAGGACGAATTGATGGCTATTTTACACATGATGGTTGGTGCCAATATCAGGTAATCAATTTTTTTTCGAATTTACTGCTGGGGGAGTGAGTAAAGCCAGCGATAGCGCTGATTAAATTAGTTAACTAATTGAATTATTCCTATTAATTAGTGAGGAGCAACTGTCGAGTATTGTAGAGCGTACGATTCTAGAAGCTGACGAGAATGGAGATAATATGATATCATTCGATGAATTCTGCAAAGTCCTTGAGCGAACTGACGTTGAGCAGAAAATGTCCATACGATTTCTTAGCTAGATTGAATTACTCTAAACTAATGAATCTTAAATAATTGTGCATAGAATACATTTTTGTAAATAGACCTTTATATAATACTATCCTCTCCAACAATTTCCAACTAGACCGACGCCATAATTGTAACTCATCCCCCAGAAAAAAAATTGCATTGTGTTCTCCCCTTAAATTAAGTACTAAATTCTTACATTAATTTATTACAAGTGCAGTGATTTTCATTGAAAAACTAATGAGTGAAAGCATGTATTGAGAAATAAAAAAATAAACAGTTTGAATGTTTATGGTTTAATTATTCTTGCACTAGTTCTTGTGTTTACATTATGGAAATGTGTCGTTAATCAGCAGACGTTTACAATAAAAAATAGAAATACGTGCCCATTCACTTATACAACAAATGCACAGGACAAATCAGATGATTTACATATACATACTCGAATATATCATATAAAAGAAACAAAAAAATCATGACGATTACCATTTACAATTATTTTATTAATTAATTCAGGGAATTGTTGAATTCACTTATTTTCGATTCTATAGCTCAGGCAGTTGATGATACCGCCAATTTCTTTAGATGTTCCATGAATACTTGGAGACTCACGTCGTCTGTTAGCACTGGAGCTCCACCCTCCTAAAAATTATTTAAATATTTATAACCAAGAAGACTGTGCGAACAAATGTCCAATGTAAAATCATCTCGCGAACGAGCCGTAAAAATATTTTGTTACTAGAAATAATAATAAAGGTTATTAAAAAAATTGTGTATATAAATTTGTGAAGATATTTGTGATAATTAGTAATTGTTAATCAATTATGAATCATAGCAGAAGCATTTTAATTGCCCTCAAGCCCCTTGGATGATAAATACAATAAAAAAATACATAAGTAAAAAAAAACAACTGAATAAAACACACCGCACTGGGCATCGGCATCTGGGTCACAGGATCGTGATGGAAAAAAAAATTGATTAATTAAAAAAATGAAAAATAAAAAGAGTTATGAAACTTGCATTCACATTCGCATATCAATGACGACGTGATGATATAATGTTCATTCTCAATTAAAATTATGAAAGAGGAGTTCATCATCCTCGTTCTCATGAATTCAAGACAAAAATTGATAATTAAATTACAATCGTGAATAATCTGATCCATATTTATCGATAAATAACAGAAATAAATAACGTGGTAAATTTGTATTGCTGTCGATTTGCATTAGTTCAAAAATACGTACCGCTCCATAGGCATACATATTGTTGTGCGTCTGACTGGGATTGACCTTGCTGAGCAAGAACCTAGCCTGTGATCCTCCCTGCTCCGTATCAATGTACCTGGGTGCAGGAAATCGTCCCCCAAGGATCTCCGCAGCATCATCAACAGGAGCTGCCAGTAACTGCTTAAAATTCTCGTACTCCGGTTGATCCTGGTACTTGAGTTGCCTCCACTGAGCGATAGTCTCCCCATGGAATATAAGAATTTGGAAGAAAGTGTCCATGAGAAGAATCCTATCAGGCTGAATGCTCGATGTGTCCAGCAGAACAGGCTCTGGAGGCCCTCCAAAGCCATAACTGTACAGAATAGGTTGAACCATGATGAGGGAATTAGTGAGGTCCTCCCTCATGAGCATGTGCCTGTAGAAACTCGTCTCGTCAGGTGAATTATTGAACACCTGGAGGAACTGAGATCTCCTCAGGTGATACATGAACTGGGGATAGAGTGAAAAATTCTCAGCTAATCTGAAGCTATTGGGATCGTCCTTGGAGTATTCCCCGAATTTCTGGCAGAGTCTTATCAGCATTCTGTCGACCCAGCGCAGTACGTCGTTACCATCGTCACCCTCAGCCCTGAAGACAGCTAGTCTGGACATCAAGACAGCCGCTGCTTCCTGATCGAAACCAGCTGAAATGTGATGGAGGGAGGTGGAAGCGTCTGCCCAGTTTCTGGCAACTGTTGTCACTCGGATTCTTCGTTGTCCACTGCTGTGTTGATACTGCGTGATAAACTGAATGCAGCCTCTTCCCCCTTGGGGTATGGGTGCTGCGTGCTGATTGACAACTTCAAAGAATAAGGCTGTTGTGGTGGAGGGGGTTAAGGAGCAGAATTTCCACTGACATGTGCCACCGAGACCGACCTCTTGCTCACCAACGCTGGCGCCTTTCACACCGAGGGATACGCAGGGGCCGATGGCTCCGGAAACCTTTGATAGAGAGAAAGAGCATTTAGATAATTAGGGAGTTTTTACTTTATAAAAATCACCTCAATACCCTTCCCAGACATGTATTCCCCTCACCTTCAGTTCCCTAGACGTCTTGACCTCCAGAGTAGCGTTGAAAGCCATCTTCAGATCACCCTTGGCGTCTTTAGCGAAGACCCTCTGGAAGGTCTGCTTGAACAACGAGGAGTTGAACGAGTCTCCCATGACCATGTGTCCCCCAGTGGAGTTGCAGCACATTCTCATCTCCAAGAGTCCCGTTTGATCGAGTGCACACGAATAAATATCGATGATGTGGCCATTGGCAGCAGCCCTGACAGCCAAACTGTCGTAATGCTTCGTGGCTTTCTTCATATGCTTGGCATTATCCTTGTGAATGTCATGATGAGACCTGATGGGCTGTCGGAGCTCATCTGTAACTACCTGTCCAGGGCCCTGAGAGCACGGCCCACCAACGAACAGCATGATCCTGGCTCCAGTATTGGCGTAACTAGCTTCTAGGAGGCCAGTGGCCACAGCCAGAGCCACTCCAGTGGATCTCAGGGGCCTTTTGCCCACTCCCACAGGCCAGGGGTCCCTTTGGAGCTCTCCCAGAAGGTCGGTAAGGCTCATGTCACATTTGTGGACCGGCTGGAGGAACCTATTCGCTGGGGGGAGGGGCTGTACGTTGGGATTCCTCTGATTCATATTCTGACCTGCAACCGGCCTCCCTATTCCCAACATATCCTGCACCTGCTTTGGCTGGAGATCCTTTGTTCCACGGAATACGTAGCTTTTGCTGCAGCCCTCGCAACCTAATTCGTGTACCTGCACCATTTTTCCAAAAGTAATCAAGCCAATCAAAGCACTGGGTGGAAGTAGTGACAAAGACATTTGGAGGGAATCCTTGAGGGCCCCCAGTTCTTCCTCATCCAGACAGGTGTCCACGACCAGTAAAAAAATTGGCGGAAGACACTGGGCCCTGGTGAT
Source organism: Diachasmimorpha longicaudata (assembly GCF_034640455.1). Lineage (NCBI taxonomy): Eukaryota > Metazoa > Arthropoda > Insecta > Hymenoptera > Braconidae > Diachasmimorpha > Diachasmimorpha longicaudata. The sequence goes on from NC_087240.1 coordinate 4,306,825, forward strand.
GGTGTACTCGATCGTCGAGAACATGGGGATGAGCTCAGCTGGCTGGTGCTGCTCGCTGATGGCTGCATATTGCGGGGGAAAGGGATTTCGTTGGAAACAGAAATTGCAGACCCAGAGCTTCGCCCTGTAGTCCACCTGGCAGAGGGGATTGAGAATCGCTCGGCAAGTGGACCGGGTGCAGAGGACTGGGTCGTATTGGATAGGGGGAAGATCCAGGCGTTCCTTTATGGGCTGGTAGAGAGTCCCCAGGGGGACTACGAGGCGGGTGGCTTCCACTCGAGATGATGGCCACACGTTCCACGTGAATCTGACACCATCACGATCCTCATTTTGCTGGATGAAGTCCTCATAGGTCGTCATCCTGATGAGGTCATGCAGATTTTCGTTACTTCCTCGTTTTTTTTATTACGAGGCATTTTCTAGGTTTTTTTTATGTTCTTGTAGTTGATTTACAGGTGTAGTGAGATCGTTATTCATTATGAAAATGTGTAATTAACTGCGTAATTGACGGGTTCTATTGCTGGGTAAAATCTGGCCAGAACGTTATGCCCAAAAAATAAAATTATCATTGGTTGGTTATTTAGAAAAAATTTAATCAGGCTATTATATTGATGGAAACTTCATCAAGCATTACGAAGAAATTATTAACTGCTAATTAATTACCTAGTTGTTTAATTAATTGATCTTTCTACTGCAAGAGTTTTTGTTGGTCGTCAGTTGGGCAAGAAACTGAAACTCTTCATGATTGTTTTTCGCAGTTTTTCATGTTGAAGAGCATTAACTACAGAGGCCCCTTGTGATAATACTTTTACTCATGACAAACATCGCCTCATTCATTGATTAATTAATTATTGGATGTCCTTCAATGAGGATACTTCGAATACAGTTGTTTCATATTGTTAAAGATTTGAAGGTTAAAACAACACACTCACCTGCTTTCCTGATTTTACGCACTAATCAGAAGTATTCGGAGAACAGCTGTACACTAGACACGTTTGGATTTGATCGGTGAGAATTAAATCATTTTTTGAAGGTTTTAAGAAGTTTTTGAAGGCGACTGGTCAATGATTTGTGTGCAGCCGTCATCCGGGCCACGTCAGAGGGGATCAATTGAACAGTCTTCTTTATCGACGGAAGCTTTTATCCACGGTATACAGAACCTTGAGCGCAGCAAAAATTTCGTCGCCTGGCGCATGAACTTCGATGGTGAACGTACCAGTCGGCAAGACATTACCACGCAGTACGTGGCATGCCCTTCGGGGCAGCCCAGTTGCGATTTTTGTAGGGCTCCAGGAATATTCTAAAATCGACTTTTTCTTTTTTCGCGTTTTTCTCGGCTCCTGGGCCTCCTTCAGCAAAAAGGGCCCGGATTTGACATCACAGGGTAGTTCCATCGTTTTAGTTTGAAAATCCGCGCACATATTGAGGGTCACGGGGCAGATGGCGCCCATATTATTTTCTCTTTGCGTGGGAAATTATTTAATTTTGGAATTAAAAAATCCTGAAATCTCTCGATTTTGTAAGAGATAATTCAAGTTTATATTGACAGATCGGGAATCATTGGGGAATTTTCGCTATGAGGAGAGGAAATTTCGATTTCGATTCGCAAAAGAACAGGATATTTGGACTGATGGGGTTTTTTCATTCTTATTTTTGTAGTGACCATCACACTATAGACCGGATTCACTGTAGGACTCGACCAGTAAGCGATCATCAGTGCAACCGGTAGGATCGTCTCGTCTTGTCCTTCCTCTCACTTTTTTATCCACCTGTTGCTCATACCCCATTAAATAGAAAGACAATAAATCGAGAACAATTGTATCGATAAATCGAGCCCCAGCAAACGACACCAGACCAAGGTAGTACATTACAAATAAATATTTATTCAGTCATTTTTCATCGCACTCCCATGTTGTCTTTTTTATTTCTATTTTGCAAATGCTAATATTTAATTGCGAGAGATGATTTCGATTGTTCACACAGTGATCGAATGGATTAGAATCGATAGGCGTTGCGACTCCCTTCCTACGAACTGAAGGTCGTGTGTAATAATTATTAAAATTCAATTAACGAGTGACGAATCGGTAGCCGAGACCGAGTCGTGAGCCTCAGGGAATTTCATAATACCGTTAGGGTCGGTCGTCGCTTCTCCTTTGAGTTTATGTCGTTACCCTCTTATTATCACTGACTGGTAAATCGTAATTAAACAATTTCAACATTTCTTTCTAGTGGCGGGTCAGAAGGACCAATTGAAGAGGTAGAAAATTTGGGCCCATAAAATTCTACAGAAAATATCGCAATGAAATATTTTTAGACGCCGGACATTCCCAATCGTCAGCATCGTACCGTTTTAAGCCTTCAATGTTTCAAATTAAAAACCCGTTAGGTCCAGGCATTCCTTCTCCTAGGGTTGACGATCTTACGATCCCCAAATCAGTCCCAAATGATATTCCGTGGAACAAGATGAATCTAATATTACTAGAGTATTTTAATATTTAATTTCATAATTAAATTATATTAATTACTCTCGTCCCACCATTGATGCGATTTTTTTAGGAGAAAACTTCGGGTTTCCCTTATGGAATAATAATGGTACTGCACGAAGCTCTTAATTAATCGTTAGATATTTTTTACTGAAAATAGCTATTGTTTGCGCCCCAGCCCTCGCGAAATCCCGGAACCCCTGTACCCACGAACTCCCCAACAATTTAAATAATCTCACTCACGTCCTCCCATGACCATTCCACCGCGCATTTCACAATAATCATCGACCTTGAGACGCTCCCCTGATTGTGCAACGCCAGGAATGTTCGCAGACATCGTTCTCTCTAAATCCGCCTCCGAATTTCCAGGGAACCGCAGTGATCTCGTCTTTCAACTCTCCACAATGTCCCAACCCTGGAAAACGGTCTTCGTGACGGGTGGTGCCGGCTACATCGCCTCCCACTGCATTGTCGAGCTTCTCTCCTCCGGCTACGAGGTAATCGCCATCGACAACTTCTCCAACAGCGTCTCCTCCTCCGGCACATCTGCCGCCCTCACCCGCGTCGAGCAAATAACCGGCAAGTCGATAAAATTCTACAACTGCGACCTGACAAACCTTAATCACCTCACCGAAGTCTTCAAGAACCACAAGATCGATTGTGTCATCCACTTCGCTGCGATAAAAGCCGTCGGAGAGTCTATGCAAGTGCCCCTCCACTACTACAGGAACAACGTCATCGGTGCGATAAACCTCCTGGAGGTGATGAAGGCTGCCGGGTGCTTTCAGCTCGTCTTCTCCAGCTCCTGCACAGTTTATGGAGAACCTGACTATCTCCCCATCACCGAGGATCACCCGGTGGGAAACATAACTAATGTCTACGGAAGAACCAAGTACTTCATCGAGGAGATGCTCAAGGACATATCGAGGGCTGAAAAGACCTGGAACATCATCTGCTTGAGGTACTTCAATCCAGTTGGAGCTCATCCCAGTGGATTAATCGGCGAAGACCCGACTAAACCCTTCACAAATCTCATGCCATTTATCGCTCAAGTGGCCTTGAGGCACAAGGACAAACTGACCATCTTCGGGGGGGATTACCCAACACCCGATGGTACAGGCATCCGAGATTATATTCACGTGATGGATCTGGCTGGGGGACATGTGTCAGCGTTGGCAGCTCTGCAGAAGAGCCACGAAAGGCTGAGAGTCTACAATTTGGGGACTGGAAAGGGTGTATCTGTTCTGGAACTCATCAAAACCTTCGAGAAGGTCACCGGCACCAGTGTCCCTTATGTCATTCAGGACAGGAGAGAAGGGGACATTGTCAGCATGTGGGCAAATGCCGATTTGGCGAGGGACGAGCTGGGGTGGGCCAGCAAGATGACGGTGGAGGACATGTGCAGGGACTTCTGGAAGTGGCAGACTATGAACCCTTACGGGTACAGGAGGGCTGTGAATGGCAAGTCCAAGCACGAGGAGCTTAGTCAGGACGATTAGAGGAGTTGACAGGGATATTTGGTAGAAATCTCGATGATTGAAGAAATAATACAACGAAGCATCAAATGATCTCAGGATTATTTGAATGAATGTCGTTAGGACGTTTAGAGAGTAAGAGACATTTAGATTAAGTCCGTCCCAATGATTTTGTTTATGAAAAGAAAGTTTATTACTTTAGAATAAATTATAAAAATCGGCCAGTAATGTGGTATTATTCGTTTATCACGATCTTGACTAGAATTCGCAGTAAGTCCTTCTGTTCTGTATCCAGGAACTTCCATAAATCGTTCTCGAGGGCGAGGAGAGAGTCGTTGTCCTTAGACTGACAGGCGAGGACTAGAGACTGGAATAGTATAAACTCGTCCTCGCTCATGTGTGTATCTGGAACATAACAAAATTGATGAATTTGTTAATCGATTAATTGAAAAACTGGCGAATTTTCTACCGATTGGATTCATAAAGAGTTCTTACTTGCACTCCAATTATCCTCAATCGACGTGAACTTCTCCAAGACCTCAGAGACTCCTGGAGATAATCTCTGAACAGTCGATTGTTGAATTAAAATTAATAGTAATCGATTGATCTCAATTTTACGGATGAAAACTCTGTAATGAGCGGAGTGATGCGAAGTCACTGAGGACTCCAACAGGTCCATAAATTCATTGCTCAAGTTTAACGCCGAGGAATAGTCCCCTAGAAGAATAAAAAAGAGAATATATTGTTTTTTTGATCAATTGCAAATCATAACTATTCAACAACAAATACTCCTGACTCATTCCTCCAGTCAATAATTCTTTCTCCGTTAAAAAATTGCGAGATACCTTGTTTAATGTAATAAGACATCAGTAAATCAAACGCATGAGCAGTTGGAAATATCTCAATGGATTTTTTCACGAGTTGTCCAGCCGCTGGAGTTGGTCCCAAGGCCATTGCCAGCTCCAACATGGAGCCAGCAGCAATGGAGCTGAACTCAGGGGCATTCTGACAGACCTGGAGAGCCTCACTGAAGCTGCTGGTGGCTGCCTGAAAATTTTCCTGGCCCAGTGAAGGACACCCAATGCTCCAGTTCTGTTTGTCAGCTGCTAGAAAATGCCTTCCAGCTCTCAATAAATTATTTATCTCCGATTCTGTGTCTCCAAGGGTGTGGTAGCAACGTGCCACTGATGTTAAGCACAGGCCTGCATACTGCCAAGCCTCTTCCTGCTCGCAATGAAGTGCTAATGAGTCTGAGGGTAAAAAATTATTAATGAGTTTCCTGGAAGAAGTAATTATTGAATAATCAAATATTATTTCTTAGTAATTAAAATTCTTGAGGACTTACTGAATTGCTCACTGGCTTCTGTTATGTTTGGATTCCTTAGAAATCTCCTGAAGATACAGATAATCAGAAGAGATTGATAGAATCACTTGATTAATGTGCAATTGAGGATTTTAATGAGACATTCGATCACGTTTTTCGATCAAAATAAATATAGAGCACCGATTAGACGGTTCATAATAATACAATTAAACTATTCTATTCGATTTTTTTCGTATGATATTATTAACTTCAAGATGTTTATTATTACTACAAACTAGAAAATAATCTTTCTGTTCATGTAAATTTTTATTGACAATCTACATCACCGTACACCTAATCAATTAATTGATTAACGAATTAACTCACTTCTTTAATTTGTTGTTGATGCTATGATATTTAATCAGAAAGTCATTATTCTGCTTGAGATCCGTGTTATCCAGTAAATTATCCATTATTTATAATTTTCAACACTTCACAAACATAACCTCACTGTTGCTCCGACAAGTGCCTCCAGATCCTGGGTTCGACCTCAATTTAATTCATCCGTAATGACTGTATAAATCAATGCAATTGTTTATCGATCTGTGGGCTCAATGTCACGGTGGGTACACGGATCATCGAGTTATCAAGGACATGATAACAAATTTATTCGATGCGAGCCCGATTATCTGAATTCGAAGTTTCTTCGGAACATTTCTATATCGACTCGGCGGGAAAGTCTCGGGAACACGTGACCCGTTCAAATAATTCAATAATCAGGGAATAGTAAATTAAAAATCCCGGAGTGTCTTTACCCAAATTTTTATTGTATGGGATATTTTCAATTTCCCATCGGCTCTCAGGGGACTCGACATTTTCCGAAATTCATGAAATCACCTCCTCAAACCATATAATTTATTCTGCAATAAAAAATGACGAAAATAAAATATATTTTATAAAATAATTCTCAGGAAATCCCCAATCATAGGAGTTCGTCCTGCGATACCTGACATGTGTATATATTAATTTTTTCAATGAAAAAATAATGATCATTGAATATTTCTCTCGACTAAAAAATGCCTCCCCATAACCCCATTTTCCATTTATTTTTACTCAAAAAAATCCCATTCTAAACCCACTCCACCACCACGGGATCAATGTCCCCAGTGTCGAATGAAAAATGAAGGCCCACCGTATAATTAACAAAAGCCCTAATGATCCATGAGGTCGTGTCACCTACCCCCACTACCCCGAAAAATGGCCTACCAAATCGGCTCTAGTCCCGCATGCACGATCATTCCACAGCAGTTGCCGTTCGTCCGTGGTAGTGCGCACACCATCTCCGTTGGATAATTATCATCAGTAAAATTAAACTCCCTTCGATCCGCTAAATCCCCCCCATAATCAATAAAAATATCCAAATGCGTGAATTCACCAGGAATTAACAATGGATCTGTGTCACCCTCGTGTTGCAGTGCTTCTGTTTATCCTGACTATTATCGGACTACCGAGAGCACATGCCAGAACGTGGGGTAAAGTATCAATGATAAATTCACAATATCACCTTGATTTTTCGGGACGACAGGGATTTTTGGGGGATTGATAAGTGCAGTGATGAGTTGTTATGTTTTTCAGACGATTGTACGATTACTTGGGGGTAATTGGGCCGGCTAGATAACCCCCCTGCGTTCACGAGGACTCGGGTAACACTCGGTTGCCATTGGGTCGCGAGTACCTGTCACGTACGCCAGCTCTCGCTCCCTCTCTCTCGCACCCGCACGATACCCGCACTCGGTATTTGATTTTGTTCGAGTTGATATTTTCCATTTTATGAATGAAACGTAGGGTGAAACGTGGGGGAGATTTTTGCCCGAATTTTGGGGTTAATTTTTGGGGGAGGGTATTTGTGGGGTCACATTGACGAGATTTTACGTAATCGGTTTGCGAAGAGCTGTCGTTGGGAACATTTGACCGCTGAGAGGGTTTCAAGAGCATTAAAATGTTTGATTTTTTAGGGGATCAGGGGTACATCAAGGGTTTTTTTAGGGGGTGGGATTGATGGGTGTGAATTGGGACAGGGTGAGCGGTGAAAAACGTAGAGAAAATTTTTTTTCGGTATTTATGGGTTTTCGGGGGATTTTTTGTAATTGTATGGACCGGTATTTTTTAATGGGGTAAATGGAACGATTTAAACTCAGGAAATAATTTGGAAAATTAATTCTTCAATTTTTTAATGAATTGTTTACTTGAAAACAATAGTTGCAGAGTTGGAATAATCAGGAACATGAATTATTTATCGCAAAACTGCGACCCTGAGAAAAATCTTTATATTGGGCATAACTGTTTTATTGATTTTTTAATGAGTTTGAGATCATTTTCATATTTTATCTCTCCTTGTCGTTATTCAATCTCCTCTCTATTCTCAGAACATTCACTTTTCCAAAGCTCTGGGTCGTCTAGGAATTTTCGTTTCGAATTTATTACCGATTTCCCGTTTCAACATGATCGTTAGTAAAACATTTTGAAATCCCTCCAGCTAGATCATCAAAATTTCTCCCACGAACGAATATCAATAATTCCAGATACGAACAAGTGTTAACTCAACGACATCATAAATAAAAAATGATTTCTCGCTTTAAATATTGAAGAATTATGGCCCCTCCGATAAACTTCACCCCGAGGATGAAGTTTGACCTGAAAAATTAATGTCTATGACTTCTCAATTGGGTATCGCGGCATATGGGTAATCGATTTTTCAATTAAGACGGGTAGCTAATGATTAGAATCAGTGGGATGATTCAGACATGGGAATAATTCGATTTTATTCAAAGGATAATTTATTTCCTGAAAATTGGAAATTTTACTTAACAGCATTAGTCTTCTCCTACAAATTAGGGAAATATATATGCAAGTTAATATATGTGGTATTTTGGCTTTGTGACGAGATAGTAATTTTTATCGTAAAGTCCACAAAGTATTCGCTGAAAGGTGTAACATCATTCGTTCGATCGCACGTGTACAAAAGCAAAAAATTCTCTTGACTTTTTATCCCTGCGTTTATTACTGTTCACTCGATGATCTTCCACCTCAAAGTAATCAAGACCTAAACTCGTGACGTCGTGTCCAATTTCCCCGCACCCAATAGAATCTCCAATAACTGAATTCTACGAATTAAATAAATGCAACTCGAACTAATTTTCTCGTTGATGAATAAAGTCGTCGACAGCATTTCCTGAAGTAAAAGTCCTCGTTATCGCAATGCGATATTGTAACGCAATACATAAGGTCAGGATCACTGATAACCGTCAATTTATTTTCGCCCATTGATTTGATAAGTGATTAAGATTGATCGAAAATTCTCAGCGTCAATTCCTCTCGTCTCCAATTAATACAAACGGTTTTCTATCGCTACCAATTAAACTTGGAGTGAATTCTCTCGCCATTTTAATTGGCCGAAAGAATTCTCGGCTTATTTTTTTTTTATTGTTGACGAATGTTCCCACAGTCCCATCAGTCCATTGAATATGCTAATACTGTTATCGACAGTTGCAAACATGAATTTGATTATTAAAAGCAGTATCGGAATTGAATTTAGCAGGCGAGACATAAAAGGCGATCATCTACATTGAGGATAAAAATGTTTTTTTCAGAAGAAAAAAACTGAGAGAAAAAAATCCCAAACATATGTTTTAGACACTCAGATCCCCGAAAACGCGAGTTTAAACTTGCTTTACATTCTTATCAGAACAATCTTTAATTCGCAGAAATATAGATTTTTTTCTCAGTATATTGACAGATTTATCAGCAGGAAAATGCCCTCAAAACAAATTACTGTTTTGAAATCTGTACATGAGGGAAGCATAACGACTGACCTTTGACGAGAAGTGTTGAATAATTGTTTATCAGTGGGAGATATTGACATTCGATGGGGAGAGTGACAGTCAAACTATTTGTGCACTATTCCAGGGGAATTACTCGACAATCGATAATTTTTGAAACTATTACATCATGAGTAGATTGTTATGACTGTTCGATGACAATTGTTCAACATTTTTCTTCGGCTTTATTGGATTTTTATTAAATTGATTCAGCCTCGATCTAAAAATACCTCATTTTTGCATAGCATATCAATTTTCGTAACGATTATCGTAATTGCATTATTATTCATGACTTGTTTTTAACATTTGTTGATTCAAGGATTTTTTACAATGGAAATTTGTTTGTATTCAACTTTACCGATATTCTCTGCATTGACATTTCGTAGAAACTAAGCTCGCCAAATCGTGGTAAGTCCACTAATCACCAACAATTACCAATAATTTACAGATCTGGCGGTGGCGATCGGTCGCGAGATCAACTTTCTCTCCTCGAATGGCACCGTGACAGGCCGCATCCTGAACCACGCTGCAGTATCTCTCTCAGCAATGGCCTACAACGACGAGACCCACGAGATGTACTTAGGTGACACCAGGAACAAGAATACATCGATCTTCTCAAAGACCCTGACCGAAGACACCAAAGTCTGGACCCCAATCCTTCCCAACCCCACCTTCACCCACATAATCGGCATGATTTTCGATCCGGTCTCCTCCTCCCTCTTCTACATCGACACAAGAATGTCCGCGATCCTGAAGCTGCGTGTGAACTCCTCGAGTAACAAATCCACTCGTGATTTCACCCCAGCCGAGGGGATCTCCACCCCAGAGTTGATTTTACTGCTACCAGAGCAACACCCCAGGAGTCTCTCCCTGGACTTCTGCACGAGAACCCTCTATTGGTCGAACAGTAACTTCTCGAGTGCCTCGATAGAGGCCATAGAGCTATCAAGCGGTTCCAGAAGAATGATTGTCAACACAAACCTGTATGAACCCGTGGCAGTGGTTGTGGACCACACGTCGGGGAAGCTTTACTGGGTCGACGACGAGGAAGGAATTCGTTACAAAATTGAGAGGAGTAATTTGGATGGATCAATGAGGGAGCTCCTCGTCCATGGCAAACACCAGCAGCCCGCTCACCTGGCGATCGATGACCAATCGATCTACTGGACCGACTGGGTGCACTCGTCAATCTGGAGGTTCAAGAAAACACCTGCTCCTGGGGATGTGCCGGAAAATTGGAAGAGTTTCTTCGATACAAATCGAGATGCCGATCCCACTAGTATCATATCACGGGATAATCTGGGGCGGATGGATTGCGTGACTGTCGAGAGAATAATAAACTCGAAGATGGAGAAGCATCACCAGGATGTGGAGGTGTACGAACGACTTGCCACCAGCACTGAGGATGAGGAGGATGGCAAGAGTGAAGAGAGCATGGTCTGCTTGAATGGGGCCAAGTTGGTGAATGGAAACAGGAGCTGCTCTTGTCAAAAGGGATACGATGGGTTACAATGTGAGACATCCGTTTGTCATAATTATTGCGTCAGGGGGGAGTGCACGGTGGATTATGAGGGGAAGCCGAGGTGCAAGTGCGCCTCGAGGTTCAGGGGGAAGAGGTGCGAACAGGATGCTTGTATTGGGTTCTGCCTCAATGGGGGAGAGTGTGAGATTCAAAATGGAGAGCCCTACTGCAGGTGCCTGGGGACCACTGGGGTGAGGTGTGAGGAGAGACTTGGGGGGGATGGGATTTGTGGACTTCTCTGTGAGAGTCGGCTGCAGGAGTTTGGCAAATATGATAGAATAATCTGCAGGTACATTGTTATTTTATTCATTGAATTTGTCGATTAAAAGGATTCGATTGGAATTAATTAGCTATTGGCAAAGTACTTCTAGTAGATCAATGGATTAATTAGGATTTATAATTTTTTTTACAGATGCTCAGAGAGAAATGTAACTGAAAGCTCACAATGCATTATATACACATACGGTGTCGAGAACAAAATCCTGGTGATAATATTCTCAGTGATAATTGCTGTACTTATAACATCGATAATTGTACTTAGTTATTTCGTAAACAAATTTCGTCGGAGGCCGAGGATTAAGAAGCGCTTTGTGGTCAGTAAGAATGGGATAACTCCACTGACATCTAGGCCAGAAATACCAGGGGACCAGTGTGAAATTATGATTGAGAACTGTTGCAACATGAATATCTGTGAGACGGTGAGTATATATATTTTTTCCCGCTGGACATTTATTTCTCAATGGAAAAGGGCTCCCGGTATATCCGCCCATGATTGTTCACCCACTCTAGTGTGAGTGGATACGAAGAAAAGTCAGATATTTTTTTGTAGATAATTGATTAGAAACCTTGCAACGGTTTCTCATGAAATCACATATCACTCAAATAATTGCGTAATCATCGAGACAAGATCTGTCACTAGAATTTTATTTTATCGTGGAAATGTTTCGATAATTATCAATTTTAAGAAAAAGCCTATTATATATTTTTTTATGAAATGTGATTTATTCCGTTTGTTCTGTAGATGACTCGTACAATTATCTCGAGAGTGAGAGAACCTAGAAGAAAAGTAACAGACACTTTTTGTTGAAAATTCGTTAGAGATCTTTCAACAGTTTCTTGTGAAATCACATGTCACTGAAATAATTATGTAATCCACGAGAGAAGATCCCGAGTAAGGTCTTTAATGTACCATGAAATTATCGCGATGACTAGTCATTTTAAGAGAAAGTCTCATAAATACTGTCCCCAGACAATGTCATGATCTGTGTAAGATCTTTTAATAGTAAATTCCCCATTACCGTGATCATTATACAGCCGATAATTACTTTTAATGCATTTATAATTTTTTTTTTGTTCATTGTTTCTGGTCTCGTCCACACGATAAAATCATTACGGGAAAGGATTTGAATGATGTGTACAGAAATGATTTTTTTTCAACTGGATAATCAACAAAAATACTAAACTTCACGTAACAAAAATTGATTAACAATAATTGATAATGTTGTAGCCATGCTTCGAGCCCAATCTTCGAAGTCCTGAGCCGAGACTCAGCAAGAAAGAGGAGAAAAACTCTCTCCTCCTGGACATGGATGGAAACAATTCGTGCTAGTACAGAATTTCAAAAGAAAAATTCCCATCAATTCACCGTCATTAAGACAATTTCGCTGTAACGAGACTGTTCAAACTCTCACTTGTCTACAAATTGAGTGGGTAAATCATGGAAAAAACATTTAGTATTATTGTTAAGTTTGACAATGACGAGAAAACGTCGCCAAAGTAATCCTCGCAAACTTTGATAGGTTTATTATGAATTTTTAAGATTCTTGTCTCGATAAACAAGAATATTTAAAAAAACACGAGGGAGTACCAACGAACAATGATTCATTTTAATCACCATTTATAAGCCCAGAGAATTGAAATTTACGAATGGAAATGGTTCTGGTGCTGATTTTTAGTTACCAAAGAGTAATGCAACAGGAGGTAAATTATACTTAATTATCATTAACATTTATTCAGTTTATCGTCATTTGAATGGCTGCCCCCACCAAAAACTTAACGTGGATGTGTCCTATGGTGGGTATTTATGTGATTGAACTATGTTGATGGCTGCACATTTCAGAAATAACTTAATATTTCGATTTCAAATGCAGTGGAATTACTGTAGGACATTATTCCATTTTTTTCATTTCATTGAAACCAGATACTTGAACGTTGAAATTCAACATATCATGACATTTATTACTGCCTACGTGTCCAAAGCTTCTGAGTCAGTGCCACGATAGAATTTCAGAGCACAAATGTAGAAAAATAAAATGGGGGAGATATTTATTCTTGTGAAATTAATTTTTCTGCTTTCATTTGAATAGATTTTTAATGAGACACGTGATTCATCAATTTATACCGATGAAGTTATTCTTTATTTCATCAATTCTTTCCTTATTGTCAATTTATATTTGTGCATTCGTGGTTTACTTTCGGTTCTCTATATCATTTTACGACTGAAGTTCTGGAATTCTAGACTTTCGATTTTGATATGCATTGATAAATTAGTTGAGCAACAATAAATATTTCCCTCAGTGCAGAGAAGCGACGCAAGAAACTGCCTGATCACGTTATTTAATGCTTTTACAGGAAATTAAATTTTTGTGGCAATTTTTACTACATAACAATGTAAAACGATTGAAAAAAACCGCGCGAAAGGAGTTCTAAATATTTTTTCAAGCGTTAAAATGCAACCCAATTTATCTTGGCCCCCGTTTCCTTTTACCCCACGAGTTCTGAAATTCTACACTTTCCGTTACCGCATGCATTGAAAGGATTAGTTAAGCAGAAATAAATATCTCCCTCAGTGCAGAAAAGTGACACCAAAAACTGCCTAATCACACTATTTAAATGTCTTCAAAACTTGTAAATTACAAACGTCAGCAGTTACTGAAAATCATGATGAGGTACATCGAATCATCATGAAATTAATAGTCAGCGGTTAAGAATTATTTGCCATTCCACGTGTAGAAAAGATATTCGCTGATAAGTAAGGCTGAACCCAAGCTGTTAATCTACAGAAATGTAAATAAATATTCATACGAATCACTTAACTAACAGGACAGCCAGTGCTATCAGAAATCGATGATTCACCAATCATAAAATCGTCAGGAGAATGAAAAAAACTGTTGAATCTCTGATAATGATTATAACATCTCCCATTTGTATTTATGGAGATGAAACAATGAAAACAATTCATTTACCTCATTTAGTTATTACATAGTAGTTTATTTCACTGTGATTCACCCGAAAAATGATTTTCAAAATTGGCTTTTGTCTTCAAAGCTTTATATTTTATGTCTAAATTATTAATCGGAATTGGATCTGTTTAGTTTTTGGTTGTTAATTTTTATTTTATTTATTGACAGAATGAGTTGTGAATTACAATGTGGAACGTCATGAATTTTGATTTTCGTTTTGAAAAATCAATTATTATTTTATTATGGAGAATTTGAGTCTCAACAGGAGTTGAAAGAGCTTTTTAATTTTCAGCAATAGCTTTTAACACGTTAAAATTATTATAAAAAAATTGCAGGTAGCTTTTGACGTTTCATAAAATTCACAACCGTTCTGTTTATTTTTTGGGTGAAGAGTAGAATTTCGTCTGAAATATTAATGTTGTATGTTCATGGCTAGAGTCACCCGATCATCTCATTTTCCCACGAGCTAAAAAAACCAACAAATGCCTTAATGAGGTTTATTTGAGTCTAAAAATAAGAAATTTAAACGCTTTCAGTGAGGAAAAAAAATACTTAATGCCATTGGTCGCGTAATTCATTCATTCGAACAATCTTAGTCCATTGAATAGTCATGGAAATAAATTGTGAGAGACTGCACTCAGCAGTTCTGGACAGATTTAAGATTTTGATATTGAATTTATTTCGTGATAATTATTCAGTGGAGCTTTGGAAAACACCCTTTTCCCAGGCACTGATCACCAGGGACGTGATAGTGGATTTATGGAGAAAGGGGTGTATTCCCAAATTATTTAACAATCTTCAAACCTGTCATTTTCGTTTATTTCTGTAATTATCATTATCCCTCTTCCTTGAGTCTAGTAGTGGAAAATTTTTACGAGGGTAAAAATTTAATTAGAGACTTTATGTACGAGAGATGTACATTAACGAGTAATTGTCATTTGTGCGCAGGAGCATAAATAATTACTGTAAAGAAGAAATAAATTGATATGGGGAATTAAGTAAATTTTTGCAGATAATTTATTACAAACAAAAAATATTACACCATAAAGTGATTTGTGTTCAAAGATTATTTCCAATTTTGAATAACACAACACATGTGGTTTTGGAATAGTTAAGCGATTGGATTATTGATCGGCAGCCAATTGTGACGAGGGAAGGACGACCTTTTCGCCTGGCTTGAAGGCTGGCATTCCGATATAAGGACAGCTTGCGCAGCGGAATGCGTCTCCTAGGTAGCACTAATAAGCAAAAAAGCGAATGAACCTCAATTGAAAATAGTCATCAATTAATAATGACTGCCAACGATTAATCATCACCGATTTAAATGACAAGTACTGATTCTTACATTTCCACAAGACGATTTTTCGGTTTTCTCCTTTGCAGCTTCTCCATTTAATTCTTCCGCAAGGCCGCAGGAACAATCTTTGCAGGCTTTACGTTTGCCAGTTGTTCCACAAACTATTTAAATTGAATTTTATGGAATAAAGTTAATTAAAATTCGTCTATTTAGTTTCCCTTCGCTGAATTAATTTTCACGCATTATGCAACAATGTAATTTACCCCTGAGCGACGATTCCGTAGGTTTCTTCAGGTCCTCTTCATCCAGTAAATCGTCCTCGTCAATGAGGTCATCCTCAACGGCATCATCGAGCTTCCAAACGTTTTGTGGTTCTTTTGCAAAGGACAGGGCCACTGAGGATCCTATCTAAATGAGCAATTATTTTAAAGTCAGTATTTTTCATTCAGAAAGGTTCTTCAAAACTTAAATTATAAAAAAGTCTCATAATAATAAATATCTGGTGGAGTTCGGCCTCCATCAGAATTAAATCAGATAATGATAACAACAATAATTAATTCACGAGCAGCAATGGTTTACCTTGTATGAAGGCTTTTCTCCAATAATCTGACAAATCCTCGCGTCATCCTGGTAGTCATCACCAAGAAGACCTTTAATCCTCCACGTTGACGTCAGAGGACTGACTCTGCACTCTTTGAATCTAAATCCACTGACTCTGAGAGCTGAAATCTCATCAGAGAACAGTTTGTCCGCCTCATTATCCGTGGAATTGGCAATTAATTTATGCAAAACAATGGATCCCCCTGGGGCGACTACTTTCAGCAGATCAATGAGGTCCGTCTGCTCGTGAGCATCGAACGTGAGGACCCAGTTGAAGGAGCAATCGTTCGTAACTACAGGTTCACGAGACCAAGCAAATTAGAAGCTCATCAGTTGGGGTCAATTGAAATTAAATGAATATTTACGTGTCTTCGAGTCGGCAGATTTCATCACCTTAACTTCACCATTGTTAACCTCTGAAAGAGACTGGGGAAAGTCAGCCACGTTCACTTTGTGGTTCAACAACACCAGGACCTTGTCGTCCTTCTTGACGAAGTCGAACATTATTTAGTTGAGCTGCACGTCACTCTTTCCCTGGAGTAATTAATTATTGATAATTGAACAAAGGGCCAGTGGATCTGCAAGTGTTTTTGTCGGCGAACGTAGGGATCAAGCAGGTTAGGTTAGGGTCTCAGTGCCCTCCAGAGGCTCCACCTATTGGAGCCCAACCACTTCTAAGCCATCGCCTCACCTCTAGTCGATCAAACAACACAAACCTTGTGCTGCTCTCTGCTCATGCTCACACACTTAGCCCCTTCTTATCATCGCTCGGCAACTGCTCGAAGTTTCTGCTCCCAGTCGCAGCTCGTCTGCACCGGCTAGGGAAGGGGTTGATGCTGTTTGCGCGGCTCGGGACGCCTGGCGTCGCGTCGTCAGTTGGGTGGCAACTGTCGGGCATGCTGTACATCTTCTGCATCTCCCGGAACTACTCATCATCCTCGTGTTGTTCAAACTGAACCGAGCAAACTCACGAATAAAGCAACATCGTTTTTGTACGACAAAAATCATCATTCGATCGACAATCGTGACATCATCACAAATTCACTGAATATGTGACATGGCCGGTGTGGACAAATAAGTCGGTGAAATAATAGTGAACAGAGTGCAGTGACAGTGAAGCAAGTGTCTTGAGTGGAGGTTTAACCCTGTCCAGTGGTCGGGGGTGTGGATTACTTATGCAAGGGGGTTGATAACAAACGACTATGGTTGCCAAGCATTTCACGCAGGGTAAGATCCACTCTTATAATTATCAGTGGGGGTTAATACCCCCTGTGTCCAACTGTTTACTGGTGATCGATTCCTCGTTTGTTATTATGCGGCCATCGACTTCATAACAATTCAACATATTCAGGTTTTATTGAGGTTGAAGCCAGCATATTGATGGGGTGCAGGGAAGTCAGTCTGCAGTTTTTAATCTTATTTTTTAGGCTTTGTTATAATTGGTGGGTGTTTCGGGGTGGAGTTCCAGGGTAGGAAACTCCCTGGAACGTACACAGTTCCTTCAGCTTGAAGAGAATGTATTGATGTGCTTGGATGAATGGTATCAATTCGCGTTGGTCGTTGTTATTGTTTTGTTTTCATTCAGCAGAGGAATGGAAGGGTGAAGTGTAGTGGTGACTGTCAATCAGTTTTCTCGAGGATTTTTAGTTGTATTGCTAATTATTCCAGTTCATAAATTGTGATACTCTCATTTATTTCAACAATTTAATAAGATAAATGAGAGTTGATGAATTTCTATCGATGCCAGGGTTCCATTCCCCCTTAATAAATATTTTAATAAACTGATTTCAAAAATTTTCTTATGCTCTAGTTTCTCTCATCCACAAGCTAACATTCAATTTATTTCGCTTTACGATTTCTTTTCTACCAATTCGACGTTCGTCCCCTGGTCTGCCCTGGAATATTGTCTAGGTTCTTTTAATGGGAGAGGGTAACATCTGGAAATGAAGATGGCATTGACCCGAAAGAGGTCCAGACAAATTGGAAGGATGTTTTCTTTTTTCCCTGTGAGTCTAGTGTCTCATTCTATTTTATTTCATCGACGTCTACCTGGCATTACCCCAGGAGAGTTGAGGATGTTGAGCCCCTTTTCCGTTGAAAGACAGGGGAGGGAGTTGATAATTTTTTGCACAACCAGTATTCACTGGTGTTCACCAGCTCGACTGTACGATTTTCAGTGTATACCTGTAGTGATGCAATAAAGAGCGGAC
This sequence comes from Diachasmimorpha longicaudata, assembly GCF_034640455.1. Lineage (NCBI taxonomy): Eukaryota > Metazoa > Arthropoda > Insecta > Hymenoptera > Braconidae > Diachasmimorpha > Diachasmimorpha longicaudata. The sequence goes on from NC_087240.1 coordinate 4,324,835, forward strand.
GTGACGGGCATTTTTGCGATAAATAAAATGTCGAGGGGGGAATTTGGCGTAATCAGAGGGAATCGATGAGTCATTGGTAAATACCGATGATCCCATTGAACATTGAATGGCCAAAAATATTTTTTGGCATGTGATAAATATGTGTTCTTGTTCAAAATATATTTAGTGAACGCTAGAATTTTTTTCTGATCGTGAGAAACCAAAATTCTTGAATGAAAATTAGTTCATTTTTGTAATTAACTGTTTTACGTGGGAATTATCAACGAGATACGCCTTCTGACATTTCCTTTGATAAAGTCACTCCTTCTGGGGATCATTAAGTAATTACAGACTATCTAATTGAAGCTTGATATTAAATTTCGTTAGTTGTTGGGGTAATGAGCACTTCTCATTTCCATAGACATGTTGAAAAAACTTTTCTGATGGGGAAGTTGCAGACGTACAATTTTTTTTCATTCAGGAAGAGTTTGGAAACGCCTTCGTATCATTTCTATTCCCCCAGAAGTGATTAAATCACATCTTGCAGAGGGGAACCTTCCGCGTGTTTACACAAAAACAAAGTACAAGCGTAATCTGGAATTTATCGCGAAATATCTCAGGTTTGACAGAAAAATCAATGAAATGTCCTGAAAAAATTTGGAGTTTGTGGAGTAAATAATGACAAAATTCTCATTCCGAAAAATGATTCTCGAGGAAAGAATGCTCTGACTTGTTCGATAAAATCACTCGTTAGGGGATAACCTAGCTATCACCAAGTGCTTTTTAAATGGATTAAAAACAAAAATTTTCGTTAATTGTCTGATTATCTTGATAATGAAAGTCTTACAGCGAATGTCACGAGTCTTTTTCTGGTAGCACTGCCAGGAGAGCAGCACTGTCTATTCTTTTTTGATAAAATCACTCATTAGGGGGTAATTACCCTAATTAAGTAATCACTAAGCGCTCTAATATGGAGTACCAAATTTCCGGTAATTACCTAAATACGTTAGTAATGAAGCAGTTCTGCAGTTAATATCAGGAAGCTTTTTCTGGTGGAACAACCGAAACAATCAAAGTAAATTTTTTTTCGCAATTAGTCCGGTAATTATCGAGCTCGCACACAATTTTTTATGAAAAAAACCCTTTTTAAAACTCACAAAGGCGTCAATTTAGTTGAGAAAAAAACCATTCCCTTCACAGGATGAAAAACAACATTTTTTAAAATAATTTCTGCACATGAGAAATTTCAGAAAAAAAATACCTAAAAAAATTATTGCCATTAAGTTTTTTTCCTACACTAAAGGGTGGAGTTATTAACACCCTTCGTCTCCCACAACTTCCTACCCTTTTCTTTTGATAAATGACGTGCCCCAGATATGTTACTTCTGCGCCAAAGGATAAAAAAAATGAGGTAAAAGGGCAAAAAAAGAATAACTTCCATGACCTCGCTCTTTATGTAAACTCTCCACATGTATTTATCATCAACTGAACCCGGCTGTTGATAATTTTAGTCCTCACGTGATCCTCAGAAATGTCGTACAAAGAAACGTTTCATAGGTGGACTGACGGGAAGTCAATTTCACCGAACAAACGCGACAGAATTATTAATCACCTTTGGAAATATTGGTCGTTTTAGGAATATACTCTCGTGAATCGCGCCTTTATTCGATATTTACGAAGCACGTGGGCTTCAATGGGACTTTCCAACATGGGGTACATATGTACAACCGGAGAATTAGTCGATGAATGATTCGAGTGACCTCGATTTTTACGTCAATGGGTTCCGGATTTTCAGCATTTTTCCTTCGACAAAATTAACGCGCCTTAAATTAAAAAATTATGATTTCCCCAGGGAAATCTCTGAATTGCATTTTTATTTTTATCTGGATAAAGTAGAAAATTACATTTCTGTCATATCATCATCACGAAATAATTCTGGGAATTTAAAAGTTGATTCATCTTCAGCATCCGGGGCTTCCCCGGAATTTTTTCGTCTTCGTGAGTCATCCAGGTGAGACACATGAGTAACCTGGGCCCCTCATGTCCCTCCTTGGTTTTTTTTTCAATCCATTTTTATTCCGTAAATCACTTTGCTCAATCGTTTTCCGACGAGGCGCGTAATTACCGGAAATTAGATACTTAAACTTGGGCAATTAGTGGGTGACGCGGAGCGATGGAATTTATAAAGATTGGCGGACGCGTTCCAAGGATGTCATGATCCAAATAAATGCATAAATCAATAAATAAATAAATCAATAAACTAAAAATTCGTAAATAAAATTTATCCGATAAAATAAAAAGTAAAATAATCCAAAATAATAACGAAAAACTTAATTAATTCAACTGATAATTCAGTCATTCCTCCCTCATTTTCATCGCTCGTGTCACCCTCTCAATTAAATAAACGTAAACGCTTTAATTGTTCGGGGGAATTCCAAGAATTTATCCCAGTGCACGTGTCGAAAAAAAAAAATGTGGGGAACGAGGGTGAAATGCGCCCTCAGAGCGCCAGTGGTTGAAATGCACAAGACGAGGCTTTTCAAGTGAAAAATTAAACCGAAGAGGGAAGAGTTTTATTTGTCGTGAATGCATCCCACAAGGGCTGAGGGTGAGCAGACAGTTCTGTACTACCCTCATTCCCTTCACCTCCGGTTTGTCTAGTCGTATATCCACCCTCTGCATTATCACACACGCTCCAAATATCACGAGGGGTAAAACACACGGGACTGTGCACTCCAGAGATCCCTGGAACTGCTGGAGAAACGAAATTATTAAATGCTGGAGGTACTCGTGGATGTAACACATTTCACTGGTGAATTCATTCTAGTGATACTTGTGGCTAGGGAAAATTGGATTAATGCCGATTGTCTGGAGATTTTTTTTTCGTGGGGATAATTTCATGAATTTTTCAGGGGAATCCCTCGTGTTTGGGGTGCATTAAAGTTTTAGGGCTTCGACGAGATTTATCGTTTTGGGTTGAAAAGATATTAAAATTTATTTTTTTCTGGTCACTTCATTTAATTTCATGGCCTTTGGTTTTGTAAAAGAAAAATTTTGTTTATTCTACACTAACAATTTATTTCATAGGATCGAAATATTCAGTGAAACTGACTCTCGATAAACATTCGAATAGTCGATATAAATTATAGTACAGTAGTTTTTGGGGAATTCCAGAGTTAAATCTGGTGATAAACAATTTTATGGAACTATCACTGAATTTTGTAACAGGTTTTATGAATTTATATTCCCCAGGAGACGACATTTTCTAGTTATAAATCGGTTCCTTTCAAAAATAATTAACAGATGATTAATTGGTGTTGAGGAAATTGACATTTCAGGGAAATAAAAATATGGGAGAACATTTTATTTCATCTCCAACAGTTGGTGAGTGCGTGTTCCTCGGGATCCAGTCGGTTCCATTCTTTTTATAGTTCTCTACCTGGCGGTCTCGTGAGGGACACCTGTCCCCCGAAACTCTACTCGAATTTCCATACACTCCAGCTCTCCGAATCCCCTTCGAAGTACAACAATGTAACACAAGTATCGGTGTTTCCATTCGAATCCATTTCGAATTTTCGGAGCCTAAATATCGTATACCCCTGGATCACAAGTAGAAGATTTGAAAATAATTCTTCTCCGTTATTTTTCGTAAGGGGATGTGTTTCTGATTATGTTGTCAAACCCTTCACTGAACTATCGACCGTTAAATAATCTAAGAAAAAATAAAAAGTCACACGAGGAATTCAGGAGAGAGGGGAGATCATTCTCCAAATTGATGTTCTTTGACTCCCGATGTCACTCAAAATAAACTGACAATAATTGAAAAAAAGTTGAACAAAAATTGAAAAAAAATTCTACCCAGTCATTTATGAAGAATACGACGTGTTTCTGTCTGTCATCAAGTGCTTCAGTACAATTGAATTATATTCATCATCTCGTTTAATGTATCGTCATTCAACGTAAATCAAAACAGTCACGAAGTCCCGGCGATTGAATTAATTATCATAATGAAATGAGAGTGAAGTGAGATTACTTGCGAAAAATTGTGGGAAAAAAATGGGAGAAAATTGGTCAAGGGCTTTTCGTGTTTATCAATGGCCCTCATGTGCTTTTGACACGCAAACACACGCTGGGTTCATGGAATGAACGAAGATAAAATTATGGAATTGATAAAAGGGCTGTGAGATGTGTCGTAAACGGAATTGAAGATTCACACGAATGAGATTTAATGAAACGAAGAAAGAGAATTTTCTCTCAGTTTATTTACCGGACTAATCTGACATTTCATCTGTTTTTCAATCTCCAGAAGCAATTAAAGCCCTTTGATCTGTTAATTGACGATTCTATTACTTAACAAACGATTTAATTATCGATTGAAAGGTGGAGCTTCAGAAATTCTCTTTGACAACAGCCTGGGAAGGGCTAAAGGAAAATGACTGTAAAATATTTTTAGATAGAAAAATAAATTTATTCCCACGAATTCTTTCATTTTAATTTAATCCCCTCCCAGAGTATATTCTACATTCGCTGCTCATTCCCACGATTTAAAAAAACCTCAAAGGGCGTCGAGTTGGCATTTAAATATTCGTGAGCTCCCCTTCGTTGTTTTGTGATTTTCATGAATTTTTTTTAAATTTTTGCGAGCCAACTTTTCTCTTCACAAGCAATGAATGTGTCCAGTGAGTTGCGCGTGCCGCATCTTTATCTTCGAGGTTGTCGGTTTCCTTATCAGACCAGTTGGATCTAGTGTATCCGTTTCCGGAGAGTACGGTGACATTAATTTCGCGGGAACGATAAACTCGATTCAAGAAACAAAACATATTTTCCTGGAGTAATTTAATACTTCTGAGAGAATTAAACAAAATAGGGCATACGTTATGGTTCAAATATCTTTGACACTTGTCGGTTCAGAGGAAGATACCAAAAATGTAATTTATCTCTGTCAAATGACAGGGAAAAATCGAAAAATATCTTCTGAACATCCGGAAATTGTGCACAAAAAACATTTGCCATTTTGCCAAAGGAAAAGATTTTAATCGCTGCGGAGAAATCGCGAAAGCCGATATTTTTGGGTATCAGCTGGACATGTCCTTGAATAACACATATGAATGCAATGGTGATGGGATGGCAGGTGTCGAGCGGTTGTCTCAGTCTACCGCAGGTGCATGGAAACCACCGCGAAACACCTGCGTCCCCAGTCCTCAATTCTCTCTTCTCTATTTATCGAGGAACAAATTTATTTCACACTTTCATTGACACTAACAATTTTCCGATAATCCATTCCCTTTTTTTTTCAGGCTCCAGTCCAGAGTCCGGTGTGCCGGACATGACTGTCATCAGTGACATCGACGAGAGGGGAATCAATAGGAATCTGCAAGTGCGATATGGACGAGATCAAATCTACGTATCCTTTTAATGAGGTGGATTTAATTTAGTTTAATTAGGGATTAGGATAGAACCAACTGATGAAACTAGAAAAAACTTACTGAATTTTGAAATCAATATTTAATTTAACTGAATATTTTTATTATTAAGTATGTAGTATTAGGCAAAAGGGATTTATTAGAAAAAATATAAATGAGATAACTAATGAAGTTTTGAACATAAAAATTGTTGCATTTGGGACCGAAAAAATATTTAAAAATTGTTATTCTCGAAATCTACCAAATCTTCCATTTACAATCCACCAACTCGATTTTAAAAACCTCTGAGGACTACCCCACAACCCTCCCACCCCCGCGAATACAACGTGAAAAGCCACATACAATAACGCATGAAGAGAGCACCCTACGGTGTCTCCATCCACACGAAAAAACCCCCAAAACAAAGCCCAACAAAAAAAATAGAAACAAAACGAGTGACGTTGAATATGAATTTTGGTTTGGGGTGGAGTTCGCCTCTCCCGGGGGTTTGTAGCGGTTGCCATGGCGACATATTCCCCCGCAGTCAGCTGGTCGTACCACCCTTCTTCACTCTGGAGCAACCCCATTCATCTCAACCGAGTTTTTGTCAAAAACCTCCGACCGAGCGACCGACTGAGCATCCAAAGATGACGCGAACAGTCTCTCACCCCACATTCTCCATTTTTTTTTTTTATTCAACCCCTTTCCTTCGTCTTCGGGGTTGTGTAATCCAGGTGATAATGGGAATAATTGAGGCTCATCTTTTCTTATCACGCCAATCGGATTATTAATCCTCCACTGGGCTTGAGGCGAACCACCGGTTCATCAGCCCAGAGACATTGTAGAGACGATTACCTCATTTAGGCCGGAGGTTGAGTCAATTCGTTTGGGAAGTGGTGAATTTGTTCATGACGATGGTTTATTTTATTTTGTTAGTAATGTAGTAATCTACAGTAGATTATGTACAATGATTTGATGGCATATTCCGTTTCTCTTTATTTTTAGCTCTTTAATTTCTGGGAATCCAATAATTGTTGAGTATCTCATATTCTGATTTTGTTTAATGAGAACATGTACTGAATCAATGGTCAGTGGCCCTGGACATTTAATTTTTAGCAGTCGCTCAATCATTTTATCCCTTCCTGTTCCAACTCGAGGACATTCCCGACGATGGTTTAGTTCAATTATTATTTGATTATCCCGGTGTGATGGTTAGTCATTAGGCCATTTCTGAAATTCAATTTTTCAAGGAGTCTCTTCTTCATTTGTCGTGTCAATGCTTCAGACGTCTCCTGGTAATGCAGCCCTAAGAGTGATGCATTATTTAGAGACACTAATGAGGCAATTCCCGATTCATTTGTGCAATTTTCAGAGATATAAATGAGCGCAGCAGTTGCAGAATTTCCTGGTTACGTGTGGAGCTCGTGTGGGACGATAATGGGGATTTAGAGTGAGGAAACAGAGACGTGAAAGTGTGGGATCAAACTCGATGGAATATTTTTATTACAAACAGCAGTATGATTTTTTTATGATCTCGTTAAGTATCGGAAAAAAATGTATTCACACCTACGTAATTAGGGGACGATAATTTATTGTCAATCGTTTTCGAATTTTTTAGTGATCACATTTTAAACGAGTTTGAATCAGAAAAATCCCCCAATTAATTTGTTAAATGTATTATTGTTTCACCGTAGCTTACCCGTACAGTTATTATCATAATTAATTTACTAGAGTCAAACAATTTTATTTGTCCCCAAATCTGATCCTCGATTGACTCAGTCATCGTTAGCCAATCACTTTGATTAATTTTTTTTATGCACACGGTGAATTATCCTGGGATTCCCGTCTTCTCATAAACTCACCAATTCGATTACCATTAGTCACTCTGGATACTCCGGAGGTTACCATCCCCCAGCTCCACCTTCAATCCTGTGAGGAGTGGAGTTAACTCAATATCAGGGAATGGATAGATTTCGGGCAAGAGGGTGAGGTCGATATGGCACTAGTGGGGATGAATGCTACGTATGACGATTGAATGTAAAATCTAAATGTCAGTTATATTCCCCAGGAGTCACTAGTCAAGTGGAAAAAGAAGACAGATTATCTGGTGGTAGCAGTCAGCTTTAAATCCTGGATATCAACTGACCCAAAAATGCGATTTGAATGCATCTAGTTTATATTTTTATGCTATACATGTACATATTTCAGTGAATTCTTAGTCTATTATTTTTCCACATCGAAGTTAATGATCTTTCTCAAAGAAAAACCACGAAATTATCCATAAAATTCGCTTTTTTTTGCTAACGGTATTTCCTCTGACCTCCGGATGAGTCTAGAATGTCGTTGTTTGCAGTATTCAACTGGGTGTGCGGAAATTAGGGTATGGAAGACGGAAAAGGGTGGATATTCGAGACGATAGTAAACAAAATCACTAAGGGAGGGGAAAAAGATTAACTAAATTTACCTCGACATAATTTTTCCAAATAAACTGATAGAGATTTTTTTTCACTCGTAATTTCACTTGCAAAAGATTCTGAAACTATATATATTTAACTATACATATTTACCTATCTATGTTTACCGTTATATGTACAGGTATATGTGTCTCGAAAGGTTCAAGTGAATTTTATATGTGGAGACGAGAAATGGCCCGTCTGTTGTTCATTTTTGGCAATGCTCTTGAGTCCCCCCGTTTCTCCCCCCCTCAGCGATCACTCGCGGTGACGGTTATGGGTGTATTACCCCCTTGCTACGATACACCAGTGACTCATCGTCCTCGGATCCCCATGTATGGGGTGGGCCCATCAAAGTTGCGAATGAGAGAGAACACGACAGGCAATGACGTCACGCTAAAGCGCCCCGTTGTCCCTTGGACGTGTACCGTGGGGTAATATGCGAGTTATATTATGCAAAAGGGGAGTCCTGGGGAGAAATCGTTCAATTTTCATTGGTAAAAAGTCTCTCATTTCCCTGTCGAGGAGCGGAAAAATTCTCGAGCTGAGAAAGTGACAGTCGTGAGGCAAAAATAGTCTTTTGTCAAATGTCGGTAACAAAAAAATTCGTGGGATTAATTATAATATATATAATAGGAGATAATACTATATGTTACATTATATTATGTATAAAAATTTTTTATTATTTATTAAGACAATGAAGACATCGTCTTCATAGAGAATACAATTTATTATGTGTAATAATGTATTTATTATGTATTGAGACGATGCCATCTTCGTCTTGATATATAATAACATGTTTATTATACATAATATAGTATATTATGTATATAAAATGAAGAAGCATTGATTGGATTGGCTTAGTCTCTTCGCTTAACTTGAATTCACTTTTATAATTCTATGTAAACGATATTCTCGTCCCTTTAACGAAGTTTCCTTAACAAGTATCAAAACAGACATACACAGGATCGATTCTGGTGGCAGTCAACCCATACAAAGAGGTCGATGTCTACACAATGGTGAGTGAATACATTAAAAAACCTTCGAATGTTTAAATTTACGTCACCAGCCCGTGCAGTGATGCATTTCCGACCACAAGTTGCTGGCGTTACTTTTAAGGCTGTCGGTAAATGATTGGTGGAGAAGTACTTTTACACCGGAAGTGCGTTTACAGAATAGATAATTAGTTATCCCAAGACGCGTGGCTCGTGTCAATCTTTTCTGCAATAATTTAAGCCTCATAAATAAACAAAAAACTCTGAATAACTGATGCGTTCCGAAAAATACTCCCAAAATCGTGAAAAAAGTGTCCGTAAACTGGGCCACAATTGAATTAATTGACGAAAATAGATTTTCAATTATCGAGAGATTGTTAGATAAATCAATCAGATCGAACATATCGTGCAGAATTAATCAGCAAAGGGAGGGGGAATGAAACATTGAGATGGTACTATAGCTTTTACGGGTGTTTACCGTAGCAACAGGAAACGGAAGTGCGACGATGAGCTTTTGCACAGGCGAATGTACAGTGCACAGGATGATCGCTTTCAGAGATGCTTTCTAGGTCGAGGAATCTGGAGGTATGAATTTCCCGTTTACACAGACACGATGATTGTACAGTTGTTGTGTATCCAGGAAGACTCTGGGGAATAGTGTGAGTGTGTTTTGAGCATGAGAGCCCTCGGGATAAAAATTACAAAAGAAGAGGAGTAGAAAAGCTTTTGGTAGTGAATCCTTGAGGGTTTCAGTGTTCTTTAGACTCTTCGCTTGGGATTATGGAATGGGGATAATTGTGGATTTGTTAAAACTGGAGATTTTTCCAGAGGATTAACGACATTTTCGAGAATTATTCGCTTTTTATTTGGTCGGAGAGTGGACGTCGCTGGGAGAGAAGTTTTTAATTAAAATTTAACAACTTTTCTGCGAATTGTGGGTGCAAATCGATTCAAGAATTTTCCAGGATATTTCTGATTTAATTACGAGCTTTTAAAATGAGATACTCCATTGGGAAAAATATCAGGTTTTTCCCTCTAAAATTATCCTCCTGGGTAACTGCCTTCAAATTTCCTCCAATTTTTCTTCTGCTCTGACGATATTTACAAAATAATTCGGAGGGCCACAATCTCCTACTCTCCAAATATACAAGACACTTAATTTAGTCCCAAATATCCCAAAAGCCACTCGATTGCCCCCAAAACCTCAGAGCACTTTCCCCCAGAGCTCAATAACCCCCAGAGAAAGGCAATTCCTTCAGGGAAAACCCATCAAGTTCTTCAAAGAGATCATCCTCTGCACAGTGAGATAATATAACTCTTCCAAGATTAACATTTATTATCATTTGTTTATTCCCGTTCGTGGGGCCACGTGTATCCGCCCATTAGCTGGTGTCGTTTGAGGACAAGGGCGAGACGATAACTGAGGAATTGCAGTCTTGAAGATATTTCTGGAGACGTGAGATTAATGAAAAAACAGTCTATATGCGGCCTTCGAACTCCTCAGACTGCGATATATAACCGATGGGGAGTACGAACCCGGAGAAAAACATTTTCCCGTCTCCAGAATTGAGTTACTTATTTTAAGAAACTAATGGCTCTAGCAGACGTTTTACTGAGACTAGAAAATTAATTATTTAATTGAAAAATAAAAATTTCCAAGAATTTTATCAATTGAGAACTGGAAACTTTCTCTGTGAAGTCGAGGGAAAGCCCAAAATTGAGAGAAAAGGGTTGAGGAAAGGGGTGAGTGAATGAGAGACCCCCATACCCCCTGAAGACGACCCTTTGGACCGTTTCAGCCGATCAAATCTCGTGAGAGGCCATTTTCGGTTTCCTGATACTCATTTTTTGAATCTGATGGATATAAACTCTGGAAGAGTCGATATACCTTTTTCCAGAAATGACTTCTGGAAATTTTTAGATTTTTCAATTATTTGACTGTTGTTTTGACTGATTTGATGGGCTTTTTATCTGTCTAATGCAATGGAAACGAGGTGGGTTCGAGGATATCAGGAAGAAAGGGCGGATGGTGGTGCGGTGCACGCCCCTGCGTATTGATCGCTTCGCAGCACACACACAGATAGAAATATTCAGTAAAAATTACGGAACTACTCACATAATCCGCAATCAGAAATATTTTTTTGCGATTTTATAAACAAACTCGAAGAAATCTGAAATATTCTGCGAACTCTCAGGTTTATCCCACTAACAAACAAAATTATCAGATAATTTTTCCTGAAGGGAAATTTTAGACAATTCACCCTTTTGGTTCTTCCAGAAGCAGAAACCCTCTGAACTTTCTGGGGGTCGCCCCCCAGGCCCAACATCACCGGATCAGCTATTTACATTTCACCATCAAATCATCAAACGGTGTCATCTAGAGCTTTATCACGTCTCCTCTTTCTCCCAATTTCAACTCCGTAAAAATCTACTCATTCGTATTCTCGTACTCCCAGTGCTCACAGCTGATGAAATCATCCATGAGGATGAATTCATCCATGATAATCGTTTCATCCCCCATCTGTTAACGAGGTATGACCCAGTAAGGAAATAGGCCGTGGCTTTTGCCCTCATCCCACCTTTCACCGGTCGACGACATGCGAGTTCACAATCCTGAAGTCGTCGTTTCATCACCGAGTGAGGACAAGAGGGCACACCGCTACAGGGAATGAGAATGGAAAAGCCCGGGGGTGATAGGGCCGAGGGGTAGGGGGCGGCATGCACTCTCAAGCCCACCCGACTCTAGTGCACTAATCACGATGACACTCGGGGAAGCATCGACGTGAATTGGGAACGGGACTTGGTGTATTATCGGTATCGTTCGTTCACCGGTTCTCCATCATCAGCATTTGGATCATGAAAAGGCTTTTTCATGATGACGATGAGGATGATGAAGAGGAAGAACATTGATTCCATTGACGATCGATAATAAAAGGGGTGGAAAAGATATGTGAGGTTGTTTTTTCAAAATCGTTCTTGAAATTGACGATTTTTTATATTTTTTTTGGGGACTCATTGATGGGACTTCATTTGTAAATGAGGAAAAAATTGTTTGCTGCATCTGATTGCTCTGAAGCATATGGGAATGTGTTCAGAAGGGGTTGCGACACTTTTCCCTCTTTTAATTCTTGCGGAAGGGAAGTGTCAAGTGGCTGTGGTCTTGTTTCCCTTAACCCCCTTCATATCTCGGGGGAAATAGTCTACTAACCCGGATTAATCGAGTTATTCGATATCTCGCGTGGTTCTGAACGATTTCCAAGGTTTCTCCAGGGGATTTAGTGCACTGGAGTGCAGTGGTATGACAATTATTACAGTCAGACAACTCATCAGGTGTAATTACACTCTTGTTGGCGTGTTGTTAATCGTTATTAATGGTGTCGTTAATAACGGGGATGACAATATTATTTATGCCACTGGATGTCATTCAGAAGTGAAAAAACAAATCATTTTATTACTTTATCAAATGGGAGATTCGTCCATCAGATAATATTTTCATTACGCAGGGTTTCGTGTCGAAATGTACTATTATTTCGTCATTAATTACTTTTCTATTCACCTTTCAACGAAATTAAGTCGGAAAGGTATGACGTTGGGGGATTTTTAAAAATTGTGGAATTTTCTTTACATTGGCTGTGGCCAGCTTCAGGTACCTCGTGGTAATTCTATATTCTCTACTGGGTATTTTCGTCCGCCCAGAGTATATAAAGGGCCTGACCTTTCGACTAATGGTCCCATAATTCTTTTCCCAATTCAGCAAATCACCGAGATATTTCTGCTCCATTTCCTCCACATCTGCCCCATTTTTTTAAACTAAAGGGTTTAGGCTTTCACATGCCCTCGATATTTTTGATCCGATTATTTCTGGGTCACTTGTCTCGATAATTGATCAATAATCCTGCAAACTAGTTTCGAAACTCCTTACTTTCGGAAATATTTACAAAATACACTCGGTAAACTCTGCATTTGTCGTTTTTTTTCATTTTTTCGTCTGCAATGTTGCAACACAATTATTTATTTGATTTTAGGATCACGTGCACAGGTACCATGGCCAGAAGATGGGCTCCCTCGAGCCTCACGTGTTCGCCCTGGCTGAGGCTGCTTATCGATCACTCCGAAATACCGAGAGTAATCAGTCTTGTGTTATTTCTGGGGAGAGTGGAGCTGGCAAGACTGAGACAACAAAGTTCATACTCCAGTATTTGTGCTCGGTGACGAGTAATGTTGATACTTGGGTTGAGCAACAGATTCTAGAAGCTAATACAATCCTCGAAGCTTTCGGTAAGTTGCTCAAACAATTCAGTAGTTCATAGACATTAATTTCAAATCAGGTAAATAAATTAAAACCCAACGGATAGACCAGAATAATCAGAAGGGATTATTAGGACGTTCAAAAGTATTGGATCCTCAACAAATAAATAAATAACCCTTTCCTCCGGTTCTCTTCTAATTAATTGATCTAATAAATTATCCATAGAAACTATCTTCCTAAATCACTAAATTCCCTGAACGTCTCGAAACTCTCAGAAGCCAAAGAATTCCTCAATTTTTGTTCAGGAAACGCTAAGACTGTCCGCAATGACAACTCCTCGCGCTTCGGAAAATTCATGCAGGTCTGTTTCGACTCAAAATGGATGATAAAAGGCTGCATTATCCAGGACTACCTCCTGGAGCAGTCCCGTATAACCTTTCAAAGCCCAGGGGAACGGAACTACCACGTGTTCTACCAATTAGTCGAGGGTGGAATCCAAGACCGAGAGTTTGCCGAGCAATATCACTTGCTGCCAGCATCGAAGTACAAGTACCTCAATCAGTCAGGTTGCACCAAGATCGAGGGTGTCTCAGACAGCAAGAAACTCGACGCCCTTCGACTGGCCTTCACCGTACTCCAGGTGCCCTCCGAGATGTGCGAGGGTATCTACCGAGTTCTATCTGCCATTTTGTGGCTCGGAAATTTGAATTTTCAAGATGTCGACGGTGAACGTTGTGAACTAACGCAGGAAGACGTTGAAATTGTTGAGACTGTTGCACCTCTCCTGGGGCTTCAGCTCGAGGACCTCACGAAAGTCGTTCTGGTGAGGCAGATCAATGTCCGGGGGAATATCACAGAGATTCCGCTGAAGGTACAAGAGGCCAGGGAGAACCGACATGCCATGGCTAAGGCCCTCTACTCGAGGACATTTGCCTGGTTAATCAATCACATCAACAATTGCACAAATCCTGGACAGGACTCCTCCAGATTCCTCGGGGTTCTCGATATCTTTGGCTTCGAGAACTTCACCGTCAACAGTTTCGAACAGCTCTGCATTAATTACACAAACGAGAAGCTCCATAAATTCTTCAATCACTATGTCTTTGCTATTGAGCAGGAGCTGTACAAGCAGGAGGAGATACAGTATTCACATATTACGTTTACCGATAATACACTGTGCCTGGAGTTGATTGAAAAGCCACCGAGGTGTGTCCTTAAACTGCTGACGGAGCAGTGCCACATGCCAAAGGGCTCAGACACTGCGTATCTCACGAATCTACATTCCGAATTCGAGGGACATCCTTGCTATGTCAAGGGAGACGACCGAAGGAAGTGGGAGAAGGAATTTGGACTCAAACATTACGCTGGAGCTGTGACATACACAGCAGAAGGTTTCGTAGATAAGAATCGAGATGTTCAACAGGACGTGTTCTTCGATTACATGAGCAGAAGTACAAACGAATTCGTCCAAGAAATTACAATTTATCAGGATCTTCTCGGTTGCACTGTGGCAAGAGCATCTGGAAGTACCACGACAATGTCCAGGGGCACCACAAAGGGAAAGCCAACCCTCTGCGACTCCTTCAGGCATCAGCTCCAGGCACTTGTGGACGTACTCCAGGGGACTACCCCCTGGTACGCCAGGTGCATCAAGCCAAACATGGATAAGAACGCCAATCATTACGATGAGAAACTAGTTCTGGATCAGCTGAGGTACCTGGGAATGCTTGACATCATCAGAATCCGGAAAGAGGGCTTTCCCATTCATCTGCAGTTCTCGGACTTTGTTGCGAGGTACAGGTGTCTCGTGAAGGGTAGGACTATGTTGCCGAAGGACGACAGGGAGGCCACCAGGTGCCTGATTAAGAGCCAAGGGATCGAGGAGACCGAGTGGCAGATTGGAAGGACTAAAGTCTTCTTGAGGAGCTACGTTCACGAACCTCTCGAGGACTCCAGGAATAAACTCGTCACTAGGAATGCAATTATTATTCAGAAGGTCTGGAGAGCTTATGTTGTGAGAAAGGGTGAGCAATCTTGATTAATTCGGATAATTTTTTTTTTCTCGGGAAAAATTGTTGAAGGTGACAAAAGTAACAGACTGAATAATAATATTCTTAATTGAATTTTAAAAATCTGTTCATTGCCTTTTGCAGACTATCGACGTGTCCGTGATGCAGCCCTAAAAGTCCAGCACGCATACCGCGGCTGGAAGCTCCGCATAATGTTTATAAGAAAGCGTCGAGCAACAATTGTGATCCAGTCACACCTTCGTGGAGTATTTGCAAGGGAGGTAGCAGCAGCCCTACGTGAAATGCGACGAGTGGATGAGGAAATGAGAAAGCGCGAGCGTATGGAGGAGGAGAGACGACTCATGGAGGACAAGAAAGCTCTCGAGGACAGTCAAAGGTACGAAAGCTCTCATTTCAACCTCTTACATAACTTTTTCCTCAATGAGGATAAGAAAATATCATCCTTTGTGCCTTATAGCGCTCAGTACAATGGTATTGTTGGAATGGAGCCTGGGTGAGTCTCGATTGGATGCACGATAATGCGGGCACTGCAATAACAATGTTAATTGGATGACAAAAGCTTTAAGCATTAATTATTTATTTTTGTTAACACGACCAGAAATTAGTTCAACACAATGAGTTGTCATGTTCTGGTTATCCACTTTTCTCTGAATTATGATATTTCCCAAGCTTTTTGAAATGAAATTATTCTCCATAAAAATATATTTCGCACACGTTCTTTTAAGTATTTCGTTCCAAAAAAATCTAACATCCGCAACACCATCCATCCTCCTTAATTACTGAATTCTTCTTCAAAAGAACAATTCCAATTTCCAGAAAAGCGCAAGAGGAGATCGCAGCCCTTTCCCAAATGGCCGAGCAATTGAACTCAAAAATGGCAACTACCGAGCTCCAATCTGTCGATCTCGACAACCTATTCTCCTTCCTCTCCGACGTTCAAGCCACAAAAACCCACCAGACAATAGAAGAACTTGGAGAGCAAATGGAGGAGCTCGTGGAGGACCTGGACGCTGAGCTGGAGAGTGTCATTCAGTTGGAGATGGAGATGATTGCAAAATCAGACTCTAAAATGTCGAATCTAAATTCGCCAGAGGCACCGAGAAACGGCACCAAAATGGGCCCTCCCAGCCTACCTGAGCCCACAGGTCCACCACCACCACCACCTCCCCCACCTCTTCCCACTAATGGTGAGACAATTGACACGAACGAGCCAATTTACGAGTCAGTGCTCCCCAGGGACGAGAGTGACACGAGTGTTCCCATTCGTATCAATGGGCACTCGACCCAGACAAATGGTGACACCTGTCCATCACCTCCACCTGTTCCAGCGACGAAAATCATGAAGGAACCGGTGATAAATAATCCACCTTCACGTCCGGAGTCCAGAAACTCCACAAATCATCATTTGGTGCATCAGACTAATGGAGGACATCATCAGGTGATGCCAAATGGTCACGATGTTGGGGTCGTGGGGGGACAGAATGTTGTGGCCCAGGGGCAAGTCGGGCAGGGACAAATCCAGGGCCCACCCGGTGTACAGGGGATGCAGAATGGGGGCCAGGGACAACCAGAGAGAGAGCAGAGGAGGAAGTTCAGGGTTGAGAGGAAGCTGCAGGAGCTTGAGGACAAGAAAGAACCCGTGGAGAATGAGGTATTGTATCACGACATCGTGGAGTTCGCCCAAAACTATTTCAACAGTCATGAGAGATCTCCGGAAGGTACAATAATGGCGACCCTGACACGAAAATCCCGAGGTAAGAGTATAGAATTTATTCCCAAGTACGAGATGGTGACTTACTACAAGGGCTCCACTATTCCCAACTCGCATATCCACATGTACGATCCTGACAATGTCAACCTTGCCTGTTCAACATTCCGAGACCTTTGCAAGTACCTCCGAGGGGAGATGAAGTTGGAACAGGAAATCGCGACAATCCAGTCGATAATAAGTAATGGAATCGAGCGAGAGGAGATGAGAGATGAAATCCTGGTCCAGTGCATGAGACAGGCCACTAATAACCCCAACCCCGAGTGGGCGGAGAGGGTTTGGCTGCTCCTCTGCCTGGCTATTGTCGCTTTCCAGCCATCAAAACTTCTGTACAAATATTTCGTCTCATTCCTACGTAAGAATCTAGCTCTAGAGGGGAAGCTGAGGCAGTACGTTCAGTGGTGCGTCGATAATTGCAAGAATACCAAGGTCTCCTGTCGACAGTTTCCCCCTTCAACTGTGGAGATTGCAGCAATGAGGAGATTGGGTACCATTGTTTGCAGATTTTTCTTCCTCGATGGAAGAACCAAAGCCATTGATGTGCATCCAACGGACACAGCTGCTGATGCTGCTGCCAAACTTGCTGAGAAGTTGGGCCTGAGGTCCCTGGAGGGCTGGGCGATCTATCAGAGCCGTCCGGACGGTGAGGAGCACGTCCGAGCCCATGATTACCTCTACGACGTGATTGCCGCTTGGGAAATGAAGCAGTGCAAGCTCAATACCTCCACCTCCTCCTTCTCTACCCTTCGTCGTGGGTCTAATCAGACTCTGGGCAGTGGTGACAATCGTTTTGTTTTCAAACGTCGTCTCTTCCGAAATACTCGTGAGCTATCGCAAGATCCAGTGGAGGTTAATATGTTGTACTCGCAGGCTGTTTACAACGTAGTCAAGTGCGATGACTTTCCAGTTTCTGAGAAAGTGGCCCTGCAACTAGCGGGCCTCCAGGCTCAAGTGTCTCTGGGTGATCCAAAGGACAACGATAGGCTCGATTATTACAGTGAAGTTGACAGTTTTCTACCCTATCGAATCAGCAGAGCTCGAGGAGACGATGTCTGGGTGCCAATAATAGCTCAGGCTCACAAACAATATGGCTGTGGAAGATCTGAACTCACAGCTAAGGTCCTCTATCTCTCCTGCGTGATGCAGTATCCCCTCTATGGCACAACAATGTTCAATGTCACTTATCGCGGCTACTGGTCATACGGTAATCAGTTGATTCTGGGAATAAATTGTGATGGTCTGATGCTCATAAAACCCGAAGACAAGTTCGTCGTCTCGGAATATCGTTACCAAGACGTGGAGAGCATAATGCTCGATCCAAGTGACTCCTTCATCACGATATCCCTCCTCAGGCATAATCCTGATAGCTCTCACAAATGTTTTGTCTTCGAGACACCCCAGAAGAATGAAATAGGAAGTTTGATAGTGAGTTATTGTCCAGCTTTGGCTGGATGGATAACCGAGAATGAAGCACCAACGAAACGAACAAAATGCATCACAAATGAAGACAGAGTTCGTTTATATCACAATTTAGTCAACTGCAGGAGAACATTAGTGGACTCGGAGGCCCTGAGAAAGCCTCAGGACTCGGGTGGTGGTTTCCTGAGGAATACACTTCGAAGATTATCGAAACACAGAATCGAGAAACTACGGCAGGAGCATGGAAATAGCACAGATGATGGTGAGACCTATAAAGGATTCCCTCATGCTTACTGGGCCTTCAGCAGAGGAGCCATTCCCCAGAGTCTCACTAAGCTACCCGATCCTGAAGAGCAGATCTCCCTGTCTGTCTTCCAACTCGTGTTGACTTACGCTGGACTGGGACAGAATGGTGATACAGTTAGAAGGGTTGAGGATGAGCATGTGAATTTGATTCAATCTGTGATGGAGAGGTGCATGAGGAAGGAGAATCTCCTGGGGGAGTTGTATCTCCAGTTGATCAAACAGACGACTGATCATCCCGATCCCAATAGCAGAGTCAATCTTAGACACTGGGCACTCCTATCACTCGCTTGCTCTGTCATTCTCCCGCCCCAGAAAATCATCAGGAAGTATCTGATTGCTCATCTTAAGAGATGTGCCAGTGATTACGTTACTGAGGAGGGCAAGTACGCGAGATTCGCTGAGAAGTGTCTGTACAAGACACAGGGGACCAGGAGGAGACAGTGGCCACCTAGCAGGGAGGAGATCATGTGCACCATCAACAGAAGACCTATCTACGCTAGGTTTCACTTCATGGACGGACAGTATCACGCTGTGGAGTTTCATCCTTCAGCTACTGCTAGGGATGTCATGGAGATCATCAAGGCGAAAATTGGACTCGGAGAGTCTGCAATGGGTTATGCTATTTACGAGGTGTTAGGCACCACTGACAGGGCTCTCATGCCTGAAGAGAAGATCGCTGATGTTATGTCCAAGTGGGAGAGGTATAGAACTAGCCAACAATCAGCCCAGCCACAGCGAAAACATGGACATCATCTGTTTTTGTTCAAAAAACATTTGTTCTTGGATCAGTACATGAACCTGGGGGATCCTGTCGAGAAGGAACTCCTGTATCACCAAGTGCTTCATGATTTACGAGCTGATAAATTCCCTATCACTGAGAAGGAGGCGATGATGCTGGCGGCGCTGCAGGCACAGCTGGAGTTGGGTGATTGCTTGGATACTGTCAGTGGACCTGAATACAGGACCGTTGCTAGCCACTGTCTACCAGCCAGAATAGCTCCCAATATCAGTGTTGAGGGAATTGTTCAGCATCATCAGTCCCTCAGGGGAATGACCCCCAATGAGGCGAAGAAAGCGTTCTTGAATTTTATTCAGTCGTGGCCACTGCACAGGGCTACGATTTTTGATGTCATGCAGTCATTCACTTCTAACTGGCCCAGAGTTCTCTGGCTCGCTGTCGATCAGCTGGGATTGCATTTACTGGAACACAGGTCCAGGAATGCTTTGTGTACTTATGAGTACAGCAGTATTTTGAGCTACAGTCCTGCGCTGAATTGTCTTATGATTATTACTGGGACTGATAAGAAACAGAGCAAGGTTATTCTAACTACTACACAGGCTTGTCAAATAGCAAATTTGATACGCGAATACACAGAAGTCCTCCAAATACCACCAGAAGTACCAAAGAGAGATTCAGGTATGCCTCAACATATGACCTCAATTCAACCAATAAACGTCACTGCCACAGCCACGAGTGGCCATAAATCCCGACCGGCCTCAACATTGCACCGAGGTGCACCGGTCATTCACTCGCAGGCTAGCTAAAACAATTTTCTAAAACCAAAAAAAAATGTTTTTTCGTTGTTCAAATCAATGACGATGGAGTACTGAATGTATTTACCGATGAGGCCTATTGTGACGATTAGCATGAGAGGAATTAGCCTAGTACATTCTTCTTCCAGTATTTATTGTAAGTAATTAGGAGTATTTTACTGCTGTCAAAGACACGAGTTATCAACTGCCATTAAATCAATTTTACCGATGAAAATATGGAACCAAAGCGGATTTTTTAAATGCTCCATCAATCAACTCCGACGAGATTTTTGTCTCAATCTCTCTCTATCTGTATCATATCAATCTACAAAAGTTTGAATCAAATAGAATTTATCGGAAATCATTTCAAATCGTAATTTTGAAAGATTAAGATGAAGTGGAGCGAAGGATGACTGACTAGTTGTCATAGAAATTATTTAAACAAATCTATGGAGTTAACTAAATTGACGCAAATGTCAAGAAATATTTTGTATAATTTATAGACATTGTCGTAATTTTAATTGCTAAATTTCCCTTTTTTATCAAAATTATATGATTAGACCATTTGCATTTTCCACCCCGAACACATTGACCAATGAGGAAAAAGTCTTATGTATGAAGTTAGCCAATGACCTATGGGGCTAACTTAATTTATGCGCTCGTGCTTTCTTATAATTAATATAATTTAGAGTCATATCTTTGAAGTTTTACTTAACGCTAATGATTATTTATAATTTTTTATTTTTTTTAAGGTACATGTCATTTTTTTCGCATCATCTCCTCACTCCACTTCTCTAATTAAACAAATAGGCGTAATTTACCTGGAATAATAAATTAATTGTACAGCTTTCTGTACGTTGCTCCTATACGCAACGATGCAATGTTAATTATCATTCATAATTACGTAGCTTCGAAAAATAATAAATTTAAGAATTCAGACATCGTTGCCATATGAGGAATAGAGAATCATTACGAGAGATTACATTACGAGAATCATGGAAAGAGGAGTAATGACGACTAAGATAATGAAATTCTGTTAATCTCGATAGAAACGAAATAGCAATTCGACAGGAATTTGTTATTTATTTGTGACAATCCTTTGATTGACGCTGAAACGCGAGGATTAAATAATAATTAGCTTAAATAGTACGAGTAGTAATGACTCATTGAGTAAATATAAATTATATTGAATTATATTAAAACTTATTTAGGTTGTGATGGAATCAGTGGGGGAGAGGTAAATCTTAACAAGTTGAATTACCATTTTAATTACGAGAATTGTAATGCAAGGTTGTGTGGAACGCCTCGCGATTACGTCCAAGAGTAAATTATTAAATGAATTACTATTTTACGTTCAATGTCCAAAGATTTACTGCTGGCTGGTTGTTATAATTGACTTCCTCCTTAAGTGTATATAATATACTGATTATAATTGATAATTGACGATTCGATTTATGAGTATTCGAGGGAATTTAACAGCCCCCATTTATCGGACCAATTGATGCATTTGTATGTTTTTTACATTTTTATTTTTATTGAAAATCGTGAGACGAGTGTTCTGCATATCTACTCCACATTTTTGTTAACACTGAACAACAAAAAAATATATCGTGTAGTTTAATGGTGAGATTTTATACTTTTTTGCAAATATCTGAAAATGTACTGGGGTTTTTGAAAAATGGGAGACCTTTTGTGCTGAAAATTTAACGATTTACAGAAACCGTTGTTACATCTTATAAATTGATAAACTATGATAAGTGCATTCTTCCATTTTTTTACAATACAGCTACCACAAAATTTTTGGATGACATTTAACCCAAAAAACAATCATTTTTGAACAATGCACTTATTTTAGTATTTGTGAATATTCTCCCCACGAATTTTCAATTACCAAAACGGTCCGCAATTAATCTCATTCATTACCTCGATTTCCGAAAAAAGCATTATCATGATTTTTTATATTTTTCTCAATGATTTATCGACGTATTCACAAAATGCGATTCACCACTCGACTACCTAATTAAATCGAAAAATCATGGGCTTGTAATTTTTATGAGTGCAGAGGCAGACTGTGATCCGCATCGGGTGTTCTTAGTCTTCGAAAAATTGTTTTTACCATGAATACGAAATAATCCGTGTATGAGTAAAGGGAGGTGTAAAATTAATGAATAATTAATTAACTACACTGGAATGGAGTAATCACAGACGTGAAGACGATATGAGTTATGCGAACGTCCGTACGTACGTAGCTTAGAATTATTATAAATAATTGGTTGACAATGTTATTGAATTATATATGAATGAGAATCTTGGAAGAAACTGAAAGGGCTGTATATAAAATGTATACAATGCGTACATTTAAAATATGGGATGGAAATAAGTGGCATAAGGGTTGATTATGTAAACCACGCACACATACGAGGACGAGTGAAGGCGTCTATGTATGAATTATATGGATATACTCCGACTCTGTGTATAAACAGAATAAAATCGTATATTAAAAAAATGGAGGAATTATTTATACAGCGGCGTTTCATTCATGAGGCGATTTGCGATTTTTCGGGAGCTCTGGAATCGATTCCTACGTTTTTCGCATTTTTCTCAGCTGCTGGAGGTCCTAGAGCATAAGGCCCTAAGTCCAGGTACCCTATTCTCTGTGATTATGCCTTACCAACAGACACGTTCACCATCGTCGTCCATCTCCCCCATAATCTCTGATATAGTTTTTTAATTGGACTCAAGCTCCATCGGCCTGGTAGATATTGTCAAGAGCTAACTCTTATCAATGTTTACCAATGTTTATTGAACAGTAATAACGTTCTTGGATCTTTTTTTTTATTATTCATTCCATACATATTGCATTTACATATTAAATTTACATAAAAATTAAGCGAGAACGAAAAATAATCACTGCTGATAAATATTTTCTCGACAGCCATCTAGAGACACTAGTAATTATCATAATCCCAGATTAATTATTGGTGTGCAGATTTGAGGTAGCTAGCAGGGATGATGTGTATGACAGTGTTGTAAAAATAGACTGCAACAGATAATCAATGGATATACTATCGGGCTAACAAGTACATATAATTACTTGAAGTAAGTTGTCAGCTCACCTTCCTCACCAGAATCAGAGAAGGTGTGTAGCACTTTCCCACCGTAAGTTTCAGAGGAATTGCCGATTGTCGAATGATAAACAGCAGATCCCGTGAAATTTTTGGATTTTTCGTTGTCCATTGAATAGAATAAGCAACTTCACCGAGGGAGCGGCTGTTTTCTTGACATATGTCCACGACCCAACAGCTTAAAGTTATTCCCACGTAAACGGTCAGTGACCATACAAGCTCCACTAGAGCTTTTACATACTCCTGTTTTATTAACAACTACATAAAAAAGGAAGAAGTACGAAATTTATTCATTGCTTCCTTGAACTTAATAAATTGTTATCTCTTTACAATCTGGGGATTAAATTAGAGGGGTAATTGTGCTCATTGAATGAAAATTTTACCTCTGCAGCTAAGAATCCTCCCATACAGCCGTAAAGTATCGCTACAAATAAGATCATGAGGAGAGCCATTTGAAAATGATCCTCAACTTTCTTCAGAAAATTCCAAATTTGAACCTGAGTTTCAACAATACACTTTAAACAATTACACTCTATGCCACCTCCGTACATACTCGCAGAGGTATCCCCGTCTGATGAATGATTGATTCTCCCTTGATATTTACTTATCCTGTTTCCCAACATTTTTAGCTGTGCACTAGTGTGGGAGATCAGAACAATGTACGCGATCAGCGTTCCGTCAAAGAATATCCAGCTTAGACCCACCGCAATGCTGCACGCGGCAGCCCATAAAACATTGATGAGTACATTGGAGGAGACGGACCGGTACCAGTAATGATTTGCTGACCATTGTTCTCCTTTAATTATTGCCGCGAGTGAACTTGCATTGATATCAATCAAAACATCTGTATAAACCAGATGATATCAGTGGACGACAATCAGGTAATTTATTTGACAATTTGTGTTCTAATTTTTATGGTAATTAGTTTAAAAAAGTAGTCGCAAAATGAATACTTTCTGTTTGAAATTGTCCGTCTAATCTCGACCGTTTTAGAGAGGGCCAACGGTTGATCGGATTGATGCAAAAAATCGATCCTTTTGATGTTGTACCGTCAGTCAATGATTTGCAAAGTTTTATAGTCTCAAAGTTTCGCGAAAAATCAGCTAAATCATGCAACATGAAGAGGTAACTCTAGTAACTCCTTAACTTACCCAGGTATACTACGATCTCTATTATTCCATATACAGTTAGAATTTTCATCGAAAAACGAGCATAGTAATGCAAAACTATGGTATCCTCCCTGGACAAAGGCGACTTCCAAATATCTCGAACTTCTCCCAACATAGACCGGACACCATGTGATTTGCAATAGAAAAGAACCGCAATAGTTGCTATGGAAATATCGTAGACCGAAGTACTGATATTAAGAAAACGGTTCCGCACATCTTCTTCCTCGTCGAACATTATGATGACTCGCGGAACAACTATAAATACAAAATAAATCGCAAGGCAAATGACGAATTTTATTCCACTATTTCCCATCTCTGGCCAGATACCAAGAGCACCAAGTACTAAGCGAGGAATTCGCATGGCCCACCGATAATTATCATCACTTGAATGCTGATCAAATTGGCGATTCCATATTCCACAGAGTCCCGACATTTTTTTCGTACTTGCGTTTATTTCGCAGTATCAGAATTGACACTGCAGGTTGTTTATTGATATGGAAACCTTCGGGCCGAAGGATATGTATATACATAGCATGATCAATAATTTTAAGAATGCTCATTACATCTTACAGTCTTAACAATTGTCACCAATTCACATTCATAGGAGCCCTGGGATTTAACTCCATAAAGTGGTGTCCTGGGACCTTATGGGATCGATGGTTCAAGGTCTTTCGCGAAAAAACTCTAAATTACAACATTAATCTGCATTTGGTGATGGGAATAGCACTTGCCACATAGTCGCATATTTCCGATTAGTTCCGGGTCTCCCGACTTGCTATAGCCACCAGGGATGATGTGTATGACAGTATTGTAAAAATAAACTGCAAGAGATAATGAGTGGATACAATTCCAAGTTAACAAGTGCAGATTATCATTTGAAGTAATTTATAAACTCACCTTCCTTAGCAGATGTAGAGAAGGTACGTAATATTTTCCCACCTTAAATTTCAGAGGAATTCTCGACTGTCGAATGATAAAAAGCAGATCCCGTGAGATTTTAGGGTCTTTCGCGGTCCATTGAATAGAATAAGCAGCTTCACCTAGGGAATAACTATTTTGTTGACATATTTCGGTCAGCCAATAGCTCAGGGTCATTCCAGCGTGAACACTTATGAGCCAAAAAATTCTCCCCAACGCTTTTGCATATAGTTTATTCGTCAGCATCTACATAAAAAAGATAATAATTAATTAAATTCATCTATCACTAATTTAGATGTATTCTGATGCAACTATTTACCTCTGAAATTAAGAATCCTCCCATGCAACCGTAGACCGCCGATGTAGATAAGGACAGAAGCATAACTATATGAAAGTAATCTTCCATTTTTTTTATAAACTTCCAAATTTCAAGGTGAAATTCAACGATGCACTTTAAACAATTACATCCCCCTTGCACGTCATCCTTATACCTGTTCCCAGGACCATCCTCTGCTGATGAATGATTGATTCTCCCTTCATATTTCCTCATTCTGTTTCTCAAAATATTTAATTGCGCACAACTATGCGACATCAACGCGATGAAGCAAATCGACGTTCCATCAAATGTCATCCAACTCATAGACATTGCAATCAGAGAAGGCAAAGAGCTTAAAATTTTAACGAATGGATTGGATGATACCGATGGATACCAGTAATGACTTGATGAAGCTTGATCCGCCTTAACTATGGGAGCCATCGAAGTTATATTTATATCTGCATGAGAAAGATTATATCAGGACGTTCAGCTGATGATATTTTGATGGGATATCTGCCGGAAAAGCTCGCACTTTGCTCCCCAGTGAGTCGAAGGAAAGTGGCCACTTCCCGGCCTCCGGTGGAAAGTCACCCCCTCGTGCGGAAAGTTGACTTTCCGGGGTGGGAAGCAACTTTCCACTCTCGAGTGATGGTCAACCGGTGGTCGAGGGTGGTCCATCGCTATTTGATTGATAATGAAAGCAATCAAATCGCCATCGATTAGCACTCGACTGTCTGCTCAGGTCGACCCTCAGCGATCGAATAATTAGCAGGACATAGGGACAATGGGGTAGAGGGTATCGGCAGTATCTCACCAACTTACTCAGGAATGATAGAATCTCTGCTGTTGTATATAGTGCTACAATTTTTACTGAAAAACGAGCATAGTTATGCATAACTATCGTATCCTCCCCGGATAAAGACGTCGTCCAACTTTCTCGTATTTCCTCCAACATAGACTGAAGAACATTCGATTTGTAGTGAAGAATAATCATACTAGATAGTGCGAAGAGATCATAGATCGAAGCACTGGTATAGACGTATCGATTGTGAGCATTTTGTGTCGTCCGGAACACTCTGATAAGGCGCGGAAGAGCCACAAATGCGAAATATATTGCAATGCGAATGAGAAACGTAATTCGATTTTTTCTCCCACATTCGGGCCAGACCCCAAGAGCTCCAAATATTAACCGAGGAATTCGCGTGACCCACCGATAATTATCATCTCCTGAATACCGATCAAACTGTCGGTTCCATATGCCCCAGGTCCCGGACCATTTTTCCGTATTTCCCTTCCCCATCTTCATTTCATAGGATCAGAATTGAAACTGTTCTTTCATTCGGTTAACAAACCGTTCCGGTGATGTAGATAAATATTAATAGGGTAATCGATTACTTTAGGGTCGTTCATTATCCATAATGATGACTCAACAATTATCGATCATTTAAATTTACAGGTGTCGCGTAAAGTATTGTTCCAGGAAGTGTTAACAAAGCTCATTTGGTTGAAGGGTTTCGTGACAATAATGTAAATAATGATATTGACGACCGGGTATACACTTTGTGGAACGTTATTTATATTGCCTTTTCATTTGATTGTTTATGTACAAAGCCATGTAATTTTAAACTATTTTTTTCCCTCGAGAATTACCGATGTTTATTTGTGGTGCAGCCTCCCCTGAATGTCTGCCAATAAAATATCAAATAATGAAACTCGGGGAGGGCGGAATTGATTGAAGATACTCCGGTCAACATAAACAACTCACTCAAGTTTATATAATATATGTATATATACACACATTTCTAATATATATGTATATATATTTTATATTCATTCATAATTTCGTTACACAATAATCAGACAATTAACAGTGCGTCACCGCTCCAGTGAGTGACTCGATCTTCATCCCTTCATCCCCATGACAACCATCATAATTATTCTTTAAGGATTTTTTTCTCATCATAATTATAATTTAATTGTGATCGAATGCAGTCGAAGCATTGCGCGAACCTCTGCTCATTCCGATGAATTCACGGGGATCAATCATTACATCGATCGATTAATCAAGAGCCAATAGCGGCATCAATCATTGGAACATGTACTTTATTTATTCATTTCTTTTTTTATAGTACGTAGGTAATAGTTTTACATCATCTATCTAAACGCTAGTGACAGTAGACGCATATATTCACTCATTATGTAATCTACGTGTATCTCAAATTACGTAACGTGGATTTATTTATATTTAATAAATATTTTATTTTATTACATAATGCATTTCATTTATTTACTCTCTGAAAATTTTTTGTTCATCAATTTCTGTGGTGATACAGCTGATTAGTCAGTTGCAATATAATAATCATTTTCAAGTATATTTGTTTCAGGTAGATAATTATCAGATCTTTCATTATTTTCATCACATCGTGGCCTTTTGTTGTTTCACTTCATTGGCACCTATAGAGTAACTATGATCAAGAAGTCATCAAAATGTTTGGGAAGAAATTATTTGGTAAGTCGCAAGCGAGTTCGAGCTGAATGCAAAGATGTTTTTGAGAATATCTCCCACGATATTCCCCAAAAACTTCTCTGAATTTGGCACTCCAGACATAACAATTACACGGCTCTATTATTATAATTGTTAAGTACTCCGTAAGCAACAATATTCTCGGCATTTAAGGTACGTCCATTCCTAGCATGTCCACCGTGCAAAACTCCATTCGTCATAGACTAAAAAAAACATGAACAAATAGACAATATTGAACTAGATCGCGACTGGATAAACACTCGTTCGTCAGCAGCACTAGGAGACTATAAATACAGTAAATAACATTAAAAATAGGTAATAAATGTACTTGACATTTGGATGTTTTTTTTTAAACTCTTTTGTCTTTCTTTATTCTCTCACTTCAAACGACATTTCAATTTAACTCGTTCTATTCACTCACAAATGAATTAATCTTCGTCGCTGATGAATACAATAAAACATCACGTGTTACTCTTTATTTTTTATTCTCATTGTTATGTTGTCTGAAAACACCGAAAGCGTTACGTGTTCATTTACCCTATTTTGTTCTATTCACTGGGACATTTTTGGTAGTTGTTCACTCGCAGGATGAATTACTCATTAACCAGTTTTACTTTATCTTTCCCCTTCTCGTGCGTTTAGAATAATGAAGATAATTAATTTAATTGGTAATAATTACTTTCGAACGCAGCAAAAGGTACACTTCGTGGATTCATCTCTTCATTATTGATTTATTAAGTATTTTGCCTCGGCCTCCATTTTGGTTACAGTTCAGGTAATTGTTTGTTATTTGCGGTGTTCGAGGAGATCAAAGTGGATATTTTGCAATAATTTTGACAAAAAAAATGGCAGACTATTTTTGGCAGACCTGGATAGAAAATATGTAGCTAATTAATAAATCGATTATTTGAATAAACTCAATTAATTTATTTCAAGCTCGGGAAATGGTTATTCTCTTGAGAGCATTCGAACATATTTTCAAAAAAACCAATTCAATCTCCTCGATTCCCTCACACCTCTGCCCTCAATTCTCGATAGGCACCTAAACACTCAAGCGAATGAAAAACACCTAAACTAAGTTGAATTTATCAACTACACAAATACAACCATAAACAATTGGCAATTGATATTACAATAATTACAAAATCAATTACACAAGTATCGAGTTTTAAACGTATTAATGCTGATAATTAATGCACCGGTTACTTAGTCATTACTGACAACCATTGATAATAGACTCTCAAAGTTAATTACAGGAGAATGTAATTAAACAGCCAGAGATATTCCGTGGATGAAAATAAAAATCTAACAAATAGAATTCTTACAGAATTTGATTTCCCGAACAGAAGTGTTTTTCTGAATTGTATTTCATTATTTTTCGATATATGCGCAGAATGACAAAAAAATGAAAATGAAACAGTTGATCAATAATTTGTTTTATCACAAATAAGAAACGTAAAATAATAACTACAATTAATTAATTAAATTTGTATTCTTCAGATCCATTTTTAATAAGTGATCTGCTCTGTCATGTATTCAAGGTAGTACGGTTAATTATTCATTAATTTGTGACAATTTTTAGATTGTTTTCTCTTTCATTTAATCATTAATTCATTATCTAGTAAAGCTAAACGAGGCATGTGCGTTTGTTGGTTAAACTGTTAACTTAGAAAGTGACTTGAAATAATTTATTGAATACTCATCCACTGGACAGTGCCACATTAATTAATTACTGGGGAACTTGTACGTCTTTGGTTTGGTAAAATCGACTGATCAGTGCAATCGTACCTTTTGTCAATCAAAAATTGAACGAGATCCATTGAATAAAAAATATATTATCAATTTGAATAATTAAGGAGGTAACCGCTCAGCAGTTTTTTAATTAATTGATTACGAAAAAATAATTATTAATTTAGTTGACTCGCTTTTTTAATAAAGAAGTGATTGATTACTCTCTTGATTCTTCTGCTTAAATAGGCATTGCACTGTCTTACTAACTAGAACGCTCAGAGTTTATTTTTTATACTCATATATTTTTTTAAGTTTATTCTTCTATTGTTTTTATCTCTTTCTGTTCATCCACTTATTCATTAAATTGGTATTTAAAAATATTATTAAATCATTGGGAAGCGTAAATCATTGTGGCACGTGACTGAGACTGTTGATTAACGTAATTATTATTTCAGAAATATTTTTTGTGATTTATCATTGGTTCATTGGCTCATCACCTCCAATGATTTAAAAAAATCAATCAAAAATCTCAAGACTCAATTGCAATTGTTCTATACATCGTAACGGTGCTCGGTGTCTCCTTAAATTCTAAAAAAAATCATCGCAAGTGCCCGTCAGCCTTCAGCAATTATCGAGCCTGCATATACATCATTTAGGTACGAGGATAACGCATTTTACTTTAACACTTTCAACATCAAATTCTGTGAAATTTTCGTAAACGGGCTCTTTCACTCAATAATCGTTTAAATATATCTTGTGCCCGCACCGTAGCCCAGGTGCTATCAACAATTAATTTAATCAATAAATTTTCATCATCTAGATACTAAACACAAGCACGTTATAGACATATTGACGTTTACAATAATATCTTACTGACAATTAATGTTATTATATTTTTTTTGTTAATTTTTTTTCACATTTTAAAATTTTTTTCTTCTCAATTTAATTAAATTCTTTTAGTTTAACATTCAACGTATTCATTTATCTTTGTTTTCTTTTGTAGTATTACGCTAGTTATTTAGACTATAAATTAGCGATAAAAAATCACATCGAACGGGACAGCGCGATTTAATGAGGAGCCAGGTAGTTTTTTTTTCTCTGGTAATTCATTAGGTTTTGTTTATTTTTTTGTTTAGTTTTTTTTCCTTTGTTTATAGATCTCTAGTGTACTGCATAGACTCTGTACGTCATATATACGCCGAAAGCTCTGCTTTCGACGCTCTCACTTTATATTTTTTATTTGTTTAATCATCATCTTTTAATTACTAAGTAATACACAGGATATTTTGTCTCTTTTCAAAAATGTATTTGATAAAATGGTGGATATCTCCGGAATTTGTGGGTTTAGAAGAAAATGTAAGAAGAGCTTTATTTCTTGGGAGAAAATTTCCTGAAAAAAGCTTCTTGTCATATTTTCTGCTATATCCAATAGTTCCGGAGATATTGATGAAAAAAGGAGAAACTTGGGAGTCCTATCGACGAAAACCGAGGAAAAATGTAAAAAAGTGTTAAACAAACGTATAAAAATCATCAAAAAACTGTTAATCAATCTCTGTGGTAATCTCCTAAAATTGGGGGAAGAAAACAAATATCGAAATTGAAAATTCAATCGTTTTTTCATCAGTAATTTTCCACTCGCAATCGATGTGATCAGGACGGCAATTATTCAACCTTCTCTGTCATTAGGGGATAATCAAGCAACTGATGAAACATGGTGAATCACCACAGAGACTGATCAATTCGAGAATAAAAAAAATTATTGAGAGTCGATAAAAGTTTAAAAAAACTGTTTCTGGACATTCCCGACGTCCGCGCGCACACATTCACAAGCTCAACACAAGAACGAAGACTTTGGTTTTGTTATTAACCTACCTAATAATCAATCTTACTCGAAATTTATTTATATGCTCTTTCTTACGTGTTAATTATCAGTGAAAGTTCATAATTTTTTAATCTTTATCATCAAAATTATGCGAATAATTCTTGTTTTTTTTGCTAAACGTAGGCCGGACTAACCGTTTCGCATCGATTTTTATATTCTGCACCCTTTAAGATTATTTTATTTAATCAATTTCCTCCATTTAATGGTTTTTTAGCTTATTTTTTTAGTGGAGATCGGAGGAGTTCAAGAGTGAAGTGGTAAAACGTATCGAGATAATTTCGTGATGCTCAAATAAAATAAAACCCCCAAAAAATACCGTCCAGCCTTTCCCCCTCCTCTCCTCATTTTCAAATCCATGATCACCAAAATAATATTTCACTGATGACGTATTACCACTTCCCATAATAATCAATTTAGGTCATAAAAAAATGCCAGAATCGTTGAGAGCGTGAAAAATCGACGGAAACCCAAGACGATCAATGAGAGATTGTACAAATTTATATTAAATTTGTTCCTCATCTACCTCTACAATAAATTCCTCATTAATAATTACCGTTATCATTAAATTACTAAAGTACGAATACGAAAATTGTCACTTCCACATTCCGCGAGTCCCGCACAGGCTCGCGGCCCAGGAAGCAAGATAATCCCTCGACTTATCGCTTACAAACTAAAAACTAAAATTAAATAAAAATATTTTTTCATATTTAATACGACAACGATATCACAACAACAATTTGTCAATTAATCAATTTACCAATTTTCATGGGCAATTCTCCAG
Source organism: Diachasmimorpha longicaudata (assembly GCF_034640455.1). NCBI lineage: Eukaryota > Metazoa > Arthropoda > Insecta > Hymenoptera > Braconidae > Diachasmimorpha > Diachasmimorpha longicaudata. The sequence continues at coordinate 4,357,415 of NC_087240.1, forward strand.
CAATTGGGGCTTATATCGCATTAGAATGACATGTCAATTGAAGAATTGATCACTTGTTCATTAATTAATAATTTAAAAATACTTTTCTTATCAGTAATTCAATTCGCGATTGAATGTTAATATTAATTATCAACTAATTAATCGACAATTCTCGGAAAAAACATTAAAATCGTCAGCACTGGTTTCCCATCGAATTTCCCAACACTGTCAACGATTGGTATTAACGAAAACAAAATAAAATTAATAATTGCAACAAAAATTTTGACTCCAATGAATTTTTGAAGTTTAATCCTCTTACGACGGATGAATTAAGTACGAAAATCACTGGTGAAATATGACTGACAATTTTCCCCTTCATTAATTAGGTTATCAATGACTAATTAATTAGTGAAGCAATTAAAAGAGGAAATAAAAGAAAAATGTTTTATTTTGTGTTTTTCATGATAATTTTGACATCCATTAATGAGATGATTACGAAATTAACAGGCTTCTTAATAACGAATGAATGATTATTGTTTAATTAGATTTTAACCAATTAAAATGTCATCCTCTTCACTAATTAATTAATCATCTCGTCAGTAATTAACGAAGGACCTTTGTCAGCCTTTCACCTCTCCAATGACCCGAATAAATATTTTTCCTCCTCTCAAAATTCCTCAGATAATGACGTTTCGTTAATTAATAATTAATTACTGCTCTACTAAGGACGATGTGCATTAATTAATACCGAGATTCCTTAAGTCAATTGTTTCGCAAGCCACTGACATACCTAACTAGATAGAGACAACACGTAAGAGTATCTAGGTGTAAATGATGAATCAACAGAATCAATCAAAATTAATGAAAAAATCTGTTAAAATTCATTTTGAATTTTTGTTTTTTTTTTCACTCAGATTCAATGATTTAAACTCAGTGAATGCTCCTCTTGTGCTCGACTACATTAGGCATTATTCTAAAATAGTTATTAAATATTTATATTATTTATAATTTATCAGAACCACCAGGGAACTGATATCAATCATCTCAAAATCATACGATAAATTTTTCTTATTTCAATCTCCTCTGTATAATAATCTCATGATCGGATTTTTTTCATTAAAAATCAATTTCAAGTGCTTGTACCTTCATCTCCATCGATCGATAGTTTAAACAATCAATGGCTCGATTATTATTGAACCGATACGCACAATTATTTGGTAAAATAATCGTTATAATCTCAATCTCATCGAAGTTTCAATGATTTTTTTAGTAAAATGTTGGTCACTTCTGTTTTTTTCTCACATTCCTATCAAAATTTCATGGTATTGTGGACAGTATCATGTCTAATTAAATAATTAGTGGTCATTTTTTGAGTAAAAATTATGACTTTTCCACAAAACTCTGGAAGAAATGTGAATTTTCTCATTTTTTCGGAATCAGTTGATTGATAAATCAATTAATTAATTAATTGATTCATCAATTTTATCACTCGACTGATCAATTCATCGACTACTTCGTCAATAAACGGATTAATTAATTGGTGAATTGATTCATTAATTGAGTTCGTCATTTACAAAAATGAAATAGTCAATGAATTGAGAAAAAAAAAATTGCTAAACAACTGGAGATAAGACCTTGATTACGTTCTAGGTTTTACCTGTGCATTGTCCATTACGTTTGTGCTCCCTGGGGGTAATAATCGACGTGACAGACGTCGACATAACGCACGAATGTATGTGCCAGTCGATTGTGATTTTTCGGCGTTCGATTTATCATCGGAGGGGGATGATATTGCTCATTAGGGAGTGACGAGGCGAGTTGGATTGAAGTCCTTATTGACGAACGAAAAGCCCTTGAATTCGTCTTGATTCACTGCGTTCAGGACAGACTGGTGGACTGGCGTGAGGACTGGCTCTTCTTTCGTGAATTCAGCGTCAAAGTTCGTCGCGTCTTTCTCATTGTTCTGTAAAAAAAATATTAACAAGCGATGAACAATTAATAATTCCTTAATTCATTAGTTTAGAACGTTTTATTCGACGAAATGATTTTGGGTAAAATTTTTCTTTCAATCAAATGTGAGAAAAAAAAACAAAATGATTAATAATGAGAAAAAATCTTACTATTTTGGGTTTGAAAGGGGGTTTGACCCTTTTCGCTTCAAGTGCTCTCCAGTCTATGTGTTGGAAGAAAGGATGTGATTTAATAGCCTTCTCTCCGCCATTGGCAACGACACACCCGAGACGTCTCGCTGGATTTTTCGTCAAAAATCCCTTGAGGATCGAGACAGCCTCCTTGGTGAGCCAGACTGGATACAGAACATCGTCGTGGAGTATGGACTCGAAAAGATCGTCCTCGTTATCGGCCTCGAAGGGCGGCTGTCCAGCCATCATCTCGTACATGAGGACCCCCAAGGCCCACCAATCGACCGAGGCCCCGTAGTCCAACTCCTGGAGGATCTCGGGAGCAATATAGTCAGGCGTACCACAGAATGTGGCCGTTGTCTGTCCGTCAATGATGCCCTCCTTGCACATTCCAAAGTCAGCGAGCTTGCAGTGACCCTCACGATCCAGTAATATATTGTCCAACTTCAAGTCACGGTAGATGACTCCGTGCTGGTGGAGGAATTGAAGGGCGAGTGTCACTTCAGCTGCGTAAAATCTGGCTCGAACTTCGTCGAATTTACGCGCTTTTTGGATTTGAAACATGAGATCACCTGGAAAATCATTATTTTTCCATGAAAAATGATTTTTAAAAATCAAATGAAGTTGTACTAAGATCGGTCAATTAGGAATTCACAATATCTACTGGTGATAAAAATAATTATCTCCATTAGAACGCAATAAACAATAATAAAATGAAAGAATTACCTCCATTAACATATTCCATAACGAAAAATAATCTTTCGGGGGTCTGGAAGCAACTGTGAAGTGCAGTGAGGAATGGATGCCTGGCAGCAAGTGCTAGAATCCTTTTTTCCGTCATTGTGCAGTCGACATCGTCGTCCTGAATGATAACATCCTTCTTCAGGATTTTTATAGCGAAAATCTCGTCCGTAATTCCCTTGCATTCAGCGAGCATAACTTTTCCGAAACTGCCCTTACCCAGCACCTTGATGAAACTAAAATCTTCGAGGGCAAATTTCCTCGTCTCGTTCTCGTCTTCTCGTGGTGTCAGATCGATCAACGATGCTGCATCGTCGAATTGTTCACTGTTGTCTGTGTTCTCTGATTGTGTAGTTTCCTTGTCAGGAGCTGAGGTGTGCGAAGAACTACTCGATGAGCTAGGTTTGTAATTGATTCTTGGGGCTTTGGGCTGTTGATCTGGGGAGATGTTCAATGTACTCAGGATCTCCGCCATTGCTTTCGTATCGATGCCACAGTTGTTGGCTACGTTCTTTTGACATTTTTTGTGGACGTTTAAATCACAAACTGAGAGAAAGAAGATAAATTATTTTTCCTGATTTATAAATCATCTGAAAACTCAACAATGAGTCTAAATAATTTTAATGTTAATGAAATATCCAATTACCTTTACACTGGAGTCCCTGTCGAATTAATCCATACAACATCGATCCACAGTGATCGCAGAACGTGAACCGCTTGAATGAGTGGACTTCAAACCGATGTGGTACATTAACACTGAATCTTTGTCCCTGTGTTCCCTCATTGGACTGCAACATAGTTTTCTTCTCCTGATTCGTCCCACCGTGATTATTTTTTCAAACGACAAAACGAGAAAGAAAAGAAAAATACGAAGCAGATAAAACAAAAGCGTCAACATCGAATGGCCTCATGAGCACGTGGCAGTATTACACAATGACGATAACATAAAAAAAATTAGTGCATAAAAATAGCAATGAAAAATTGTGCTAAATAGAAGGCCTGAGTTTTTTTTTCTTTCATGACATACCTCTTCCCTCATACCCGGGCATTTTGTTACCACTAGTCTGTGACACCTCTTGTGAACAACGCACGTGCAAACTGTAAATACGTAATTTTTTGTGATTATCTTGGGAAACCTATGATAATTGTGATTAAAATAAAATTTTGGTATTTTGCACATTAAAAGCTATTTCATGCCTTGTTAAATTGTGCAACGATAATTTTCCAGAAATTGTTTATGCTTGTTTTAGTTTTTTGTGAAGAAATGATAAGCCAAAGAAAAGGAGAAATAATGCAATTCCGGAGTAAAGTGGTGGATGAAAAAATTTGAAATAGTCTAGTTTATAACATAAATAATAAAAGGTTACTTCTGTAGTTTATAAAATTGTCTAAAAGGCCTTTTGACATTTACACCTAAACCCAGCCCTTTACTCCCGAATCAATGCACTTCGGACCATGACAAAACAAGATAAATAAACCTTGCACCTCCTAAAAGTAAAAAATCTAGAAAAAAATTAAAAATATATTAATTTTCCTGTGAAAGCTGAGTGTAAGTATCAATAAAACCAGACGATTAAAGTGCTGAATGAAGAAACTAATAAATAAAAAGAAGAACAATTCCCAAGAGCCATCTCCAGACGCAGAAAATCATAAACAGAGAATTAACGATAAAGATCACACATCTCAGGCTGAAGAATTAAGGAAAAATAAATAAATAATTCGGTTAAAAACATGACTTTTGTGTCTTCCTCACCTTGACACTGATAGCCTTGCTTTCCGACGCCCCTGAAATACAACAGACAAAGCAAGTCACATTATCTCCGTGATATCCCATCGAAAAAAACACACAAATGGTTCCTTTTTTTCTCTCCAACCATTTGGGAAATAAATACGTGAGGCACTGGCGACTATCTCAATCCACTGTTTATCCTCGCTGATTTATACATCTGTACCCAATTAATTTGAGATAACCCAAAGCGTGCAAATGGAGACGATCATAAGTCTCAAGATTTTAGACACAATGAGAGGTAATCCACATGCAATTGTCCCCAGATTTTATTTATTTTTTTTTCACTGAGTTTGGCTGTAAGTGGTAAAGAACATGTCGAGATGAATCGTAAAATGACTCCTGTTCTGCACCACTTCATCTTTGACATTATCCCAATATCATTATTAATAATTTGTCCCACAGAAAACGTGCGAGAGACCCTTAACTCTGCCCACAAGCGGTGCACCCCAGTAATCCTCTTTACGTTAAGAACAACTAAAAAATCTTCGGATTAACATAAAAATAAAAGGGAAAAGTCTCAAACCAATATGCCCACGTATGCTCAAAAGCTCCCACAAATACCCACCAAATAAATTCACGGCAGTGCGAGCAGAATGTCGGTTGCGTGAGGAAAGTGGCCATAAATTTGTGCCCATTGACCTGATGAATCCTCCTACGCATTGCACCCCTACGTCGATTAAATCCTTGTCCACGCTCGGTGAATCCACGTGGTTCCATGCTCCCGGTTACAGCACCACTGTCCTTCCCACCACCTGATCCAACACTCTCGCCAACTGCATCTGCACTGCAGCCAGCTTGTTGATCTAAAATATGAATGGAAATTCGTTGACATATTAACTTGCTGGACAATAATCAATTACCAAATCATAAATCGTTCCCTTAATAATTTAACGGAACAATTATCGAATTGCTTTTGCATTTTAAATAATGCAGTCTCCTGGAATTTAATTGGAAGGATTTTTTCGTTTGCTGACAGAGCTTTTTTACAATTTATTTTGAAACTCGTCAGAAAGAGATTGAAAAAATCAGATAAGAATCAAAGTACCTTGGTTGCTCCATTTCAGGTCTATCTGGACCCTCAGTTTCCCGTGTGGCTCGAGGTCGACCTAAAATTAAATTCTCCACATTAGCTTCCACGAGAGATAAGGAATCACGAAAAACACATGCGGAATAATTTAATAAACCACTGTCTCCCTCAATTCAGTCTCACCAGTGTCTGCTTCCCATACAAAAAAGCACTTTTCACAACAGTTTCCTCATTCATATCCACGAGTCTCTTAAAACACTTGACGCACCCATAACTTCTGTGGGTGTGCAGCATTTTGTCGAACAAATATAAATCAAAACGGCGTAACGTAACAAACGAAGGCAGAAACCTCCCTCATAATTATACAAATATCTCACTAACAATAGATCTTAGAAATTCATTATGGAGCCATTCATATGGAGACTCTCGTAAGTAGAACGCAGTTAGCTGACGAATTTTCCCACAAAACCGCACGCAAGTGGAATAAGAACTGAGTGATTAATGCCGCAAGACAGTAGACTCATCCTACAGTTTAATTAGTCTACAAAATCCCTGTGTACACCTCGAGATAACGTCAGGTGAATCTCCGAACGTCTTATTTTGCTGTCGTGGACATCTGTCGTTATCAATTCAGTGGCGGAGTGCTAAAACCATGCTCGACTAGTTTTTTCTAAATATTTCAGAATCTAGGGGAGATGGGAAAATTTTTATTGTACCTTTTTTGTGGAGCGAATTTAGTGCTAAAACAAATGTTATCACAAAAATGGCGCTATCTGCTTAATATGCGGAGATATTGCTAAAAAATTCGACTCAGAGATAAGTCAACTTATCTCGCTTTACCACTTCGTTACCGAGTTCGTCAATTTGTAATTTATCTCGATAACGACTAGTTCTCCGAAAAAATGTCTCCGAACATTTTTTGCAGAGAATTTAACGCTCAACAAAAAATGTTCCCTGATGGTTTTTCGAAAAGTGATTCGTTACTGAGATAATAACAAGAATAGGGAGATGCATTTCATGTCTCTGGCTCATGTGGAGTTGAAAATCCCTGAGTACACCTTGAGATAACGTGGTACGAGCGCGAATTGTCTTATCCCTACTCTCGTGGACATCTGCCGTTATCAGCAGCCTATCACTTGGTTTACGTCAGTTATGTCATCTCTGCGAAGGAGTGGAGGAGTGGCTGAGTGAATAGATAAAGCCTGTTGGGGCAGTTCATGACCAGTTAATGACATGTGAGGGTCTGCAGAAGGTCATCGAACAGTTATGTGAGTATTTAGACATTTGTACAACTAACAAAATATGAAATGGCGAAGGGCTAAGGGCATTATGAAGAACTGAAACGTGGTGGGAGGAGGGAATTTTTATGAGAGGGCAAATGTCAAGAGAAATTGCTCATTCAATTTGGCCAGTCAATTTGACCTTTAGAACCTTTGGTTCTCAACCCTAAACGCGCTTAAGGGCCAACTCGACCTCAAAAAACGTTGAATTGTATCAAACATCCATATCACCAGTTATTTAATGTTGCTCTCGTCTTCACTAATTCATTAAAAGTCAACAACACCAATAAACTATCAGTAAAATTACCCAAAAGTCAGTGGTTTCATCTTCACGTCTCACAAGCTCCTCAAATGGAATTCTACAATTAGCAACAAAGTCATCGGGTGGTAGTGCAGCATCGTGGAATACAGTCAGTCCAAGCATAACAGCAGCCTGAACATCGTGAGTGAAAGATTCGTTCCAAACGGGATCGAAGGTTTTCGGTTTTATTGATGTGCGATTGAGGCGATTTTGGTCGACATCGAGGAGTACATAGGGGTCGATTATCGGTGATGCACCCTGCCAAAATGTTCGGTGCTTGTCGGTCGTCCTGAGACCCGCTGCCTCGCATATCCTCACTTTTACTGTGCCCGTGAACATCTTCACGATTAACGTCTGGAAGTTAACGTTAATGTCGATAAATTGAGGTGAAGAAATTATTGGAGAGTTGTTTAGTCATGCGAGGAGAATGAGGAAGTGTTTGGAGGGTACTCTGATGTACGAGGAATGTTAATAAAAAAAATTGTTTGTGGCTGATTCATTGGGATCTCTGAAGTCCCCAGACCCTCTTAAAAGCAATTGTAGGATGATCTGGGGATTAGAAAAAATATTGAATATTTCTGGAACCCCCAGACCCCCTAAAAGCATTTTTATGGGTGTAGGGGTGTCAAAAAATATTCTGAATATTATCAAAGCCCCATACACCCCCTAAAATCATTTCTGAAGAAGTCCAGGGGCTTAAAAAATGGCGAATATCTCTGAAAGCCCCCAGCCCCCCTGAATGCTTATCTAGGGGTGTGTGAAACCTTCTCACATATTCACCATTTTTTAAAATAGAATCTACATTCCCCAATGCATTACCTTCTCCAGAAATCCCAAACTATTCCCCTTCCTCAACAACTCCTACCCTTAAAAAAATATCCTCTTACGTCAGCTCTTATGTTAACCCGTTGTTGCTCCTGGTGTCGTTCTTCGTCGTCCCTCTATTATCACTGTACAATCCAGAAATAAATAAACTCATAAATATCACAATAATCACTGTCCCTTTCCTCAGAGTCACTCGTAACCCTCCTCCTCCCCCCTCACCACGAAAATACCCAAGAAGCCCTTGGCACCCTAAACCACCAAGACTCCTCGCCCCGAGTCCATCTTCCTCACCCCCTGGAAATCATCCACTCCCATCCTCACATCTACAACGAAAAGCCCCACGATCTCCACAATTCCACGATTATTCCCATTATCTCAAACTCCCTGAATCCTCACACGTTCATCCAACTCCGTCCACTCCATTATACATAAACACTTTGACCAGACCAGCAGAACGTACATGACAGAAAAGGAAACGGAAGCGCGAGCGCAGAGTGAAATTTACACGAGTGCGAGAGAGAGAATCCGAATGAGGAGATACCAAGAGGGAAGAGGAGAAAGGGCCTTGGCCGAGTGTATGATTTTCATTTCCATTACGAGTGACTCTGAGTCTTCATCAATTACATCAACACAATTTGCCTGTCCCCCCCCCCCCCCCAATTTGCCCCTGAGGGCCCCTGACTAACCCCCTGATCAATGCCCCCACTCCCCGAACATTATTGACTGGAATCTCCTCGAAAATGATTTTTTTTCGTTGCAACAAACACTGGCGACTTGCCAACAATTGATATTAAATCGACATACACGACGACTATCGGTGATATTCTCACGCAGCGACGACCACTGACAGCCATTAATATTAACCAATTTATTAGTCCGTTACTTGTTCATCAAAATATGCGAGTTATGACGGATATTTTGTTATTATTTAACCACTTTTCCAGTGCTTTTTGGGGGACTTTTTTTTTTTTTACGGTAATTCGATTGGTGGGGCCTGTGCGCGCGGCGAGCGCCCGAGAGTTGCCCCTTTAACTGAGAGAGAACATCTCCCCTTCCCTTTCACCTCGCTCGATTGGTCCGCGGGCGCGGGTTGTTGGAAGGATGGCGCAAGGGCGGGAGGGGGAGTGACGTGATTGTGTGTGTAGGGCATTCGATTGTGTTGGAGTAGAGACGCTATCGGGTGTGCACATTATGGGGGCGGGAGGGGGGCGGCTCCATCTTTGTTGGGGCTATTTTTGAGGGATCGCTCTGTCGATGAGCGCGAGGGGGAGGGGGCGGCAAGGTTACGAAGTTTATGGGGTTTAGGGGGAGGAGATGGCTCGGTCGGTGCGGCAGGACCGCAGGGGTTTTACCGGTTGAGGAAAGAGGCGGGAGAGAAATCGTTTTTTGAAAGGGTTGTGATGTTTTGGAGATATTTTTGGAATTATTTGGGGGGCAATCGAGCTGGGGGTTATTTGGGGTGAAGGACGAAGAGAGAAAAGCGGATGGTTTTTAATTGTCTTTGATTTTGGGATGAAACGATTTTTTTAACGAATCAGGATTTTGGCGGGCTTTTTGGATTTATAGGGCTTTGCAAATATTAGGGGTCAATTGTTGTCGTTTTAAACTGAGTTTGGTTGGTTGATTTGTTTTTAAGTGAAAATTCAAATGGATAGAGTTCATGGAGAATGAAGTGCTTCATCAGTACAGCAGAAATCTACCTATCGGCGTCGATAGGAGTGGGGGAACGACTCGAAGAAGTCAGCTGTTTTTCAGAGCAGGAGGACAGGATTGGGACGCAGGGGACGATGGCGAAACTCCGGCACGCTGTGTGGGAATTATCATCGAATTTCTCCTCAAATCGATACTTCTCAAAATTACTTTCGTGAGTTTAATTACTGATAATTATATTCTTACATCATCGAAGTTGTGGGTTTGTTGTGAAGTTTATGGTGACATTGCGTTCAGTTCACAACGCAATACTAAACATTGTCTAAATTGTTTTGGATATTTAATAATAATCATTAATTAGTTGAGAGGGATCATAGCATCAGAAGAATGTGAAACTGATTTAAAAAATTTGTCTCGACATTTTGCGAGTTGACAGCGATGTTCAGAATTTTCTCCGGCGACTGACTTTTGACATTTTACTTGAGAAATCCATCATTAATGATTATTATTAATATTAATTAATGCGTGGTTCATTTAATAATAAAAATAGTGACTGATGTTACCGTTTCACGTCAGAATTTCTCGAATTCGTTTCCTTCTTATCGTCTTACAGATCTCCTTGGCGTCAGTACTCACTACAGAATATAAATCTTCGTAAAGCAGCGACGAACGCAGCTGAAGACGTGTCTGAGGATGCCCTGATCATCAGCGACAGCTGCGTGAAGAGATTGAAGGAGATATCTCAGGATGGTGCCTGTTTGCGAGTGACTGTCGAGGGTGGAGGATGCTCTGGCTTCCAGTACAAATTCGATCTTGACTCCACGGTTCACGAGGATGACAAGTAATCACATAAATTATCATTCGTTTTTCATCGCTCTTTCAACATTGTTTCCCTAAGAAATTACTTAAAGACAATATGGTAATTTCAGAATTTTCCTGAAGGATGGAGCCAAGATCATAATAGACTCAACTTCCCTGGAGTACGTGAAAGGCTCAACGATTGATTTCCACTCTGAATTAATTCGTTCTGCCTTCAGAATAATAAATAACCCCCTCGCCGAGCAGGGCTGCAGCTGTGGTGCAAGTTTTTCTATCAAGATTGATTGACACTGAATGCGAATAATTGTTGAATTCATGTAGTTGTATATTACAGTATATATTTTTTAAAATGTTTATCAAAGCTTAAGATATTCGTCAATCTGTGGGATCACGCTGTATTTTAGATAAATTACGTCAACGCCAGAGTCTCGACGTTCATTGATAAGTTATTAGTGTACATATTAGTTAATTATTAAAAACTTACGACAGATTATAGCAATAAAATGGTGGTTCATGTGGTGATTCTTTACGAGCCTTCAGTTTAAAATGAAAATTGAGTTTATTTTTTTCTCCATTTAATTTCATTGAAATTATTCATTCAATACCATTAATTTTTCCCATATTTACATCGAATTGTATATTATTTTATTTTATTTAGTCCGTGGAATGTTGAATTGGCAGAGGTGACGGGCAGCTGGGATCACTTTTGCCTTCCTCTTTTACCATTCTGCAAAGGCAATCAATTTATTCTTTAATTTAGATGAATATAAATATTTGACTCCGATTTTTGATCTATTTTCAATCACCTTATTCTCAAGTTCATATCGCAGCTGTTGAATCTCCTCGGTCTGCTGAATGAGTTTTTCATTCATATTAGCCAAATGTTCAGTCATCGTGCTCAACTGGGACTTGTAACTGCACTCCTGAACCTCTTTATCCTCCTGAGAGCTGTTCCAGTTGGATAAAGCCTCCAACAATGCAGCCTCACACTTCTCCCGCTTCTCCTCGCTGTTATCCAAATGCACACTCATGACTTCGTTCTAAAAATGACAATAAAAAAATTCCATTCTCTTGTGTAATGTGTTTAATCAGTTTTTTGTTTTTGTTATAACCGGATTTTCTTTCTCTTCATACACTCGGTGAAATAATTATAATTACTTACATTAGCTGCTATGGCAAGATTCTTAGCGTGACATATGTGTTTCTCATTAACCAATCTCTCGATTTCACGCAGAAAATAATCACGAATTTTGGCCTCTCTGGCTTCAATCTCTTCTGGTATTGCGAAAGGTGCCTTTAGACTTCCAATCTGTAATCAGTCAATGAAATAATTGAGATTATGGATCGCTGAATCAAATAGTAAACTGTCAATTTCGCCACTGAATTGAGACTCACCATGTTGCTAATCTCAACAGGCTGGAGGTCGCCCTCCTCTCCCGCATAAATCTCCTTCTGGCGAATCTCATCATATTTAATCTTCAGGATATTGTAATCACTCTTGTACTGGATCAATTCCTTCTCCAGGTCGTTCAGCTTAACAAACTCGAACTCATTACTCTCCTCATGACAATCCGGTGTTTTCTGCACCTTTCCCTCCCCCAACGACTTGGAGGACCTTCTCGAGCTAGACGGTGAGGAGAAGGGGGAGTGTCCCTCAGGCTTGACGTTCAACGCCCCCACCTTGAGATCGTAATCGCACATCCCTTCGACCTTGGGCCACGATGGCGTCTCCTCGTACTTCTGGCGCTCGTTGATCTTCCTCTGAAGTTCATTCCTCTCCCTCTCGAGTTTGTCGATTCTCTCCTGATTCTTGGCATCCAGATCGAGCCTGGACTTCTCTGACAAATCCAATCTGTACTCCAAGTGTATCAGCCTTTCGTTGAGCTCCTCTATCTCGTTGTCCTTGTCCGACAGCTGGGACAGCAGCTGAGCATTCTCGACGATCTTCTTCTGAAACTCCTCGACGTAGACGTGGTTGGGGGCAGGTGGGGGCAGCTCCTTGTTCTCCACAGACTTGCTCCGACCCTTCTTCGATTTATTCTGGAGACGATCGAGCTCCCCTTGGAGGACAGTGACTCGTTTTGTCAGCTGCTGGTTACGAAATGTCAGGCTATCCAGCTCTTGCTCCTGCCTGCGGAGGGTGACGTCTTTGCTCTTCATCTGCTCCTTCAGGTCACTGTTGCGAACCTGCTCGTCTATCACAGCTTTTTTCAGGATACTCGCCTGGGCTCGTATCTGACGAGAAAAAAGGTTGACTTGAAGATCAAAGGCAAGAATGAAAAACCAATTTTGCTGATCAAAAGAAAGCAAAAAAATCTGCAGTCCCCAGAAGCCCCCAGGGCACACTCATGGGCGAAAATCTCCCAAAAATTGTTGAAAAAGATCCTGAATCCTTCACCTGCTCCCACCCCACCCCCTACATCATTTAATGGCATTATCCTAATGACTCACCTTGGAGTATTCCGTCGCGACCTTCTGGTACTTCATATGCAACTGCTGCCCATTGACACTCTCCATCGTCTCGGTTTCGTAGTCCTCGACAATTATTATCAATCCCCTAAATTAATTATTGCACTTTTCAATCACCAGTAACCGAGTATTTCCTGTCACATCACCAAAACCCCTCATCTCCCACGCCCCTCCGGTCCTCAAAATCTCATAACCAGTACGTTCAGAATGTGAAGATAATCCTAATCTTATCAACAATCACATGCCTTTTATTTAATTCTCCCAGTGAAAAAATAAGAGAAAAATCACAGAGTTGAGGTTCGCCCCCACGTAAATGTCCTCAAAAACGCCCCCAAATCTCCTGACAACAGCTCTACTTCATGACTCTCGGTCTCTGGAGATCCTCCACATGAAAAAATGTCGTCGCAGACCGACAAAAAAATACTAAACAAATATTAACAATTGTTAGTGGCTTCGATCACTTCACAATTCATTTTTTCTCTCTTTCTGTTGAACCGAACGAGAACAGAGGAGTGCGGACATCTGAGGTGCAGAGGTGGAATCAGCATCGTTCGAAGGAGTCACGTGACCGGTTGTTTATCGTTTGAATTTTTATCCTTGAGCCCGAGACGCCGGTGTTTAGTTTCAATCGTGAGACCGGGAGGAGAGGTAAAAGCACAAGGAGACGAGAGAAATTTTGTGCCATCATCAACGCTTTGTTCTTTGATAATCCTCCATAATTTCTTTGTCGTCGGAGAGGAGAGACAAACAGGTAACAATATCAGTTATTTTGTTGTTCAGAAGTGCTTTGGGACTCAATGAGACCCTAATCCGTTTGTTCGCGGTCAATGAACACCACTCGAGCTGGTGCAGCCTTTGTTCGGTTTTTTCTAAAAGAATTTTCTGGTGATTTAATTCTCTTAGGTGTTAGGATTAATTTAGGTGATTTGGGGGTAATTAAGATGAGGAGGCAATTGAAATTGGGGATGACCAAGTAGGTGAGGAATTTTCTTTGTTCTTGCGACCTTGAGAAGAGGACAGAAGTGTTTGCCTTTTTTTTTAGAAGGTTTTCCATTTTTTTTTTCGAGCCCTATTACTCATCTGGATGCTCAATAGGTTTGTCCAATGTAGTAGTCCTAGAGGATGAGGATTTAAAATGAAGAGAGGAGAGGCTTCGCAGTAGTTCTGAGGGAATTCGATGTAAAGTGGTCGAATACGATGTAAAATCCATTAACATCTCCTCAATGAAAGAGAAAAGTGATTATTTATTTTTTGGAAGGGGGTGGAGCATTCTGAAGTGATCACGTGAATGAAGTTTTCTTTGTTCGATCTTCCTTGTCGACTAGCCGAGACAAACCGTCGATTATTATTATTTTTTCTTTGTTCATTCGATGTGAAATCCACTCAGAGCTTTGCGAATTATTTTTGTGGAATTTTTTCTGCACAAAAATGAAAGGAAATATCGAAGTTTTTATAATTGTTCGGATGGGTAGTTGATGGAAGATTCCTCTGTATTTTGTACGATATAGACTCCACCATGGACGACCCCATGGCCTTTTTTTATGGGAAGGCCCCGATCAAACCGATAATCCTCCACAAACCAGCGAGGAAATGTTCCAAATTATCTACTGACTTTTCCTCGCTTTCGTGCACCTCCGAGGCGAGCACTCTGTCGACCTGTGTGGGGATTGATTATGCGGATGAGTACCTGGAGAAAGAGGATCAACTCCTGCGTGAGGTGAGCTTTATTTTTCTGATTTGCACCGAATTGTTGATAATAAAGTGACGAAAAAGTTCGAAATTTTCCTCGTCAGTCCTCCGCCTTCTACAAGAGCATCCCCGCCATTGACGGTACGAGTTACGATCAAATCTCCCTAACGACAGCGGATGCCAGCAATGTCCACTTCGACGAGGAGCAGCAAAAGATCTACAACACCTACGACTTGAGCTACAACCCCAGGAATGACCTGTCAATAGCTTCATTTCAAGATCAAATAACCAGAATGATCGAGACCAATCCGGTGACGATAATCCAGGGCCCCACCGGCTGTGGAAAAACCACTCAGGTTCCCCAATTCATTTTGGACAATCGCTACAAGAATAAACTCCCCTGCAACATCGTTGTCACGCAGCCCAGAAGGATAGCTGCCATGAGCATTGCAAAACGCGTCAGTGAGGAGCACGAGTGGCCTTGTGGCACTCTCGTTGGCTTCAAGGTCGGCCTTGTTAGCAACACGAACGAGGACACTCGACTCACTTACTGCACAACAGGAGTTCTCCTCCAGAGGCTCGTCCATCAAAAGCACATGAATGATTTCACTCATGTTATTATTGATGAGATCCACGAAAGAGACCAGGACATGGATTTTCTATTACTAGTCGTCAGGAAATTCCTCAGATCGAATTCTCGGGGAGTCAGGGTGGTCCTCATGTCGGCTACTTTCGATGTAGAGAAATTCTCGAAGTACTTTTCGTTTTATGCAGGTCAAAAGCTCATCGCAGCACCGACGATCGACGTGACAAAACGCAATCGCTTTCTGATTCGCGAATTTTACCTGAACGATCTCTACGCTGTGAAGGCTAAACTCCCCGAGGTTAAGCCCCACGAGCCCGAGGTCTCTAAAGAGATGCTACAATTTGCAGTCTGTCTGATGCAGCTTATGAACAAAATTGATACGGAAATCGATCGTTTTGGCAGCATCAACTCTGGAGATCGTCCCACCATCCTGGCGTTTCTCCCTGGAATTCACGAGATTGAGGAGCTCCACAACCTCCTGGATTCACCGAGTAACGAGTCCCAGAAGTGGGACATTGTCGTTCTCCACTCGTCCATCACGAGTGAAGAGCAGGGGAGGATATTCGAGCCACCACCACCTGGTTATCGCAGGATTATCCTGTCCACAAACATCGCTGAGAGTAGTCTCACTGTTCCCAATGTGAAGTACATCATTGACTTCTGCCTGACGAAACAGCTGGTGACTGATACGACGACAAATTTTCACAGCTTGGAATTGACATGGGCATCTCACGCCAATTGTCAACAGAGAGCTGGACGAACGGGAAGAGTCATGGACGGTAGGGTGTATCGTCTCGTTCCCAAGTTATTTTATCAACAAGTACTTCCTGACGAGAATCCCCCTGAGATCGCCAGGGCCCCCCTGGAGAACGTCTACCTCAGAGCAAAAATGCTTAACATGGACAAGCCCAAGGCCCTTCTAGCTCTGTC
Source organism: Diachasmimorpha longicaudata (assembly GCF_034640455.1). NCBI lineage: Eukaryota > Metazoa > Arthropoda > Insecta > Hymenoptera > Braconidae > Diachasmimorpha > Diachasmimorpha longicaudata. The sequence continues at coordinate 4,373,641 of NC_087240.1, forward strand.
CCTGGATCCACCAGACCTCAGCAACATTACGAGAACGGTCCTCAATCTGAAGGAGGCTGGAGCCCTCCAGGATATTGGAGACGATCCCCACGATGGGGAGTTGACCGACATGGGAAGAGTAATGGGACAATTGCCCTTGGAAATTCACGTCTCCAAGTTGATTGTCCTTGGACATGTATTCAGTGTCCTCAGGGAGGCCATCATCATCGGCGCCAGTATGTCCGTCAAGAACATGTTCAGTGCACCGTTCAAAGAGAAGATGCAGGCGTATAAGGCCAAATTACTCTGGGCCAGGAACACCAACAGCGATGGAATAGCATTTTTGAATGCCTTCAAGGGTTTCATGCATTTCAAGGTTCAGAATTCAAAGAGCAAGGACCCGAGCTCTGATCACGCCTGGGCTAGGAGGAGTTTCCTGCAGATAAGGGTTATGAGGGAGGTGGAGGCGACGGTTAATGATATCACGCACAGGCTGGAGGGACTCGGGATCAAGGAGATCAGGGGACCACTGAGGGTCCAATGGAATCTTACGGAGCTTCAATTTGTATTGAAGGTCATTATTGCCGGGGCTTTTTATCCACAATATTACTTGGCCAATCCGAGGGCCGATGAGAGGAGCAGTGTCAAGGAGCTGGGGGGATTGGATCCTACGAAAACGGTTTACTTGACAGGCTGGCCAATCAATCAGCCAGGACTGCTCTACGCCAAACGTTTTCAGTATGCCTTCCAGGATGTTTTAAGTGCCGATTCATCCCGCGTCGCAGTTAAATTTGATCACTCGAATCGAGTTTATATTCAGTTCAACAAGAATGAAGTGAAGGATCAAAAAAACGCCCCTGATCTTCCAGGGGAGATTCCAGTGTCAGTCTATCAGGCTCTGAAACTCAAGTCCATCAAGAAAGGTGTCTCTATTTCTGTAATGCCAGCAGATGCAGCCAATAAAATGGCGGAGGAACTTGGAGTGGAGAACGGCGCAATCAATCTGTACATCCCACGCCCCAGGAAACTTCACGATGGCCCAGCATTCAAGCTGAGACCAAAGCTTCCACCCCTCGATCTGGCGTACTTCCCCATCCAGGTACAGAGGATCGTCGACCCTGGGCGCTTCTGGGTGACTAATGAGGATGAGGAGACGAAACGAAACCTCTCGGACGTGAAGGAAGCCATCAAGATGATGGAGGCCACGGGCCTGGAGTCTTTTGAGGGGAATCCACAGGTGGGAATGATTGTCCTTGCACCCAAAGACTGCACTGGGGGCGATCAGAGCTCTTTACCGACAATCACTTATGATCGGGCAGTTATTCAAAACGTCTCCTTGGTGGCTAAGCATAACTACAATGCTCAGGTGTTCTTCATCGACTCTGGGTATACCTCGAAACTCAGGATTTCTGATCTACGTTGTGTATCCGCAGACTCACCTCTCCAGCAGATACCAGCAGCTGCTCTTCAGTGTGCCCTCTGCCACGTCAAACCAGCCATCCTGAATACTCTCACGGGACAGTGGTCCGAGAGCACTAAGAGGATTTTCGAGGAGCTCATCACCGGAGAGGAGAAGAAACTTTATGCTGAGGTCTACTCAGTTGTCAACTCAGTGGTCTCCCTCTACCTTCATGTGTATAACAAGTCCGAGACAATTCAGGTGAACGATTTTCTAGTTCGACAGGGGTACGCTGAATGCAGAGAGGAGGACTACCTGTCCAAGGCGAACAACACCATCAGACAGGATGTGAATAAGCTGTCAATCGAGGAGAAGAACACCCACACAGAGCTGCAGCACAGCCAGCTCTACCTCTCAGACTCCTACGTGGATCCTCCAGACGAGAAGGACTGTCCAATAACTGTCGTCCTGGCAGGTCCCAACTCACCCTTAGAAGTAAAACTTTCCAACCTGATTGAAGCTGGAGTTGGTGTGTCAATTAGCATTGACCAAGTGTCCGTCAACAGTATTTTGTTGGATCCAATGCTTAACGATCCACATTCGAGGCTCGTTGTAGCTGGATCTGTCAGTCAGGGTTATGCATCAGGGAATCTGATACTGAGAAACACAACAGTAATGCCCAGTATTCCAGGATTGACCCACCTCCTGGGGCTGATATTCGCTCCCAAGGTGGAGTTAAGGGCCAATGCCCTGATGACCAGGAATGTTGCAGCCCTGTGTGGCCTTGGGTATGAGAAAGATAGCAAGAGGAGCCTCTTCCCAGAGCACGACATGGTCCTGAATTTTGACGTTGACATCAATTTGGATGATCTGCAGAACATCAACAGGCTCAGGTACTGGATGAGCATGGGGATATTCGTGGACACTGACGAGGACAGGAATGAAGAGCAGATCACCAACGACACCATAAAGGCACAGACTAAAGTCAAGGAGAGCCTGTTCACACTGATGAGCAGAAAGAGGAATCCAATCATTGCTGAAGTGGACGTCAGGCATACCAAGTGGTGCAGGTACAAAGACTCGGATTTCATTGATCCTCCGAATGTCAATAAGTTTGAGAATATCATGATTTATAAGCTGCATCGGGCACTGGATCTCAAACAGCAAGATGATGCCAAGGAAATGATGCTAGTTCATCTCGAGGAGCTGGGTAAGAGGGCCTCGATGAAGGTTAAGGAGGTGCCTTATGAGGAAATAGAGTGCAAGCTGTGCACACAGAAGATCTTTGGGATTCTTGATCTCAGGACACATATTACCTCGAGCTATCATTGCAGACTGGAGCAAGAACTCATGGAGACCAATCAGTTGACATGAGGGGGGAAGGGGGGGACTAGATTTCGCGGGAACAGCCCCGATTTTTTCAGTTTTTATTCAAATGTGACCATCAACACTTCAGAATTATTATTCAGTTTTTTTCATTTTTCTCATTTTCTTCTCCTCGTCGTGAAGAAAAGTTTTCATAGTAAGAATAAGCTTATGGCAAAAACGGTGGACGAGCTTTCCATTAATAGTTTAGTTTTTCGTGATTATTCATTCTAAGAAATATTTAGAATAATTTTTTTGATGATTTGTGGGGACTGAAGAGAATGGTTGAGAGGGGAAGGGGCAGAACATGGGGATGTTAATGGCCATTAAGCAGAACATTATCGTTTGGTTCTTTCTTTGTTTATAACTTTAGAAAACAGTTTCAATCTTCTTGTTTTTTTATTGACATTTTCAACAATACATTGTAGTTATTTATAATGAAAAAGTTTCATTGATTAATAAAGATACCAAAGTACAGGTTAAAATCAGTGAGAAGGCGATGGCGAAGATGTGCAATTGATTGAGTGGAAACGGATTTCTTGGACAAATTAACATTTTTAAATACTTTTTCATTCGATGAGTAAATGTTTATAAAATATCTCAGCAATCCGCTCAATGAATTTCACGACGCCTCTTAAATTAATTACTTATTTCCTTTTTCTAATACTAATTTATTAATTTTCTTCATTTTTTTCCAATAAGTATCTACAAAATATACAGATCATCAAGGGATGTGAATGCAAAATCTATTGCAAGAATTAGTCGTTGGAGCTATAATTAAAAATGTAATTATTAATGCTAGGGATTTTCCAAATGCAGCTTAATGGAAAATAAATTTATCATTTACCATCCAAATAAATAACAAATTTATTTATTGCCGGACCTAAAAATAGAATGGACTATTTTATCCAAAAACAAGTTTTAGAAAAAAAAAGTCCAGTTTTGTTTAAAAAAAGGTTATTGTTTGCAAAAAAGAATCAATTAATTCATCTGGTGTCACAGCTCAAATCAATTAAACTTATTTCCCTTTTGATAATGCTAATTTATTGAATACCTTCAATGATTTTCTGATAATGAATGATATCTACAAAATATACAGATGATTGAAAAAGATGTGTACTAAAAATATTGATCATGTACAGACAAATCAATCAATTGAATACTAATTATCGATACATTCATTATAATTTATCAAATTTTGGCCTACGTGGATCATCTTCAATAAAAATTTTCAAGATATCGGTTCATTAGCAAAAAATAATGCAAAAGGGTTGGGTGGCCCCGTCAGGTGTCCACAACTTAAAATTCCGGAGAATTATTCAGGATTCTCGTTGCATATACCTGGGACCAGACTGCGAGTACAACAGCCGTGCAGGAATGGGCCCAAGTTGGGCACCGACGTAAGTACCAGGTGGAGGAGGTGGATAAGGCCCCGGAGGCGGCTGGGGAGCCTTAACTGGATATCCTGACGTTATACTTCCAGTTTTTGCACCTTGAGGGGGCTGTTGAATAGGGATTGCACCTCCATGAACAGTCACGTGACTTCCTGGACGAAGGTAGAATTTATCCTCAGTGTAGGGAGCCTTGTGGTCCAACGAATGAAGACTGGTGACGTAAGCTGTACATTGAAAAAAATTTTTTTCCATCGTAATTTGTAAAAAATATGCGATTCCACCTCTCAAACGCCAAAATTAGATTCAATTAGGAACCTTTAAAATTAATGGTTAAGTAATTTTTTTTAATTGATAATAGTTTACCAGCTTGATGATTAGATAATGCTGCTCTATTTCCCGATAAATAAACTGTCTTTCCTGGATCGGTTTCTCGTCCTGGTTGCGATGTAGGTGCTGAAGAGTAGTTGTACACTCTGTCCGGGCCCATTCCACCTGGTGTTGAATAAAAAGTCGAGGGTGGATATTGATTATTTTCTGTAAAAAGAAGAGAAACGAAACAAAAAATCATAACAACTCAAAATAAAGTCGAAAGCAACAAATATAATCGAATGGAAATTAAACAAATGATATGTAATGATAAAAAAAAATGAGGGAATACACCAGAGGCAAATAAATAAGAATTGATTTCACTCGATCAGTTTTTGATGAATTATCTCGATTAACTGTAGGTTTTTTCTCGCGATTATTAATTCTCCATTTGCGATTCCTTATCAACGGAACTGTCACCAGGAAATCTCAGAATTTATTCATCAAATACCAAAGCAATGAAATTAATGGGCAAATGTGAGACGATGGTGAGTGCATTTTGTCCATTATGAGATGTAGAGGTTTCACTATTAATTAATCAATGCTGGATCTTTTGATTATTGGAGGTTTGATGAATGAATGAGATAACAATGCATTTTCTCTTAATTTTTCGAAAGACAATTTTTAATAATTAACTCACTATTCCAGAGGACGGCGCGAGAGTCGCCAGTTCTCCTGGCAGCCTCATCTGATTCTGGAAAAATACAACCATCTCCCCTCAGTTCCCCTTTTTGTTTTTTGTCAAGATAATATTAACAAGTGTCAACCTAGTGATTATTAACCATTGAATTAAATGTTTCAAACTATGAGAGAACTTGTGAACAGGTTTTTGAGACAAAATTCATGAATTCAATTCCGAAATAAATTTTTATGTATATATTCAAATGCTCTGTAAAATGAAGAAATTAATTAATTAATATGCAAATGAAAAATAAGTTTTTAAAGTGCCGATTGAATACTCGAATACATACATAATTAAAGTATGTGATTTCTGGGAATCATTGGTGATACTAATGATTAAATTCTCATGATAAAATTGTGACTAATGGACAGTACGTACTTGCTGGAGGTGGATTGTAACTTGGCATTGTTGGAGGAGCCTTGTATCCATACACTGTATGATAAGGCGATGCTGTGGGCGGTGGAGAAGGGCTGTGGACTCTCTTCACCGGTCCCTATCGAAAGAAAAATCCATCATCTTTGTGATTATGGAATAAAAACACCATTAAGACCACATTTTCTAAGAAACTTATCGGGAAAAATATTTCTCCTATCGAAAAAATCCAGACGCGTTAATGTTGGGATATTTTCAAAAATGTTTAAAAAATATTACATTAACACTCGGTAGAAGAGTGTGCGTAGGTGTTGCAGTAGCGACTTTGTACAATGGACTCCTGGTAGGTAATGGAAGAAACAACTGAGGATGCATGACATTCGTTCCAGCTGGTGGATAATTGCTGACACTCGTGAGCACCTCCGAGCAAACACTGAAATGAAAAGAAAATCGAATGTATCTGAAAACTGAAAAAACAAGCAACGAAAAAAAAGACGCAATTAGTGTACTTATGATGGAATGAATTATTTATGTCATTATTACCTAGCTTCTTTAGTGAGCTGTCTCCTCCTGTTGTCATCCTCATTCAGCACTTTCTTCAGCTGCAAAAACAGCTGATGCTTCTCGTCCTTCAGCTGTGATAGTTCAGCCTCCAACACAGAAATTTGCTCTCTGGTCTCTCCCAGGGTCATAACATCCTGCTTCTGCTGTCTTTCCCTCTCCTTCCTCTGCCTCTCTTCCTCAGCATCAGCTTCTTGCTCTGAGGGAAAATAATAATATTTATTTCGTCTAGTTCTATGGATTTCGAAGAAATGCCCAATGCCTCTCTCTACTTCACTGTCACCACCTGATCGTTGTGTTTACATTAACAAAATACTTTTATTCCACTCAAATTCTGGCCGATTCCCAGTATAAATAGACTGTTACATTTGTACATTTAAATTAACTATTATCACTGACACAAAATTGCCTGTTGATCCCAAACACAATTAAAATATCTCTCCCTGTTAGTTTCTGTTTAGTACACAGACTTCAACCTTCATAGTTGAATTTGTTGATACCATTTGAAAGGGCAATCAATGTCACTCCCCCAAGGAGTGTCTGGTCAACTGCCCGTGATAAAATAAAATTTAAATTGTAATCTAAAATTATAACCGGGACCACGTAATGTTTTTATATCACAAAATCAATGTTTTCTGACAATTCTTATGGAATCTGTCGTCTGAGTCTTGGACCAGAATTGGCTAGTTACAGATTAATACTGAAAAAAATTTCAACACACCTTCACAAACAGCAAGACGAATTGTTGAACATTTGGACTCCCCAAAGAACTCCTCCCCAAGAGTTTTATGTATCAGTATTGTTTTTTAATTATCGAACAACTCAAATCCCTTCTGCCTTACCTTGTTTTTTCCTCTGCCTTTCCCTGATGATGTGGGCCTTCAACGCCTGCCACATCTGCTCACTCCTCTGGGGAGGGCCCGTTGTCACCGCCGGCATCACGGCTGTCAAGGAGGACTCCTCAAACGAGAAAGAACGAAGTAAACTCGTCGACGAGTTTAGGACCTGGCAAAATTGACAAATTTGTGATAGTGAGGTTAGGACGATTTCGCGATGCTTGGAGGGTATATGACGACTCTCATTGGTGGAGAGCTCGTCGTGGCATGAGAATTAAACTTTATGTCCCACGAGTTCGTTGACATTTGTCATTTGCTGATCGGATAAATAAAAACAAACGAATTTCATCAACAAATGCATTTCATGTTCAGTTGTTTAGTCTCAGTGATAATCAGTGAATACAAACGTGTTGGAAATGCCAGGAACTGAGTGAATAATTCATAGTTTCACCTGAAAAACATGAAAATAATTCGTTATTTAATGGAAAATGAAAAACAAAAATTAGAAGGGAATTTTTATGATTGATGGACACGAGAGGGGCACCAAACACCCACGAGGTTATTCACTGGTTGTCATTTTGTCCAGTAGAACGATAAACAAAGCCATTTTGTTAGCAAATCGACTCCAACTACAATTGTTTAATCATCCAAAATTCTGTAAATATGTCTCTGTTGTTGACAACTGAAACTGGATGGATTCTATCCCACTTAAAATACATAAATAAAATGTATATAGACATTAAAAAAGGAGATCAAGAGTTCGAATTGAATTTTTACAACAAATTGTTCGATATAAATAGTCAATATCTCCGGGACAATCAATTTGAGAAGGCGATTGATGGAGTGATTGACGAAGATAATCATAAGGGCGAGAAGAGGAAGAGGAAGAGAAAGAGGAAAGTGGAAATTGATTCCTCGATCTTAAATGAAATTAAATTTGTTAAGGAGAATTTTGAGGGAATAATGAGTGACAGAGTGAGAGCATCAATTTTCCTGAGGACAGAGGGAAGATGGGGGGTTGTGGATAACAATAAGATCGCTCGGGAAGGCTCCAATGATTTCTTCCAGAGAAGTTTTGGTGGGTTTGATGAGTTCTTTGGAAGGAACTCGAGGGATCAGGCTGTTGTAGAGAGCATCAAAGGGGTAGAGTATGTGTTCCCTGAGAATTGTGAGTTCTACTCGCACGATGTAAGGAACATTGGGGAAATGTTAGAGGGGAGAGAGTTTGATTTTGTGTTGATGGACCCTCCCTGGTGGAATAAATTCGTCAGGAGGACGAAAGACAGGATGAACGAGACTGGGTGAGTGGAATCTGGGCTCAGATGATTTTTATTCCAGCGAAAAATGAGTAGTGAAGGGGTAGAAGGAACATAAACGTTTTATGGTCTTTTTTCAGGTATAAAATGATGTATAATGACGAGCTGCTCAAAATACCCATTGAGAAATTATTAACATCGAATGGAGTCATTGCAGTCTGGTGTAGCAATGCCCAGAGTCATTATTGTGATATTATTGAGAAAATCTTCCCGAGTTGGGGGATTAAACCGATTAGCACTTGGTATTGGGTCAAGGTAACTGCTGTAAATCATCAGCTTTCAGTCATGAGACATCGAATAAGAAAAAAAATCATTTAATTAGTCATTTTCTTCAATTTTACGAGCAATCCCTGTCTGATTTTTGTTCAGGTAACCCAGACTGGATACCCCATCTGCAATTTTCGTTACGAATCCGTGAAGCAGCCTTATGAATTGATTATTTTTGGTGCAAAAATTATGAACGATGAAGTTAAGATCCCAGATAAGAGGATAATGATTAGTGTACCGAGCTCGGTACATTCTCACAAGCCTCCATTAACAGGTAATCCTCCAGAACGTAAATGAATATTCATGTAACGAAGGCTGGGATGGAACAGGGCATGAGGGAAAATGCTTAGAACAATTCGAAAGCGCTTCTGTTTGAAAGGTTCTTATCTGAGGATCAAATGGTCCTTAAGGAGCCTTGAGAGCATCTGGTATTAAGGGTCAGTTGAGCCTTTCTGAATGTGAAAGTCAAACTCGAGAGTTGTGGGCCTCAAAAATATATTTTTTCAAATTAGGCAAAATTTTAAATTTTTTTGACAGATGCTTATTGATATTTCTCTCGAAGCCTTTTGCTCTTCCACACCAATCAGGAGATATTGATTGTTTCAGAGGTCATTAAACCATTTCTTCCTGAAAATCCAAGGTGCCTGGAAATATTCGCACGATATTTACTCCCTCACTGGACCAGCTATGGACTTGAAGTACTAAAATTTCAACATCAGTGGCTTTTTAAGTAGAAGAAAAATCCGAATATTCATAGCTAATTGAATAAAAATGATTTTCATACGAATTCGACCATCTGAATTCAATGTTTTTAATGATTTCAAGGAACAGGGAACTCCTTATTCTCCAGAAGTCATTACTGAAACTTGATTTCCCAGAAAATCGAAGGTAAATTCAATCGCATGGAAATATGACAAATTGCAATCATGAGATCATTTAGCCTGACAACAAATCGGTGGTTCCCGGCATTCGTGATTTCATTTGACGAATTGGTCTGAAAATATATCAGAGGATAATTATCAAAGGTAAAAAGTAATTTATCCTTTGAGATAAAGTAGTTCGAAATGTCGGTTTTCTCTGTTTCGAAGACTGGAAAAATTATTAACATTTTGTCGGCCTCTGGACTGAGGAAGTTGGTGATTCCCCTGAATGGAGTTTGTTTTTCCCACTAAAATTCTAGATCATTGTGGACTAATTTACCATAATGATCTTGAATTTCAAAAGATAGACTGATATTGTTCTAATTTGTTAATCATAATTTAATTTCCTTTACAGAACTCAGGGATTCCCTGAAAGTTTTTGCAGAATTCACACAAAATAGAACAATTCAAGTTGAATTCAATTTTTTATAAAATGAAATCATAGGAATATCTTTATTGTTTAAAATTTCGAAATAGTACGTTGACATGCGGCGTCGGAATCCGTTGATCCCCACTTCACCCAACAATAGGCACTGTCCCCATGCATATTTGACTACAGTGCGTGACCGTGACGTTTACCTGGTTTACCTGTTCTGTTGTCTCTGTTGTAACAACAGAGGTTACGCCTGTGACGACCAACAAAAATGATTACAACTGTAAAAAGAGTCGTTGAGGATCGCGTTGTGCTCCAAAATAATGGAGAGTGATTACTCATAAAGTTTTGTGATTTCTGAACTGCTGAATTACATGGAATTCTGATTATCAAGTTCGTGAAAAGTGAAATCAGTTACTTAACCCCTGCGAATTCCTCGTTGAACGAGAGTGATGGAGGAGCGTCCGAGTCAATGAACGTTGAACTATCCTCGGGAAGTCATTAATTACCGTCAGGATGTCCCAAGGTACTCACGCATGTTTTCATATTTTTTTATTTCGGAAAATTTTGACTTTTGAGGATATTTTTTGGGGAAATTGTAGAGGACCTTTTGCGAGATGTGGCCAGGGCCATCGAAGGGTGCAACACAATCCGATATCCGACCTACAGAACTGCTGCTAAGGTCCAGATATTGCACAGGGAGCTCCACAGTAAGTTAATTAAATTTTAATGTTAATCATTTTTGGCACAGTTTTAGGGGATTTTGCATTAAATCCTGGGCCCACTAAAATTGTACATAATCGGGCTCTGAAAATTGACAAATTCAGGAAAATATCAATAATTCATGAGCCCCTCCGCTAGTGAATTAATCTCCTTATGAAAATAATGGCGAGTGATTTTTCATTGAATTTTTCCAGTGCAATATGTCGAGTTGAAAACAGTAATAGGTGTCTTCGAGCGTCACCGTCTATCAGTAACCGAGAACTCTGTGCCCCTGGATGAAACCGAAATAGAAGACGTCATATCCGATATTTACTTTGCCTCCCACAAGGAGTCCGAGGTGGATTTCGACGTCAATCAGGCGACAAAATTGGCTGTTAATTGTGTGATAAGGATATTCGATCCGTGAGTTACCTCATTACCACGTGTAGAATATATCATTCGGCCAATTTACTATTCTTCTTACGAAATCTTGAATAATTGTCAATTAAATCATTATCTTTGTCTAAATCAAGTGTTTTCATAATGAAAAGTCGGCAAATATTATCGACCCTAATCTCATTCCGGTTTATCACTCATCCGGTTTATCCCGCAGTGATCGTAAAGGAAAAGTGTCAGTATTCCCAGTAAAAGTGTTCCTAACTCTTTTATGCTGTGGGAAACTCCAGGAGAAATACGAGTATCTGTATCAGTTGCTGGCCGACCATAACGCATGCCTGTCCAAGGCTGCACTGCATATGTTATTAACAAACGTTTGCAAAGTAACGGAAATGCTGGGGGAGAGCGGGGCCTACGGCAGTCATCTGGTGCAGTCGAGCATTGACAGTTGCTTCATAGAGGTGAATCATAATTTTCCTCATAAAATTAATTATTAATAAGAACTCGCTTCGCGACAGAATTTCGGGTGATATTTTCTCCCGAGATGTATGTCAACTGTGAAAAAAGATTTATAAATATGTCTAAAACCTTTTCGTTTCCACTACGAAAGGGGATTAATCCGCGCAAATTCCTTCAACTTATAGCATGTTCGTTGCTGTCGCGAGGTGAGTCACCTTTCCTCTCTGAATAAATCACTTTACCTCGTTGTAATTGGGTGTATTAATACTTCTACTTAACGTTTGCATAATTAAATTTTGCTTTTACAGTCTCAGGGATGCCTTGGAGTCAGTGAAACTGAGTTTGGAGTCTGGCTAATGCAGGAGCCTCCTCTCCTCTCCTGGATAACGACATTTAATCGCTTGAAAATCTCTGAAAATAGTAAGTTTCTCATTTCTGTCATCTTTCTGAAATTAAATTCGTCGTGGAAAAAATATCTGTTCATTAACCTAAATCAATGAATGAGGTAAAATGGCACTGTTTTAATGATTGAGATAAAATAGCACTCTTTTTTCTCAATATAACCCATGCACATCGATATTGAGACGTTCAATAATTCATTTTTGCCCTCAGCCGTCCATAATATTAAGTGTTCAACGTGTAAAATTACTCCAATTCATGGGCCAAGATTCTCTTGCTTGCGATGCGCCCGTTATCACCAATGCCAGACGTGTTTTTTCCTGGGGAAGGTGTCGAGTAAACATAAATTGAAGCATCCAGTACGTGAATATTGCACGAAGGTATTTAAAAACATTTCCGAGACCAAAAGAAATCCTTCGCAATTTACGAATTCATCTACACTCGTTGATGTTGATGGATTTGGAAATATCAGAAATTGCGCAATTAACCACCTACTACTCTTTCCAGACATCGAGTAAGGAGCTCACAAAATTAATAGTCGAATTGATACGGAATAAATTACGTCTCTGCCCGACCCAGGGCCCCTCTCCTCCCACAGAAGCACAATCTCCTGAATCTCCAACGTGAGTGAAAATCTGGCCTTTTTGCGAGATTATTAATTAAAGTTCCCAAAATAAATGGTTGACATTTATATACTCATAGGAATGAGGCTCAAGGGCTTGACACGATGTCTGTCAGGAGCACTGTCAGACGAAGAGTCTTGAGTGATCCGCAAAAAGAATTGCAGAGTATTATTAACCACCTGGAGGAAGAGAATAGACAATTGCAGGTGGAATTGATGGAAATATGCGGAGGTCGGGCCGAGCGACTGCAGCAGCATCGACGCACGGTAGAATCGCAGTTGCACAGGCTAAAAATACTCAAAGTACGTAGGGAATTCATTAACGTTTTTAATTATTGGAAGCTCTATTGATAGAATAATCCAGAGAAACTAGTTTTACAATTATTTAGTGACGTAGGACGTCACTGTCCAGTGCTCAGGGCAATGCAACGCTGAATGAACGATAAAAAAACTTGATTACGATAACAGTATAATTCTATTTTTAGAAATATTTATTCAGCGGCCAAGGTATTGCATCGGCGCAGGTGATTAATCGCGTGCAGAGTACACCGATGCTGCCGCCGATATCTTCGCGATATCCAGCATTGACACTCCCTGAGTTCGAGCTGAGTCCGATTATTCGTCAATTAAATACGGATAAACATCAACATCAAGCCATTGATAATGGTAATGAGAGCCAGGAAAACACTTATAGAAACTCCGAGATTAGCCGGAGTGCAGAAGGTGTTGAATCACAGGAGGTTTCTAATACTTATAGCAACACTGGGGTTTGTGAACCCTCGAGGATCGAGTTGAGCACTTGGATTGGGGGTAATTATGAATTACATTGATTACGACTGCAGTTAGTGGGAGTGATTAGAATTTCTAATCGATAGCTATGATGAGATGCTAATTCCCGCCCTCCCACCGTTTCAGGTAATCGATCAACGATCGACCAGACGCAGAGTGGCTTTTCCCAGTGGCTGAACCCTGACAACCCCTCAATAATAAAACATAAATACTCAAAGGCAATTGACACAGACTCCCCGATAGGCATGCCCCGGGATACCCCGTCATCCCTCCAACGTCCTGACAAGCACTCTCAGCACAGCAGCCTCCAGAATATCCAGGGCGATCTGAACGATATATTAAATCGTCTGCAGCACATGGTAGCGAATGATTGCCTCTTGGAAGAGTCATTCAGTGCTAATGACAACTGCGAACTCAAAAGAGCTGCTACGGAAATGGAAGATTTATTAACCGGTTTGATAGAAGGCATGGAGTCCAGGAAGGACAAGCTCGCGACCATTGTTTAATCACTCTATACATGTAATCATGCAATCAATCGATACTTGTGCATTTATTAGAATTAATTTGTCTACTTTTTAGGAATAAACTGGTTTTATACAACGAATGGTGAGTGGAGATTAATGACAATAAAGAGAGAGGATACTAATGGAAGATGTTTTCCCATTCAATTTGAGTTCTTCAAATGCAATCTATAAATTGCTAGCAAAATTTTTGATTCCGTGGATCAATTTATTGCAAATTTTAGTCCACAGTTAAGATCTGTAATCAATGTTTAAGCCCCCCAAATATTTTAAATCCTCTAGGACTCGTCATCACTGGATAAACAAAAAGTTAAATCACTTCTATTTCAGAATATCCCCTTAATTCAATTATCTCACTCTTTCGTTCTGTTGCGTAACCGGAAAATTCACGGCTTTCCCTTAATCACGGGATTTACCTCCCGACACACTTCTGGATTCGTATATTCACATGCGTACATGCGATGATTCAATTTGAATATGAATCAGTCGGGAAAATGAGTCTGAGGTAAATAAACTCTGCTCGAAGCCTAATTAATCGAGCATCCGTTGGGAGGATCATGAGAATGAAATGTTGCGAATAAAAAATTCAATAATTATAGCTAATATAATAGCTATAATTAATTATAGAAAACAATTTTGCTCGATCCAAAAAATTAAGAACAAGTCGCAAAAGTAGAAAAAAATCGCGGTGGACAAAAATGACGAAACGATCGCCAAAATTTCCCGCCTAAAATGCCGTTTGAATTGTCGCCCTAATTCTAGCCATTCCTGATAGATTTTGGAACGACATTCAACAAAAATAATTTTGCAGTAGTCTGCCTGTTTCACAACCACAATTTCCGTCGATTAACCGCATAAATAATGATCAAGGAATTACAATGATCGTCGCGGAATAGTTGTTGACCTCTCGCTCGCGCTCACGTGCCACCGGCCTGGCACGCGTTGGACGAGACGAACGAGGAAAAAAAATTACACTCCACGTTCCATTGACACCTCTGGGAAGTCCCTGATTATCATTTCCCATGAGTGAAAATCGCCCGCTCGAAAAACCCAAATATGTTAATATTAATATCCAGATCCCTTCCGTCCAGGATATAAATGGTGGATAGAAATTTCTGCTCAGGTCTTCCTCGATTTCATTATTTTTGTGTGTGACGTCAAACTATTCTTTCCTCGTGCAGGTTTCCTCGGCTTTCGAAGACGAATTGTCTAGCCAGAGGACTGCAATCCCTCCCCCAACCCCTCTTCACAGGGCGACTCATCTTTTCGTGTAGGAAAATTATAATGATGGGTAGGTAGGAATAATTACGTTGCGGTAATTTGTATTGTGGCACGTGCTCCGATTATGTAGTTTTTTGCGAAACAGGGGGAGGGGGATCCGAGATGTGAAGCTGCAATTCTTACGGAATTGACGTAATTTTCCTCCTTCGCGGAAGGAAATTTTGAATTGTGAATCATTTTACAAAATTATATCTCAATTATTGTCAATAATTGAGAAATAATTCGCGATCTTCGGTCTTAAATTATTAGTTAATTAAATACCTCTCAATCCAAATGAGTAATTATTATCATAATTAAAAAGTCGATAGTGATATTGATCATTGATTAATTGAAAATACCTCTGAAGATTAGTCCTACCTTCTGTGGTGTTTCCTCGTCAGATGATTTTCCTTCTGTCAGTTTCCTCGGGTTCCGAAGACAAATTGTCTGGCTAGAGAACTGTAATAATCCCTCCTCCTCTCTGCAACACGATTCATCTTTTCATCTGGGAGAAGAAATGATACTAATGGGCAAATAAAGATAATTATGTGTGTAATAAGTTGCATGATGGCACGAGCTGTGATTACGTGGTTTTTGTGGAGACAACAGGTGGAGGAAAATTCAATATATGGAACTGCAATTTTGACGAAAATATTTTCCTTCTGTTGCCCTTTTTCGAGGTACTTTTCACCCATTTTTTTTTTACCGTGAAATATGAAATTCCAAAAAATGTGAAATGTGACATTCTTTATTTGGACTTTGATGAAAAATTACGGTGTCCCAGTGAATGCCATAAAATTGAATGGCCATCATAAAGTTTTGAGTTCAACGTTGCTACTGTTGTCTAAATGGACGGCCACACAATTTCTGTCACAAAATACGTCATAAAATTGAGGAGAGCGTTATCTATTTCGTCGGAATATGACGGACTACGTTAATGCCGTCATAATTGGTCATGTGAACAGCAATTTTTACGGAGAGTCGCGTGAGTTTCCTTCCTCTGTTCCTTCCTCGCGGAAGGAAGTTCCAAACGGAAACTTCATCGATCTGCTATTTTCGTGGATTTAATTTATGAAGCGATAGAAAATTAATAAAATTAACAAAATGATTTCCCAGGGATTTTCATGAGGGGTAAAGCACAGAAAGACTTTTCCAGACAATTTTCGTGGTCTCTAATACTTTGCGAAATTTTAATTATCGATTATTAATTTTTTTTGTGACTAGTGGAGCTGAGGAATCTTTATCAATCGAGGGTTTCATAATTTTCCTCAATTGTGCAGAATCCTGCGTAATTTTCAGAGAAGACCACGCATTATTACGATTTCTGTACTTATTTTCCTTCTCCACGGAATTTCATAACGGCACGAAATTTTCGCTCACGTTTTTTTTTTCTACTGTGTAAAAATCTTTTGCAATCGATTGGAGCGATTGCCGCACCGGGTGCCCGTTGTCTGTTGCAAGGACTGAGCCGATGAATCATGAACTAATCTTCAGGATTTGTGATGATGCAAATTAAATGACTCCAATGACAAATCGAAGTGAAAAAAATTATCATAATGAATATAAATGATGAATGAACTCATCGAATCGATGCCAATTTTACTCAATATTTACATCATTTTTACTCACGATGTTTTTGTTGTTTTCAATGTCAATGGCCGGGTGCTTCACGCTGTCCCGGTTTCTGTCACACAAATACACAGAAAAAAATATATTTTCCAAGAAGAATGATTTTTATACGAATATTTCACAACCCGACCCCAGTTTGTGTTTTAATTTTTTCTCTTTCTTCAAAAATTGGTGATTATTTTTTAAATTAAAAATTAAATTAAAATGACATTATGCAAGCTCCCTATTAACCATCGATCAGCAATCGACGAATGATAAATCATCGATTGACTAACCCTCTCCTAGCGATCAACCACCGATCGAAAGACCGTCGACCGACCGAATCAGCAGATCTCCTATCGCTTCATCATCATTAGGAACGAGCTTTCGATCTGGCACCATCTGACACACGTTAGAGCTTTCCGATTCTTCGACTATGACTTCATAAAAAAATAATTTTCAGTAAAAAATAATCAATTTCACTTCCCCCGAATTCTCCCAAAAAAATGCTGAACGATTTCTCCTCCAAATTGTCTTGTGACACATCTCGCAGTCTCTGTGTGGTCCTCTTACCCAGAATCCTCCTCATCCGCTCGTCACCAGGATTAAAATTTACGTCAGTGGTACACCACAAGTTCCCCCTCCCCGATCCATCTCATTCCCATAAAAAAAATTTATCCTATCAAATTCATCCTCCACCAGGATTGAACCACAATTCAAAATCCATTGCCTCCATCGTGTCTCGTATGACGTAAAAATCGTGTAACTTCCTCCTTCCGATGTGAGGCAGGAAACTTCCTACGAGGATAAATACAACGGCTACGTCTACTGCTCTATAAATAATCACAAATACTCGATTGATATTACCATCGATCTAGCCAATGAAAATGCCTCCTGATAAATTTTTCCTGTCCCAGTTCCCCTCGTCCCAGTGTGGACGCCAAGAGGAAGGAGATGATGAAGATGAGGATGAGTGAAAAAAAATAATTCACGAAGTAGGGATGAATAATGAAGCATCAACTGGTCTGGAGGATCCATAACCAGGAGGAAACGAAGTACACTGACGTCAAGACAAACGGCAATGACGTTTGTTCTGAAAGGAATAAACTGACATAACATCAGCTTTCAGTTGTGGAATTCTTCACATTGTTATATTCCTTGTGTATTAAAATTGCCTGAAGAAGGGGGACACTGGAGGGATTGGTTGGCCATGTGCTAGCAAGATGGATTGACAGAGGATAAAAACACACACATGATGGAGGCAAATGTCATTCAGTCACTCGCTTGATCTTGCTGGAGAAGCACACGAGAGCTGTTCCTAGTCTGACATTGTTTCCCCTGATCATCAGTCAAGGGAGCATTTACTGCATTTGACAATTTTTTTGTCCAACAAACATGGAGTCGACTGCTAAACTGTTCATGTTCCTGATGATCATCATGTTCTGCATTGGGGCTGTGATCACCAGGAGCATCCATCCCTCCCATCGTCACAGTCATCACCATGACAGGGCGAGGGGTCACAGACACTTCAGGACGAGGCATTCTGGTCATCCAGGT
Source organism: Diachasmimorpha longicaudata (assembly GCF_034640455.1). NCBI lineage: Eukaryota > Metazoa > Arthropoda > Insecta > Hymenoptera > Braconidae > Diachasmimorpha > Diachasmimorpha longicaudata. The sequence continues at coordinate 4,391,784 of NC_087240.1, forward strand.
GGACTTGGGGACCTGGACCAGGAGATTCTGAACATGCACGACAGTGTCGATGGTCTCGATGGTCATCCCATTGTCAAGAGACACAACGAGGACTTCGATGCTGACATAAAGAACCTGCAGAACTGTTCGGTCTGCACTTACAGTGTCACTCCAGTACCCAAGTCTGATGTCTATGATGTGCCGGAGGATCTGGTGGAGGTGACCTGCAGTGAGGAGAGCATTGGTGAGTCCTGCTCGGAGGTGGGTGTCAACTACGTCTGCATGCAGGCCTTCAGTTATGTCAAGTTTGGGGTGAAAGGGAATCCCGGGGAGTTTAAGAAGAAGAAGATCAATACTGGATGTGTCTGTGCCCTGATGGAGATCGAATCCCTGAAGTCGAAGAAACCGGAGGACCTGCAGGCGTGAGGGGATCCAGGGAATGGGGAAATCAGAACTGATCACTGCCACCACCGATGTACATATTGGACGACTTTTTGCAGAATTATTTATTGTGATTTTTTTAATTAGCAGTTGGTGTTCGTGGGGACTGTTTATTTATTTAAGACGTGTGGGGATGTCTTTGGAACCGGATTATCGCAATGGTTTGTTTATTGGATTATACTATGGACTGGTTAGAGTGAGGGAAAAATTTTTCAGTGAAAAATATTTTTCGAAAGTATTTTTTATTTTGATTTTTGATTGAAAGCGGATTTTTTAAGGGGAGATATTGCTATTGATATTTTTAGGACAACGAGTTTAGCGATCATGATTATTCTATTTATTATTCATCATTATTTATTTCATAATTCACGATTATTTATTTGTGTTATTTATTTCATTTAGCATTGTGTAGAATTTTATTTATTTATCGAGGGAAACGTTGATAAGGCTTCTGTTGAAACTCGAAATGATCTCAAAAAAATAATACATTTTTTATGATGCAAGTACGTCTCTGTCCTTTCACCCCCTCATAATTAACTTTGTATTACTATTTTTATTCAGTATCGAAAACTCCCGATAAGTGAGAGGTCGAGAGGGACAATGCATTCTCATCAAATAGAGAAGGCCCAGGGGTTCGCCAGCGTTGGGCGTAGGGATGCGTTCGTCCGTGAACAGTCTGATAACACACGAATTATTGGTGGTCAGCTCTGTTCTCCCCGACATTTCTTCCAATTTCCTGTGATTTATTTTCCTGGATCGAATCGCGTCAACATCAGTGACATTTTTATTGAGTATCCGATGAAAGTCACGGGCTTTTCACACCGGTAATGCGATTATGAGTGAAGATGACGAGGAACATCGGTGATTTTATCGGGAATTTCGGACAGACGATGGCTGTTGATAGGGGAGAGTGATTTTATTGGTGTCAAGTTTGCTTCTCAGACAAGACAATCAGTTTAGAACAGTCGAGCAATAGCACCACGTGAGAGGGGAGAAGTAGACAAAGATGAACGAGCAGTAAAAATTACCGAAAATAACAGGACATTTTAACAAAATACTTTAGGACAATTTTAATGCAATTTTCGGTGATGTTGCAACAAGCCCGTTTGATGAATTACCATTACGGGGATGCGGTTCGGTGTCTAGTGCTGTTAATTAACGGGTAGAACACAGGTACCCACGGGTGGACATAATAATCCACCATTGGTTATCAGGGGTTGTGCCAGTTAGAACGGGGGAGCATTTACTCCACTCGTCGTTAATTACGCAATTAGTGGTGATGTAATATTTGATCAACTTACCGGACGTTTTATATGTTCCATCCACTGGTGCAAAATTTCCCAGTCATTATTGCAGTCCATCACCGCTACCCAGGATTACCCGAATGAATCTGAAGTAATCAATTAGTTAATTGCAGTGAAGGCGAGAGACTGAACGGAAAAAATGTCAGAAATTTCTTAATTTCCGAAATATTTGAAAATTAATTCCAAAATTTCTGGAACGATTTTTCATGCTCTACTCAAATTGCAGGTATTGCCAGGTGAAATAACAAATTTCTAAATAATCTAAATAATAAATTCGTGAAAAGCCAGGGTGTCCACGACTGGTGGAGCCCGGGAAGTGGACAATGGTAGTCGGACAAAAGCGTCAGTGATATACGATCCTGCCCCCGTACCAGTGGTATTAAAATCATATTTTTAAGTCATCCAACCACCGCATTCCCTTCCAACTCCCTCACCCACAGTCCACCCCTGTCCTCACACCCATTCACCCCCTGCGGTTTAGCCGACTCTCTCTGTCATATTGTTTTTAGTCTCTCCACCGTTATACATCACCGATGAAAAAATTCTATAGGGGACGATCTGCAGACACCCCCAGAGAATTATACGATTTTGATAATTTCCAGGGGTATTTTGAACCCACTGAGTTTGTTGCATTGAACATAAAGTTTATTAGAAAAAAAATTAAAGAAATAACAATTCAAACGCTAGCACTTATTCTCCAGAATTTTTTCATATGCTGGAGCGACCTGGGGTGCAGATGGGAATTGGACACTGGTCTGATGCCAGGAGATGGGGTACAGGGACATCGTACGTACTCTTCCCGAACGCTTTTGGCCTCGATTTAATTGGATTTGTTAGGGGTAATTTATACCGGGGCTCCTCCAGCTCTGAATCGGAGCTCCAATTTGTAATTTGAAAAATACCACTGGGTTCTGTCCTGTTCTCCTCTATTCTGTGCTGCGGGGGGTTGAGTAGTCCGGGTATCGATGGGCTACTGGAGGCTGAGTGAGTCGTTAACTTTTTTTTTTTCGTGTTCTGGTGGGAGCTGGGTAATACCTGGCGTTTATGGATGAATGATATTCGTTCGGAGGTTAATGAATTTCGAGGGCAACTGCATTGATACTGGAGGAATTGTAGGGGATCATTAAATTATTTTAACGAAGTGCATGTTTGAATGCAAATCAGAGGGATTTTTGGGAGGTTTGGGGAAAGCCCTTTAAAAATTATTCTATCGATGTAACGAATGGATTAGCTATTTGTGTATTAATTAATCTATTTATTTCTTTCATCAGGTCCTCGTTTGCGGTGTTTTGCTCCCTCTCCATCAATTGTAACACCGAAAATATTTTCAATTAAACCCTCCCCTCCTCTCACAGCATCCCCAGGAGTAGTGTCAGCCCCTCTCAACATCTCCAACTTCACTCAAGCCTTTACAAACCCAGTGCCAATTCCAATCGGTTTCCAAAGGCATTGGCACAAGCCATCCCCCAAAGTACATTCATACCCTCGAGTCAGCGACAGACTTCGCATCCTGGCCTTTCGGAAACTTAGATTACAACTGCACTCCACTTCTGCATCATCCCACCATCCCTTTATGAGCATTAGCATCTCCACGACGTTCCAATTTTGGTATTAAAGGGCCCAGGACACTCACCAACGTCTTATCCATCTCAGAAATAACTGGAGCCACGGTGTTTGTCTCGGAAGGGCTTCGGTGAATTGAACTGATCCTAATTTACGACCGCTGGAGTATATGGAGACGGTAACGCCAACTACAAATCATAATATTGAGTTCAGATGGGAGAGCTGGCTGCTCGTTCATCGGTTTTGGGATTTATATCGATTTACGGAAACTGCAAGGTAAGCAGAGGGTTACCAACGAGTGCTGGAGGGAAATGCTCGATACACACACTGTCAGACCAGTATCTGTACTAATGAGAAAGCTTTGATGGGAGAAGTCAAGCGGAAGACTTCAATTATCTGAAGTTTTTGGATTTACATGAGAGGTAAAGTGGGAGAAATTCAAGAGAAATTGAAGATTATGTTGGAAACCTCAACAAACGAATCCGTTTCATTATTTCATTCTTCCCATTACTCCACACGATTAGTCCATTCCATTATTCGATATGATTTAATCGATTGAAAGAGTTTTTTTCCAAATTAAATTAATAAAAATGGAAAAATTGTAGTGGACGAAAACAAATTGGGAGAAATGATGGGGCTTTTGTGGTCCATTTTGCCCTGCTTGTTCCTACATTTAATAAATATTTTATTGACTCGAATGAAATCAAGTTAATTGCAGAAAAAATTATTCAATTAAAATAAATCATTTTTTTGCACGTCCGCCTATTCCAGGGAAGTCATATGATTATTACTCCAATTATTATTGCTAATAAATTTGCCCCTACTTGCCCCCTTTAATTGTCCACAATTTTCAATGCCCCCACCTCCCCTTCTTCATCAATTAAAACCGAAAAAACGGGCTTTTCAGAGGGCTTCCACAACGAACGAAGAACGAATGACCAGAGCACGTAAAAAAGCTCGTGCAGACCGTTACCATTACTTCCCGTCTTTTTCTCGCTCCTGAAGAGTTAAAATATCACGTAGAAGTGTTCCCAAGTGTTACAGGTACACCAGAACGCAAAGAACAAAACTATTGGAATGAAAAAGGAAGGTAGAGGGGGAAAATCACAAATTATACTTTGTCGCTGGGGGTAAACGAGCGACTCCAACGTCCCCTGGTCAGCCGTTTTCCTTTTTTACTCTTCCATTCTCTCATTTCAATCGCATTTTCTCCTTTTTCCTCATTTTCCCATGAATGAGTTTTTATGAAAACGGACTCGGCAAATATGACACGGGGCTTAGCTCTTATATTTTTAGTTGGTTTTATGGATTTTCAGAGGGGAAATTACTGATTGGGTGATTTGGTAAATATTCCAAGGAAAATAAAATAATAAAGTACAATAAATATGATTATGTTATTGCTGTTATATTTTTAAAAGATTTTTTTGGGATGTTTTTTACATGTGATATTTGGAGAAAAGTTAGCGATTGACCTGGTCGGAACTCCCCCGGGGAGGACTCCAAGGAGGGAGAGGGCATTATTTGGCTGTTTGCCCAAGGGTCAGGGGATTTCACAACGACACTCTCCGTTGGTCACAATTAAGGTGGATTTTGTACGTGTGTATTTGGGACACATATATTCCGCCTGAATTCGATCAATAATTTAAAATGGAATGAAGTCATTTCGTTTTTTGGAAAGGGAAGCGTCAGGGGAAGGGCTGCCGAAGGATTTTTTTAGGGAAAATTAGGGGCTCGATTGATAATTATGGTGCATTTCGGAAAAAAATTAGTCAATTTTGTAATTCGTAATCTTATAATGGAGAGGAAAGTAGAATTTACTTATCAACAATTTTTAATAAAATTTAAATTTGGTGATTTCCGAGCAATTGAATTACAAATGTTCATTCGGAAGTTAATGAATGTAATTTTTTTATTTCAAATCTGTCTCCGAGTTCATATATCTATCATCAAATGCTTGACATTCCTGATGATGATAGTCACGCTAATACCTCCTACTAATGCCGAAGGAATTCCTTGATTACACAGGAAAATAATAGTTCAACTTCTCACATCTCTCTATTAATCATCATGAATAGTTTCCTGACGATTCTATCAGTGATTCCTAAGACAAGTGGCCCCTGCAAGTGTCGCCAGTAAACAATTAAAATTTTTTAAACAATCAGAGACGACGGGGTTTCATTTGTGCCCTCACCCCAGTTCATCCTGTCCAACATAAAAAATAAAAAAACGTAAATACTCCAGAATCCACAAGAGTATTTAACTATTGAAAAAAAAATACCAGGCTATTTTTGAAAATTTTCCTCGCCTAAAAACACAAAGCAAACTTCCCCCCAATTTTCCAATTTCTCCCAAAAAATCATAACGAACATTAAAACCCCCATTACCGCATGCGGTGTCCGGCAAAAAGCCTATCAATTCCCTGAAAAACGTACCGTAAAACCCATCTCTATATAAAACAGAATAAAAAGTATCGTTCAAAGTACACCAACGTAAAAGCTATCCGATTAAAAAATATCTGGTGGCTTCCCTCATCCCCATAAATGAGATCGACCGATAAGAGGATCCCGGTATGGCTATAGTGTAGCCTCTAATGATTCTCCGGGTCAGTGCACCATGTGGGTAAAAATCATACTGTAGCCATGAGAGCGAGCTCTAAGTCAACGATCCCAGGAAGATACGTCCGATAAAATGTCGGTGAAGGGGGTGGGTGGGCATCGGGGGAGGGAAAAAAAATGAAAATAGCTGCTGCCTACACTGGGCTATACATCGTCGTCTCGAAGATAATCAGGTCGGACTTTCCAACTTTCCAGCGTCATTACTATACCCAGAGCTCAGGGCTTCAAACCCCTCACCTCCGGTCGACGAGAAAAGAACATCAATAACCAATTTCGTAAAACCAATATCGCGAAAATTAGTTTCTTACGTTCATCCCCTCGGTGTGGAGGCTCCAGCGGGTGTTGCACCCCATTCTCGTGTCCCTTAGTTCAATCTTAATGGCTCGTTTCCTCGGGGACCCTGTCCCGGGATTTTTTATACGGCATTTTTGATGGAAATAAAATTACCGGTGGTGGGACATGGGAGAATATCTAGTTTCAGGAGAGATGGGAAATTACACTATCAGCATTATTAATAACTAATGAATTTAGCCATTGAATTTGTTAATGAGGTGGTAGAATGATTAATCAGTCGGTTTTTCGGTTAAAAAAATTCACTCGTCCCTAGATTTCGAGATACTCAGAAAAACTGGGCAATAATCCAAATCACCCCTTTTTCACCCCATCGCTACTGAAATGATAATATTTTTTCAATTTTTCATAACTGAAAAAACATTGAATGGATTCTTCACTCGGTAGTATTTTTCCTCGTGATTAATCCGCTAAAAATCTCCATATTATTAAAACTTTCATCGCCCCTTGAATTTTTTAGGGTGCCAGATGGAATAGGGGGTGGTTGGCGAGAATTATGAGGTTGGAGACGCCGTCAGGCGCTGACGAATGCCGGCGCTTTCGTCACCGTTGGATACGCGATTTCCTCGGGGTCGTTAATCCTACACATCTTCCTCACTCTCTCGCCTCTCACTTATGATTCTATTTCACTTTTTCATGAGTTCCTCTGATACCAAAATGCACGAGTGCCAGGAAAATGGCTGAGCGTTCGCGGAGCTAGAGTTATAACCAAGGAGTTCAGGGTTGGAGCTTGATGAGCTGATGGTTCTGGAGTTTTGGGACCTCCCAGTTGTCGACGAAGGGGTCAGGACTTCTGGGATCCCTGGGGGAGACCCGAGGGGCCCTCCCTGGAAGAATCCTCCACCGATCTTTGGTGGATCTTATTATATAGGTTTTTAGGTATTATATATTATATGTTATATACATTACCGGAATAATTCTCCGAGTATATGTTCCCTCGCATGCGTTAGGGTCCTGAACCCGTTCGATATTCAAGTATTCAATCAATAATTTCTCGTTCTATCTTCTCTTAGAACAGTGAATATCTGAGGGCATCATCCATATGAAATCACCGCTCAGAGAGGTTTGAAAATCCTCATAAATATTTTCAAACTCAACCGAATGTTTTCGGATAGATAACATTTGTCTGTGGAATCTCATGCACTTTTCATATCCCATTTCTCCGCCCCAAATCTATAAAAATTTCTAAGTGCAGAATTATTTTTCATAAAAATAGTCCGGCTGTTCTATAAAAGTCTCTCACGAGTCATCGTTGACTCATTTCTCTCCCGATGTCTTAAAAGCAAGAACACGATGGTCACCTTTTAAAATATGGGTTTGAAAATATTCTACGGTAAATTGACTCAAGACGTCTTATGCATTTTTATGAAAAAACCCACCACCGAGTCCTTTGGAAGCTCGCAATTCCAAAAAATATTCTTGATTGGAGAATATTCACCTTCGCCCCTGACAGCTCCATCAGTCCCTCACGTTATTGTCCCCCTGTTCGCCCCCTCCGTCGCTCCGAAAATACAAAAAAATGAAATATACGGTATGAAGTGAGTGACATTGCCGTCACACCCACGAGACATACGAATTTTGCATTGGGAATCACAATCGACAGGCGCGGGCGTTAAATTTCGGGTGAATTTATCGAGTCCACTAAAAAAAAGTCCTTAAAAAAACCGAAGCGATGGACAGATCCGTCTGAAACAAGGAAAACATCGACGGAACTGTCCGCTAACGTCATTTCAGTTGTTCTCATGGAAATGTTTGCAATGCATTGACGATAAAAAAGAAATTTCTTTCCTCCAATTTTGATATTTTTTTTTATTCCACTATTTTCCACCATTGTTTGGAGGGGTGAGCGGAAGGGTGGGTGAGAATGAAACGTGGTGTGCAGAGTGTCGCCAGGACGATTAATCTGGCCCAACCGAAGACCTGTGCTCGCCCGATTAAGCTCGAGAAACTAGTGAATGAGGAGCAATTAAATAGTTGTGTCAAGGGTGGTGCATACGCTTGCAATTCACCCCGGCCTGTCACTGTGAGGGTCTGCACCAGAAGGGTTTACGAGTCTACATGTGCTACGAAAGTAATTTTCCCCCTCAGATCATTATCCCTAATTTTTACCCCCGAAAGAAATTCATTCATGGGGAACTTGTGAAACGATCACTTTTCATTGTAGACTAGTATCTCATCTAGGAATTCCTGAATTCACCTACAGCAATCTCCCAATATTTAACACACCTGACACTCACCTCCTCACATTGTCCAACTAAAACTAGAAGTGGTCTCGGAGGGATTCAGTCGTCATACTCTTGTCCCACGTCGTCGCCTCGTTGTGAGAGGGACGACAGATGGCAACTGTAATTCGTGAATGTATCCGGGGAATTCAGGATGATATCGGTGTATCCTCATTCGGAATTAGTTCCCTCGGTGTGATGCTATCAACGGTGTGTCAATGCCTCGTGTAACAGTCCTTCAATTCCCATCGATATTGCCAACACTCAACATTTATTTTAATTTTAACAAGGATAATCATAATTCGGTTTAATTGGAGAATAAAAATTTATCGTTCGTTAAATATCGCTTATATTTTTTATTGGTGTATCTCGGGAATGATTGATTCGACGAGGAGATTTTTCAAACATTTTTTAATACATCGGGAGAACTGATAAAAATGTAATGAAAAATTAAAATGAACAAAATTTTTTTGCACATATTTTTATGTGAAAAATAATATAACCATTGGAAATTTTATATAAACGCGTACATTTTTTTTTTCGGAAAAGTTGAGAGAATTTTTTAAATAAATGAAAATTGCAATTTGTTGTATTAATTTCACTTTTTTTAAAACCTGGAATTAACTTTAATAACCCCCTTCATTGGATTAATCTCCCAAAACTGTGTCTCCCGTATCTAAAACGTCTTATCCGATTTTCCCTTGAGCTTTCCTTCCCCGGATGATTTCCTAATTACTAAAAATGTCATATTTAACTCGCCTCATTTCACTTCACTTCTCTCCCCGGTCCACGATGACATCCTAATCAACTTTAAATTAACTTCCCAGATGTCAGACTGTCCACCAGCTGCACCGGTTCATCCCCCGCCCTCGCACCTCGTCACCGGTCTGAAGCTACTGATGAAGGGGTCGATAGTCGCGGGCCTCATCTACTGGACGTCCGCCGAGGGGATATGGGGCGACTCCAGTCAGACCGAGAATCTGTACTACCGGGCGATGGCTACCGTTGCTCCAGCACTCCCAGACGTCCCCGGGATCGAGCAAGTAATCCCTTCACTCATTCAAACGATCGGGTAATGATCCCTGTGGGTATTAACTGAATAATGAAATTTATTTTCACGATGAAGCTGCCTCGCATTGATAAAATGACCCATAACGTTTACGAGGGGTACAATCGTGCTGTCGTGACTCTCATGCATGTTTTAATTACTGTACCTACGGTAATGTCACAAAAAATACGAGATATCGTGTGCCCAGAGGACGGGGAAATGGAGGACGATGATGGAAAGAAATAAATTGAGGAATAAAATGATTTTGTTGTTTGGTTTAACGGGGGGTTTTAAAAAATTCTATTTAATCTCTCGGGGATTTCTTGAAAAATGGGTTTAGGAGACACCAACGAGCGTTTCCTCGTTTGTTAACATGATTTTCCCGTGAATTTCTGACTCAATAATAATCAATTCTAACAAATAGGCAAAGACCCTTTACGGGTTTAAGGGCCTCAGAGGGAAATTTCTATATTTGATATCAGTAGAGAAGTCTTTTTGTAGCTCAAAAACCTCACCACCAAAAATATCCCCTGACATTCTCCCCTAAACCCACTAGTTTCCAATTCCCAATAAATATTCAAAGCACAGTAGCTGATGGTAAAAGATATATTTGCCACATGTCCCACCTATTTCGTTTTTATCATTTTATTTTCATCCACAAAACGTATCCCCCTGCGAAAAAGAAACCCTACGGAAGAGGGAAGATGTGAGAAGTACGACTCCTCGAGACAGGAGTACAAGGTGAATGCCACACTGCGAGATTAGAATTCCTCACGAGTTTTATTCATTTTTTTTTTATTCTTCTTCTCTCTCCACTTCTTCCACGGCAGCAAGAGCACTCTGGAGATCTCCTAGGGGCTGCATCTTAAACGATTCTTACGACACGTCAACGTCTGGCTCATCTTATCTCCCTGTGTTACGTCCGGTGTTTCCACGATCCCTTATTTCCTAAGCATAGAAAATACAGGATAAAAAGGAAGTGGAAAGGAACAAAACATTGACGAGCGAGAGAAAAACAATGGGAAACGGGAAACCCCCATCAAACTGTCGAGTTGGCACCTCGGGAGGTAATTTTCGTCATATCGTGAGGCCATTCGGGAAATTGAAAATCAAATCAATGAAGATTTGATTCTGGAAATGGACGGAGAGTGATGAATTGATTGACGGCCTCCTGGGAATTTGGAATTAGTGGGAGAACGGACGATTTTAAAGGAAAAAGGAGAAATCAATTTTTCTCGGTAATTTTGTTCACTATAAAAAAATCTAGCAATGTTTCCGATGGAGTGAGGAAGAAATGAAAGACGGTGAGTGGCAGTTTGACAGTTAATAGTTTATTACAATTAAAACTTTATATATTATATACATATGAAGTGATTTCGAGACGATATGGAGTCCGATATGAAGGCGTCAAGAGGTCAACAAGTTTCAAGGAAGTTCTATTTACAAACAAAATCCTCAATTTAGCCCCAATTTTACTCATTTGTTTTATCGATTTTCAATCGATTATTGACGCTTCGATCGCCCAAAAAGATGCAACGAGTGTTTTTTATCTTAATTAAAATGTCATTAGTCTTTTCTCAGAGTTGTCTCATTCAGTTCGATATCTCATAACGATTATATACAATAATATTCTAGTGATTTCTAAATTACTAACAAGTTTTCACTCGTCAAACTGTCATTCTTCGGTTTTACACTGACGTGAATCGACGATGAGTCATTGTTCCACTTCATTTATCATTGAATATCATCACGGAATTCTCCTGGGGTTAGTTCTAATTTAATCGCTTTGAAGAAAAACAAAAAAATTATTTTGTTCCTTTTTGAAGAAGAAATCTTTGAAAAAAAAAATGTGAACCCTTTTTTTTGGCGTTGCGAAACTCCTGAAGTGGAGAAAAAATTGTCGAGGTTAAAATCCCGAGGGAATGCGGTTTTATAAAAAAAAGAAAAAGTAATTTTCTTTTTACACTTTGTCACATGGCACTTCCTAAATTCATTTCGCCCCAACAATTTTCCTTCTATTCTCCACCAAGTCACTCATACATTCTCCCACCCCTGCGCTCATGACATCTGGTGCATTTGAAGGAAAGGAAGTTGAAGAAACCTGGGGAGATGTAATTTCAGTGAAACGTCATAGGTTTGTTTCTCTCAATGGATTATGAATATGTAATTATCTCATGCGTGAGTAGCTTTTCCTTTCAGGACTTTCGATAAAAAAGGGAATTGAAATAATCTTTAAAATTATATTCTACACTTACATTTCCCTCTTTCCTCATATTTCCAGCCTTCAACATCTCTTTCCCTCTCGCACCATTGGATCAATGTTCATTCATTAATCGTAATATCGACATTCTCTCCTCTCCCTCCCACCTCAAAGAATCACTAGAACTTCCAGACCTCAGGTAAATTACCCCAGACATCAAGTTTCTCTCACTTTTGACTCACAGAATCCATTTCATCTGTCTCCCAATTTCTCCGATTGCTCACAATGTTTAACGCGCCTCCACCATCAATCTTTCTCGATGCTAAGCCAAGTGTGTGTGAGCGTTGAGAAATCCCAACTCTCTCCTATCACGTATTTCGTGGAAAAATTCGAATTGAGAATGGGTCTGGGTTACATAATTGGTTTGTGGTAGCTTTTCAGAGTATCGAATGGAATTGTGGCTCACTGGAGCAAAGCAGTCACCCCCAGAGTCACCCTGACCCGAATAATAATCAAAGTTTATACACGTATGAAAAACTTGCTCACAAAATTTTCAGCGAAAAATTCTATAGGTGTTTTTTCACAGCGGATGAGAATTATTTCCTTGGGAAATAGGGCCATAGATTCTGTGGAAAAGTGTCTGTTCCTATTTGGCTACAATGTTTGTTGTCTTTTTGTCAGATTTTTCCACCCATTGAATCACATTTACCATTTTTACTCGACGACAGCGACGAAAAAATCGTTCAATTCATTCGAAAAAGTTCTTGAATTTTTTTTGTTTGACTGATTAATATTTTTACCGTCAATTAAAATTTCAATAGCTTAGACACAGCTTTCGGGAAGTCTGTTAGCCATTAACCGTCTTTTGATGGCCTCACCATCCAGACATTCGCCGGCGACGAAGACACCTTGGCCAGCACCAACCACAACCCCTGTGATTGATGCATTGGAGAGGGTTGGTATTGTGCTTCTTGAGGGGAGTCTCAGCTCTGTGGGACGACCAGTGAATTTGTGACAGAGTTCGTCGATGCTCGGGGTTGGACCCGGTGTCACCCAGTGGCCACTAGGGTAGCTCACTGGGTAGCTCGGGGGGCTGACTTCGACGAGGTGACCCTCTGTAGCAAAAATAAATGAATAATTAATATTTCTACTGAATATTCTCCCTTCTCTCTGCGTCTGATTCTTCTCAAATTGATTTTGCTTACCAAACTTGTTCGGAATAACGTCTGGATCCGTCTCGACGGTTTGCTGGGGACTCTGGTTCGGATACTGCTGCGTCGGTATTTCTCGCAGTTCAGCGGGTTTTTCGTGACGTGGTTTGGATATTCGTTCTCTCCGGACCCTCATGACAACAACAAAAACTATGAGGACGAGCGTCACCAGAGCTCCTACGATGATACCAATCAATGGAGACAGTACCATTCCTGCGTCTTGACCTGTTGAGCAAAAGAAAGGTCCAGAATTATGCGCAATTCGATTTCTGATTGAAATCGAATAAAAAGGAGAGAAAAGTAGTGGGCAATTGTTCATTCGGAAGATTACCCATTATTTTAATGAAGCAGTTGTAATAACGATTAATTAAGCTAATTAAAATAAAAGTCCACGAATCTACGTTAAAGAATAACAAGACAGGAAAATTAGACGAAAAAAATGGGAACATCCCGGGTATATCTTCGGGTACCGTGAGACTTGGCCCGGTGTTTTTGTTGGATAATTAACGAAATTGTTGGCGTGCAACGGGCGCTCGCCCAACGGGCCAACCACGATACACCAGCATAAACCTCCACCGAGTGGTTATTGCCTTGTGGTCCTTATGCTCGGGGTACCACCGCTCTAAATTCACGTGGGACTTGCTCCAACAAGTACCTGTGCTGCCGTTGTATATATGGGGTATCTACCACCTTATGTAGGTGAATTTATGTGTCGAGGAATGTGTCCAAGATGTCTCCATCAATTCCAAGGATTTGGATCAATGATTTCTACGGTTATAGCTCAGGAGGGATCGGGAATAAGTCGAGGAAAATATTTTTACCGATAAAATTCTAAAGTCGTAGACATTCACAGTTCTGTAGAACTCTGACTCCCCAGTACAGAAATAATTTTAGGAACAAATGAAAGGTTTTGAAATTAACAAATTAATAATGAAAGTTCAGTAGCAAAAGTTGTAATAATAACGTCCGAGTAATTTGATATCTTTCTCAAACAGTCCCAACAATTAAATTTATTAACGAGACATGTTTTTCTTGGATTGCACCGGTGTCTGGCCACAGCCGGGCCGAATCTCCTTTTCAGGAGTGAAGTAGTCTCTTAATGAAACCCATGCAGTGTGACTGCAGACATTTCCTTTTGCCAGTACAGAACTCGAGAACTTCACGTCCTTTCATCCTCATTTACCGTCACACCTTCGATACCACTCTCCACGAGCCATGAAGACGTCACAGAGGTTTCCAGAGCCGTCCTCAACTCGTAAAATTTGTAATGTGAGTTTAATCGAGTTTTATGGCGGGGGAAGACATCGTCGAGTAGCTGTAAAGATAAACCCCCTCATTTCCCTTTCCCGGTGGAGTGAATGTAACTCACTCTGGTATTATTTGTGTTGAACATTTGGCCCAGATTGCGGATATTGTGCGAGTTATTTCCATCAATCTCGGCAATGAACCGTTAGAATGAGATCAATCAAAGTTGGATTGCTCTCGTCGTTGAGGGGTTTATTGCGGAGGGTTTCAGGTAAAAATTTTAGAAGACGTTTGTAATGGCTCAATTGACGGTCAATTTTGGAGGAGATTTATCGATTTTATTGGTTGTCGATGACATCAACTTGTACAGCAATCATTTTAAAATCGAGTTCTCTTCATTGTTCCAACGATTCAAACATGACAACGTCATTTTAACGAGAACTGTCAGTTTAAATTCACTCAGTCACGATAAATTCCCACATTTGGAACTTTATTTTCCGCAAATAAAACAATCGAGTCTTTTCCAGTTCTTCGTTTCATGAGCATCTTGTTCGTCTCGACTCTAATTGTATTTCAGTGTATTTGGTTTCTCCGAATCAAACTTGAGACAGTTAACTGTATCAATGTCTCTTCGAATCCCTCCATGAAGCTAATCGAATTAAACTCAATACACTTACAGCTCGCCAAATTTTCGTTTGTACGTCTTCTCGTATTCTTGACACTGATAGTCGTTAAGCCAGAGTGTAAAACAGATATCGACGTATCAACGTGATTGGAAATTGTATCCCCTATTCTGGAAATTCTCCATGAAATTCCCTCTTCAGGGATAAACAAGTTGAGTGAAGGGAATAAACAATTTCCATTGAACCTGTGACAGTACATCTCAATTCCTTTCCAACAGCTGACTAAACAATAAATACAAGTACAAACGACATAATTGAACAAAACCAATTTGCTATTTTGTTCCCAACAAATTAAAATACTCGTAGCAAACGAAAATTTTTATATCGTCGTCATTAATCCTGTTCACGACTGAAAGACCCGAAAGTGTCTTCCATTCAAAATTTTGAAAAGCCTTTCATATAAATTCCGATTCATAAATCTTGCATTCAACTTTCCCAAGACCGCGTCAGCCCCTGAAAAAAAAATTTCTCCACTTTAATCCACGAAGATAATGCACAAAGAACTGTTGGATCACCTTGAAACTTCTGTTATCACGGACCACCAGCTGTGGTTGTAGTCTGAGCTGAATCCTATAGGTCAATGCAGCAAAAACACTGGTGTTCTTTCAGGAAAAACTCGCTGAAGCCCCTGGCCAATTAAGTCGATGAATACCAGCGATGTTATCATGAATAACTTTCCAGGAATTATTTATTGATGAACCCTCAGGAGCGGAGGCTTCAAGTCTTCACCAAACCGATAGGTAATTTTGCCCGAAAATTCCCCACCAGGTACCTTCACGCGATAGCCGATAAAACGTGTAATCGTCTATCTACGGGGTAGTTCACCCTATCTCCCTTCTCCGAGTCTCCTCAAATAATTTCCCAAAGTCCCTCAAAACATTGACGCAAGTGAATACAGTATTAGCCATTGGCTCACAGTTGAATGATACTCTGCAATAATCTCTTATCTCCAGTTGGCTGATTGTCGCATACGACTGAGTGAGGCTTATACGTGGGGTGAGGTGGGGGGGTGGGGGTTGGTCTTGTGGCTCTATCTCAATTATTGCAACTTGGCAAGTCGCATCCTCGTATATACTCCATCGACTCCCCCTCTCGTCCTGTCGTCTCCTTTGCATGAAAGACCGCTGGATCACGCCTAGGTGAGTAGTTTAACCCCCCTTGAATCAACCCCACCCCCTTCCACCCTCTCGTCAACCCCTCAAAACGTGCCACTACACTTTCTTCCAGCCCCGGCACAGTCGATGTGGGCCCCGTTATCTCACGCCCGTTATCGTCCATTCCCTTCCACGACGTCGTTATCCCTAATTTGAATTTCCGCAGGGCACTGTTACCAAAATTATTCGGCTGCAATCCACTGTATCCTGGTTGCACTGTCTTAGAGAGTCAATGGAGTTTCCCCACTGGTGTTTCAATGCCCGAGGGATTCAAGCGATTCAGGGAGAAGTTGGAAATTTTTTGACGTTGACGTTATTAATTTTAATTAGTGATTTTGTTGTATTCGTTTAAAATGAGAGTACATTGGTAGTCTCGGGACTCGTAAATTTTCAAAAAAATGGGACAAGGACTGTTTTACGGGCCTAATCATATCTCTAGAAAAAACCGCCCCCCTCCCTCTTCCCGTCATTCCAATTAAGGCATTTATCTCATTTCACTATTTTGTTATGGGTGGAAATGGCCATGAATAAGAGGGGAGGAGCGAAGGAGTGGGCTCTCGGTCTTATCTCCAATCCCTCCCCTTCTTCACCCTTGATATATGGAGTATTGAACCTTGTTGGCATGTACCTAACACAAAGAACAGCGAGGAGCCCCTCTAAAATATCGAAAAAGACTCCTGCATTATTCTTGATTCATGATTGACTGAGTTCACAATTTATCTGAAATATAACTTTCTACCCCTTCAGTGTACGCTGAATTTTACCCCATTTGTTACATGTTATCTGTTTACGTGATGAACATTTGTGAAATATTTTCCTTCATTTATTTTTTATTAATCACATTTCTGCTGATTTTTTTTGCTTCAAAAAATCCATAAAAGAATTGAAGAAAAAAGTTGGAAAATCAAATTATAACGATAGCTCATTAATAAGATGGGTAAAAGAATAATTATATATTGGATATATTGTGAGGGATCCCCAGTGACCCAATTTTTTCGTGTTCCAAGAAATGAGACAGTTTTTCGGAAATATGGACAGATGATCCCCAAAGAAATAATTGAGGCTCTCGACTGGTATTTTTCCATTGCCATCACTTCGACTCTCTCCTCCACAGGATCACGTTTTCCGTCGACCCCATGTCGATTTACCTTTTGCTCCTGTACAGGAACAACTCTGAGTGCTCATGCAGGACAGATCTAATCCGGCTTATTTTTCTCAAGATAATTTCCAGCATCTCTCCCATGTACATTTGTCACTGAAAGTGCTTTCTTTCGTTGCTAGCGTCGTTAACTTCACTTAGCTACTGTTTACCTCATTTTCTCCTGGTGTGAGGGACAGGCTGAGGGAACGGAGTTTACTGAGTCGACGTTTTTATGCTACTCATACAGCCCTTGTGTTTCACTCTTTTATTCTACACTCGTTGGGAGTCGACGTTCAGGGGGAGTTAAACAGTTTTTTTCACTCTATAAGGGTTCATTTAAGTTGAAAAAATGAAAAATCCAAGAGAACAGGATTATTTTGAATTCAATAAAGGACTAACTTGGGGAAAATGGAGGTTTCAAAATTTTTGAATGTGAATTTAAAAGTTTAATAAAGAATTCCATCAGCTGAACTTTTCATAATATTTATAACAATTCCACCCACACATGCCTCGAAAGAATTCGCTAAATGTCCTTAATTACTACCATTTGCGCCTTCCCTCCGGCTATTCAGCTGAGTTTCACTAAAAAATGAGAAAATTCCTCGTGTAATTTTCCCGAGTCGCCTTCTTGTCAACCTAATTTTCCTCTTTGTTCAGTATAAATAATTTCCCAGGGACATCTGCGACGTATACCTGGGCATAACGTATTTAACAAGTGTCTCCTCTGGCGAGGCTCCTTTTAGTCTCGAATATAATTGTCAGCTTTTCGCGCAAATTTCATTAGTTCCTTTCCACGTTTGCTTTCAATAGAAGAATATTAAATTGAAAAGAAACAAGAGAGGAATAAGCAGTCGAAATAAGTCATGTTATGTTAGCTTTTTAATCACAGAAATGATATAGATAAGCCATTCGACCCCCAAAATTAATCTTAACATGTTCAAGACTCATTTTTTACTTTTATGACGATTTGGAATTGACTTTTAATTTGTCCCTGGAAATCACCAAATATTCTCCAAAAAATCCAATGACACTTTTTCCGGACAGGACCATTTTCCAAGATAAACCTCGAATTGAATTCCAGCTAATCCTATATTCCAGGAAGTACCAACGTATAAATAAACGTCGGGCAGATAAAGGTTAATGTTGAAAACTTTTGCCTTTCGAGTTTCGCTATGAAACAGATGGTTGAATTCATTGGAAGGTACGGAGATGTCGGCGAGAGGGAGGCGTCAACGTTCCAGGGGTGGTAAGCAAGACGGATCACCCAGCACTATCGCTAATGTTGTATGGAGATATAACACCCGAAGCCAACCCTCGAGACAAAACCTCAGGCATCAACCTGCCTCGAACTCCGTGACACATATTTCCACGAATGTAACACATGGGAAATAAAAATCGAAGAAAAAAAGGGAATCCAGGGCACGGGTGACCATTCAATTGAATATTTTTATCGCCTCTTAAGGATTTTTTCAAGAAATTCTATCTGTCCATATTAATAAATTTAATTGCTGAATTATTTAAAAGGCTTTCAGGTTTATAAAATAATTTTATCCAAGGGTAATAGGTATCATAATGATGAATAAAGTTTTTTAAAATTAGAAAAATAACGATTCAACGAATAAAATTCTTCTGTAATGATTCGTCAAAAATTGTGCAGCAAAGAAATCATCAACTAATTGATAGAAATAATTATATTCGCTTCTCATTAAAGCAGATTTTTTTTCCCAACGTTCGCCTTTATCTGCACGTCGACTTTTATTCACTTCCTCCCTGTTTTACGCGAGATTTCACCCTGAGAGCTCTCAACTTTACGTGGATGCAGAGCTAACAAACACGTTAAATGGAGTTTTCTGAAGGGGTTGGCTGCATACTTTTGTTCGTGCACTGTTTTTGATGGTTAAAAAAGTTTGGTGAGGGTCTGAGGAGTAATAAAAATGTTGCTTAGAGGCTCTCTCGTAGGGGAATATAGTTCAGGGGGCACCGGGGAAGCCTACAAAACGACTTTGCCAGGATACGCTGTTAAAAAATTTTACCTGTAATTTTCCCTACACTTGTCTGAAATTTTTTATCACGTGACAGTTCTACTGAAGTTGTCAGGAATGCTCCTATAGCGAATTTAACATTTCATGGGAATTTAAATTCAATTATCCCGAGGTAATTAAATAGTCTGGGATTTTTAAAATTAACTCACCGGTTCGTTTCTCCGCATCTCGAAAAGTCACTTCACTCAAAACCACCGGTAGACTCCGTCCCTTGGCATTGACCGCATAAACGGCCACGTGGACCCCGGCATCCACCGAAGCCTCCAATCCCGAGAGTGCAAAAAAGGCATCCTCACTGGTAACATTCCACCTTGGCTCCAGAGTCTCCAAAAAATCAAAATCCCCGTGATAAACCTCGAGGATAAACTTCTGTGGCAATCCTCCATCATATCCAGGAACGCATTTCACCTCTACACTCGTGTACGTCTGATTCGCAAGGGTACAATTGCGAACTGGAAAGGGCTTACCTGCAACACCAGCAAAATCCGTCTCTCATTATCAAATTAGTTGTGCCATTTTAATTAACGTAATACCTCGTAAATTTTCGTGTCACAAAAAGTTCTCTTGATATTTTCATAAAAAAAAATCATCAAATAAATATCACTAATTACTAAGTAATTGAGAATTTGGTAAAAATGACCGGCAGGTTATTCCCCAGTACTTAAAAATCTCTCTAGTTTGATTAATCTCCCTCTCTCTAATTACCGTAATTCTTTCCCCCCATTTTCCGTTTCCAATCTTAGTGAAATGTGGGATTATACGATTCCACTCATCCAACACGAGGATGAGAGATTTTTTGATGGAGGCATGAAAGGTTGCTTAATATTCCCGGCGAGTTTCGCCCAGCTGAACTGATGGTATTGGTGATTATGTAAGTACACCCCTCGACCCAGAACGAGGGAGGGAATCTGTGGGAATGGTACTGGCCATTTTATTTCAATGTCCGTGTCGACGTGAGAATTTTCCTACGTTTACGAGGCTAACGAGCATTGGTTTTTGCTATTTAAATGGTAAAAATGTCTGTCCCTCCGATAAATTAACAACAAATGTTTGCTCCCCTTCTCCACGTCATTCTTCATCCAGACAATTTAATTAAAACATTTAAAATAGATTTTTCCTTTTGTTAAACCATATAGACTCTATAAAATTCCATAGCCTCTTGTTTTTCTATTCCTGTCAATATCAAACCATTGAAATTACTCACCAGCTGCAACAATCTGAAAAAGACACGGTTTCGGCTGTTCGCCAACGTCGTTGTCCGCCCAGCACGATAACGTGCCATAATCTAACTCCGTGGCCGGTGTGTACTTGAGCACGCTAACTCCATTGGTGTCACCTGGCCTCGGTATTGTGAATCTCCTCGGTGACACCTCAAGAGTCTCCCCACTGTTGTTGAACTTCCACCGGAAGTTTCTCACCGGGGGATCCGCCTCCACTCTGCAGCTGATATTCAACGATTCACCTCTTGATGCCCCAACAACGACAATCCTGTCGTCCTTACACACCGGAGCGACTGCAAAATCCAGATGAAAAGAAAAATGATAAATGAAAAGCTCGGGAAATTTCCGCACATTTTTGCAGGAAAATTTATATAAATGGGTGAACGATTCTCATCAATGCGACATTTGGGCCGGGAAATCATTAAAATTCGTAAGTTTTTTATTCAATAAAAATGTCAGATCGAAAGTTCGAATACAGAAATGCTCTCCATAGTCGGATACAGACAATTCCGATGGGGATGTTTATATAATTCTTTCACACGTGTCACTATTGTTCTCTGTTAAACAAGAACTTTTGAATGCTTTATTTGGGGATTTGAGCGGCGTTAAACCGATTAAATGCTCCCCACAAACGTATCCCCCCGATTCAATCGTGGTTTGGTAAAACGATGTAGTGAAACTATAGTGGGAAACTCATCAAACAACCACTGACAATGACGAGCCTATGGTGAGCTTTTAACCTGATAAAATTGAGGCTTTAAAGTACTTTGCCAGAACGTGCGTTAAGTGTGGCTGACGAGTAAGTTACCATTACTACTATGAACGGTATCTCCTTCCGTTCCAACAAATTGTCATTAGCCGCAATATTTTTCTTTTTAGAAGGTTCAGACTCCCGGTGATGATTTCTCCTCGTCTTTGTCCTCCCATTCGAAGTATCCAAAGGAATTCTGAAGCCGTAGAAGTTACTTCAAACGCAGAATTTTTTCTCCCCCTCTCACCCTCATTAAAAATTCAAGAATAACTTGAAGAATTTTCAACCCGAGTTTGAGTTATGTAGGAGGTCTTGCCGAATCAATCACTGACCTTTCCACTTGCTCTCCACGCAACAGAGTCAAGAAATATCAAAAACGAAGTTGTAATGCAAGTTTTCCAGGCACGCCCCTGCGTTTTGTCACGCTGTGACTTCTATAGAACGTGCGACCCAGTATAGAAATCGCTGTAAAAGCCCGGAAAAGTTATGCAGACCAGTGAACGATTTGAGAACTACCCCATCCTCCAGCCTCTCTACTGTATTATTCCCTTTCTCGCTGTTCTCTTTCGTCGATTTCGTCTGAACAAATCCACTCAGGGGATTTTTAAGAGCATAATTTTCACAATCAAACCAGTGATAAAAACTCAGATTCTGTAACAAATGAAAAATAAAATTAAATGAAAAAAATATTGCATGGTAAAATGAAAACACGAGGTAAACAAACACACAAATTGAAAAAGAAACACTCAAACAAAAGTAAAACAACACAAAAAATTCAGAATTCCATGAAAGAACATCTCATCGATTTTTTCTTACTTTTTATATTGATCACAGCCATCGCCCCTGCAGCTCTGATCCCTCCCCCCTCCCATAAAAAATGGAATTTCGATAGCAAACGATATTTTCAGATCTCATCCCCCTCGAAGCATCCCCCCAAGGTTCAACGCACTTCTTCCACACCCGACTTTCCTGAAATTCAAATATTCCCACCCCCATAAACCCTCTCTCAAAACGAAAAAAGAATCCCCATTCAGAAAAAAAAAAATGACAAGGACCCAACTACCTTCGGTCAGTCGTAAACATAAAATTTTTATTCCCCTCTCGATAGCTCGAGGAAAAAAGAGCAACAAAAAAATTTGCTAGCACCTCCAATTTCTCTCCTCGGACCCTCATTCTTTCCACCCTCTTCGGCACGTCGTATTCTCGCCGATATAACCCGAGAATTGGGCATAAAAAATGTAGGCGAGCTTAAGTATGTTTGAAATATTCACAAGAGATTGAGTTTTCTTTTTTATTCTTCTTATTTGTTCGCCGTCAGTAACACCTCTGAGCGCATCCCTTTATGAAGTTTCTCACCAGAGTCTCCCCTTGCACTTATACTTTCATTGATTAATACTCGAGGGGGGCCGAAACCAGGAGGGGAGGATCCAAGGGAAGGAGCAAATATTGGGCTAGTCCACTCTCCCCCACGAATGAATTTTAATTCATTAAAAGTAACCACAAAAACAAAATTCACCAGTGGAGAATGGTTTGTGGTAAAGCTAAAGTTGATGTAACAACTCACCAGTTAATTAAATGTATTACTCACATTTAACACGAAAGAGCAGTGGTTCACTCCTGGTTTCCCTCAATGAGTTCGTAGCTGCACATACGTAGTAGCCAGCACTATTTCTCGTTACACTCTGGAGTACTAAACTTTGATTAGACTCGATGACCCTCGCCGTTGTATTGTGAGTTAACAGTATTCCCTGAAACAGAAATTAAAATTGTATTACCGCAAGGGAGGTGAAGGAAATTAAATTAAACTTGCAATAATTTTACGCATTTGGAAGAATCATATTTTTCTGGTGAAAAATTATTCTTTAATGGAGAGTAATGGGATAATTATGTTTTGATTATAATGGGGCTGATTAATCCCCAGGTATGAAAAAATATCATAAAACAAAGAGGTAAAAAATTTTCTCGCAACAATTTCGCTAGGCAATTCCACCGAATATCGATTGAGTGTTTCATTAGTTTACCCTTCACCCAAATTATTTCAATTAAAATACCAACCCCTCAGAATTCTTCTTCGCAATCGCTCAACCCTGAATTATTGACAAAAATAAGAAGAAAAATTCTGTTGAATAATTTAAATCTTATCAATCTTTCCAGTTCATTCTCCTCGAATGTCCTCCCCCTCGTTAACTCGTCTCAGGCCCTTAATTGCACCCAAGACCTTGGAGATCATCGAAAAAAAAATGAATCAAGGCAAATGAGAGGAATTAATTAGATAGACAATTCCTCCCTTGAAATCAACTATTCTTGTCAGTAAAGGAATTAGTCTCCTCCTATCACTTCTCCAAAGGGTTCACTGCTGCTCTGTTCATGTCTGTACACCCCCTCAGGTCTTTTACTCAACCGCAGGCCTCGACATTGCCAAATGCAGTCTTGTTTAATCAGAGGGAGGGGACGACTCGAACAAGCAGAGGACTCCTCAGCATTTTGTCCTTTGTCTTTGGCCATTACTTGGCCTCTGATACTCGTTCTAAGCTTTTTCCGCCCATTCATTGGCCACCACCGGCTTTTTTACTGGATGCCGGAGCTGTTTCTTTGGCTTTTTAAGAGAACAATACTCATTACCCACATTCTATCGTCTTCCTCGGGAGCCGGAGAGTCTAAGAAATTAATGCTGATAAAATTCTCTTGTGACGGGGAAATGAGATGTGAAAAATTTGTGTTCCTGGACTATCTCCATCCCCTGCAGAAGATCCCGAACTCCTCGAAATCCCCCTGTCCCCGACGAATCCACTAATTTCTTCTCCCAAG